>NW_028274818.1:65189393-65492424 GCF_037043125.1 Eumetopias jubatus | reverse complement strand
TGCTTTCCAGGAGTATCAGTGGACACATGTGGAATCCAGGTTTGGTCTCATCCAAACCCAGGCTTGCCTTTGTTCCATGGGACATACATTCAGACCGCCTAACATTTGTGAATATTCCAGAAGATGGTGGGTTTCGCTGATTTTTAGGCCTTGCGTTGTGTTATTCCTTGTATCTTCGGGCTCTCTCCCTCCCCCCACACACAGGCATTCAAACACCCGCACATGCATAAACTTCACTTCCAACATAGTTCTTATCAATTTTTTCTACATTTTAGGTTTTCTCTGAACACAGTAACGTTGCTTTGTATAAGATTTTCCCTAAATTCTAGTAGGAAACCACCCACCCCCATGCACGATTATATCAAACTGGAATATTTCAAATAACAAACATTCCATAATCACAAAGACGATACAACATATCAAACTAAGTGATAAATACATTGGCTCACGGCTGGGATTCCCAAATTAATGAAGATTACTTAGTTGCCACTTTTGCTTTATGAACACAAAACATTTCATATACAAAGAAAATACCTCATGTAATTATCAAACAACCTTGTGCAACGGATACTTTGACCTCTGTTTTACGCCTGTGGAAGGCACTGTCCTTTGGCACTCCGGTTTCTGACCCTCTGTGAGAAGGGAGTCTTGATGGCTCTTCAGACTTTCACCAGGAACAGGACTAGCAGGGGCCGCTAGGTGGCGCTCCTCCGCTCCTCTTACCCAAAGGCTGCAGGTTTTTTTTTCTTTTAAAGATTTTGTTTATTTATTTGACAGAGAGAGACACAGCGAAAGAGAGAGAACACAAGCAGGGGGAGTGGGAGACGGAGGAGGAGGCTTCCCGCTGAGCAGGGAGCCCAATGAGGGGCTCCATCCCAGGACCCTGGGATCATGACCTGAGCCGAAGGCAGCTGCTTAAAGACTGAGCCACCCAGGCTCCAAAAGGCTGCGGGTTTTGATTGGCTTGTGTGTTCCCCTCATCCCCCCCCCCCCCACGCATCCTCATAATAACCCTTTCCACCGTTTTGGCTATAAATAGTGACTCTCACACCGCAGGGCCCTGAGCCTAAGCCCTGTTTTAATCCTATGGCCTTCACTCAGGAGACAGTCCAAATCTGTGTTTCACTCTCTTCCTGAGACCATCCTTGTACACATAAAAATGAACGTTTTTATTTTATTTTTTTAACTCTAGCTTTATTTTTTTTTAAAGATTTTATTTACTTGAGAGAGAGAGAGTGAGAGAGAGAGAGAGAGCACAAGTGGGGAGGGTGGCAGAGGGAGAAGCAGGCTTCCCGCTGAGCAGGGAGCCTGATGCGGGGCTCGATCCCAGGACCCCGGGATCGTGACCTGAGCCGAAGGCAGACGCCTAACGACTGAGCCACCCAGGCCCCAAAATGCACATTTTTAGACCAGTAAAAATACTTACTAAAAGTGAGTCTCATTAGCCTTTGCCATGTTTTTAAGCATGCTGCCACATAAGGAAGAGTGACGAGATGGAGGAACACGGCGTGAGCACCGAGGGCCACAGTCAGCATTTCTGTTACACCAGCTTCTGTCATTTCATGTGCGTTTGGCAGGGGGAACACAGATGGCCTGCCCTGCCCTCACCCCAGTGGGGCTGGGGGGTCTCCTAGCATTGGCAAACATCCTGAGAACACTTATTAATATCTAACTATCAAGGTTAATATGAAAGAGATTTGTCTTCTTGGGGCTCATCTCTGAAGTACCGAGGGTAGGGGCAAGCAGGGAAGAGTCTTCCAGAATGGCTGGATTGCAGGAGGCCGTGGGAGGTGAAGCAGGACGGGTAGAGGGAGACAGAGCAGAAGAGGAAGAAGGTGCTTCAGGGTACCCCCCTCATGGTGGTCTGAGCACCTAAAAGGTGGAAGGTCACCGAAGATGAATAATAGAGAAATATTTGCACCATCACCCAGCCCTTGAGTGTGTCTTTGGTCCTCAGGGGGTAGGAACGAGTTCTGAATGCCTCTTCCAGGAGTAGAGGGACAGTAATAGTGAGGGGGTGACTGCCATTTTGCTTGGCTGACACAATTCTCCCAGACCCATTTCTTTCCAATTCTTTCTCTCTCCAGCCACACGCCTCGGAATCAAGGCAGAGAAACTGATGTTAGTGGCCAGATCTATGTAAGCCACAATCAAACACATCTACTAGTTATCTTGAGACCCAGATTGTCCAAATTAGACTGAAAACATCTGCTTGTCTATATGAAGTAAGAATAAGAATAAATGAGAAAGAGTGTCAGCCTCAAGATGGAGACATAGGTTGTTCATGACTTCAGTCCCCCTCACAAGAAGACCAACTAGCGACTAAACATGGACAAGGCATCATCATTAAAAAGTCCCAGAACATAGGGGTGAGGCTGAAGCAGTCCCTGGAACACAGAGCAAGAAGGATCACATTCAAAGAGGAAGAGGAGAGGTTCCATTTTGATCACACCCTTCCTTCCCCTGGCCAACACGGCGCAGCATCAAGAGGGCCCCCTGGGCCCACCTTTCCTCCAGTGGGAAAAAGAGGGCCCAAGGCGGACACCCAGCTCTCCAATGTTATGGGACGCTTTGGGGGAAGCCCACTGGGTCTTGCTTCATGGAGGTCACCATGGGAACCCATGGGCCTCGACCACTGGGGATCAGAGAGAGAGAGACAAGGGGGCAGGGCTTACAGCAACCGGTGCTTAGATTTTGGAGGACCACATTCCCGCAGGCAGCAGTCCCCCAACCGGACACCAGCCAGCAGCTCTGCCCATCTGCGGAGCTAAGCTGGTGGCCCCTTCCAGCCGGGGACCTTGGTTGTAGTTCTGTCTGATTTGGATCCCCAGTCCACTGGGCTGAACCCAATACAGAGCACATCCTACAACCCTGCTTGGGCAGGGAAGCAAATTCACCATCCCACCCAACTGCTCAGCATAGCCTCCAGTCTTGCCCCTCCTGGAAGCATGGCCACAGATGCCTGGCAGCCATGGCCCACTGGGGCAGGGAACCGAGCCAGCAGCCCTGCCCAGCCATTAAGCGTAGCCTCTGGTCCCACTTGACAGGAAGTGCAGACAGTGACCGCACCTGACTGCTGAGCAGTCTCCAGCCCCACCCAATATGACTATAGGATCCGGCCCGCAGAGCAGCCAGTCAGGGCACACAGTCTGACACCCCACCCAACAGGGAGCTGTTGCAGAGCTTGGCCCCTAGCCCTGCCCTGTGGCAGCGTCGATTGATGGCACTGCCACACCTGGGACTTTGCCCAACCAGAGGAGGCTGCAGAGCCTGGTGGGGGCTCCACATGGCCCCAGAGCCCAGTGGGCAGCCCTGCCCAGCCGGGGAGCCCACCCCAGGGCCCCACTCGGACCCGGAGCCTAGCAGCAGCCCCAGAGCAAGCCCCACCTGCCTGTGAATGCTACCAGCTGACCCATACATTGTGCCCAGCTAAGCCCACTGGCGGAGGTCTTTCCCTGCTGAGACGCACCTGTAAAGCCTGGAAGAGGAGATTATGTGCTCAGAGACACAGAGAGCAATGCAAGGACACAGGGATCACGGAGAATCAGGTAAATAGGACACCACCATAAAAAAACAAATGAAGCTCCATTAACTGACCCTAAAGAATGGAGATCAGGGTGCCTGGGGCGGGGCTCAGGGAGTTGGGCATCTGCCTTCAGCTCAGGTCATGATCCCAGGGTCCTGGGATCGAGCCCCGCGTCAGGCTCCCTGCTCAGTGGGGAGCCTGCTTCTCCCTCTCCCTCTGCCCCGCCCCCTGCTTGTGCTCTCTCTCTCAAATAAATAAATAAAATCTTAAAAATAAAAAGAATTTAATAGAGAGGCTGGCCTGGGGACTGGATCAGAAAGGGCCTTTTCCCAGGTAACTTCTGGGGTGCTCAGGGTTCTTGGGAAGAAGGTGGCTTATTTCTGCTTGGCTACATCCTCGCCTCCGACTCCAGGGCCAGGCTCTGCGGTCCTTGAGCCCTCCCAGCCCCCAGCCTGGACCTGCCTCCTCCTCTCTCATTCCTGGAGGAAGCGGAGCAGGGGAGGCCGGACAGGTCCCCTGGCCAGTGCACCACTGCTGTAGGTGGGTCTGGGTCCACCTGTACTCATCTCGGTCGTCTCAGTCTCATGCCATCAGCTAAAGAAAACGGGTCCAGAGCATGTCATATGTTTCTCTAACAATTTCTTGGTGTGTAGGTGCCATCTGGAATTTTCACAGGATTCTCCACATTCCGGGTGGGCATAGGAAAATCTTTTTTGTTCACTCGTCAGCGTTATTTTCCTCCTGGGAGGCTGGGCACCTCCATAAAGTAGGTGGGAAAAATAGACAAGATGCTGGGGCCCCAGGAGAGGTTTGCAAAGTGGCGGGCACTGCTCCCTTAGTGGGGGCCCGACCTCCTGCCCCGGCGCTCCCCAGTGGCTCTGGCTGGCACCCCTGAGCCCAAACTGCTTAAGTTCCTCTTGGAACCCAGGAGGGGGCGCTCCTGAGCACCAAAGCCAGTACGAGGCACCTACCTCCTCCAAGTACCCAGCACATCCCCACCTGGCGGGCTGTTAGTGCTCTGGAGTAGTCATTGATTTTTCCACCTCTTCAAGTAGACGTTAGCTGAGCGCTACCAGGAGTCAAGGAATGGAAACTGACGATAATTGACAGCAGTGCACTACCTGACCATTTACAAGCGCTTTCCTTGCTGAGACACACCTGGAAAGCCTGGAAAAGGAGACTATATACTCAAAAACACAGACCAGTAGCTACCAGGCCCACAGGTAGAGCTGGGGTCAGGGAAGACCAGATCTTGAAGGATGAGTAGGGTTTTTTCTTTTTGGTTTGTTAGTTTTTTAGATTTTATTGATTTATTGAGAGAGAGAGAGAGAGGAAGCACGAGCAGGGGAAGGGAGAGAGAGAATCTCAAGCAGACTCTGCACTGTCAGGAAGCCCCACTTGGGGCTCAGTCTCACAACCCTGAGATCATGACCTGAGCTGAAACCAAGACCGGGGAGCTCAACCAACTGCACCACCCAGGCGCCCCGAGGGATGAGTAGGGTTTATAGGCAGTGGGACTAGAGGGGGCTTGTGGGTGAGGGTAAGCCTGGGCACAGGGTGGGACTGAGAGTGAGGACAGGGGTCTGGAATGAGCTTCTCTGGGCCTCAGTGTCATCTTCTCAGGAGGCCCAATGGGCGCCTCACCAAATGGGGGGCATGAGTCCAGAAGCCCGATCCTTCAGACGTGTCATGCACGTTTGCCCTTCTCTGTTCTAACAGAAGCACCTGAGACCATGAGGTACAGGGACCCGCAGGCAAATCCCAGCCCAGCCACCTACTATTTAGGTGACCTTAGACAAGTGACTTGACTTCTCTGACCTCCAGCTTCCTCCTCCAGAGGATGGGGTTGCTTTTATCAGGGAGGAGGTTTCCTGCAGGGCGTAAGACCCAGGAGGCCTCGGTTCAAGTCTGGCTCAGCGACTTACTGACTGTGTGTCCTGGGGCAGTTTCTTCACCTCTAAAATGGGGACCTGGGGCGCCTGGGTGGCTCAGTTGGTTAAGCCACTGCCTTCAGCTCGGGTCGTGGCAAGTCCCACATCGGGCTCCCGGCTGGACGGGGAGCCTGCTTCTCCCTCTGACCCTCTCCCCTCTCATGCTGTTTCTCTCTTTCTCAAATAAATAATAAAAAATAAATAAATAAAAAATAAAATGGGGACCTAAAATCTACCTCATAGGATGAAGGAAACTTGAATAAGGTGATACTTTTAATCCAGGGCCTAGAACAGAGCGGGCACTCAGCCGCACTTTTGCCAGAAATACAGTTTGGCCTTATATTGCTCACAAATGTTCTGTTTGCTGGCTTTGTCTCCACAACAAGATCTTAAACTCCGTTAAGGTCATAGAGTATGTTGCCTAGCACCGTGCACACTGTAAGCACAGAATAAACAAATCTCTGTGCCCCGGACCAACGCCAGGATACACAGATGTTGGCCCTTTCATTGATCCAGCCAATGTTCCCGGAGCTACTATGTTGGGGCTTATAAATTCTGGAACTTTCCCTTTTAAGGACTTAAACTTTCTCCATAACCATGGTCTGTCACACGAGATGCTCCCGGGATCACAGAGGCATTGTGTGGCCTGCTAGTTCTAACTAACTAACCTTTATTGAACATCTAATGAGCACCAGACAATATGCTTTCTACACATCAGCTTATTTAATCCTAGTAGCAACTTTACGGGGGGCGATTTATTATTATTCCCATTTACAGAGAAGGGACCTGAGGCAGGGTAAAGTAAGGAACAAACTGAGGTCTACACAGCTAGCTAGTCAGTAGGACAACTGGGGTGTAAGTCCAGGTCTTTCCAATGACGGAACTCGTGCCTGTGGCTACTGTGCCAAATGCCTCCCGGGGAATCTTGACATACAGGCCAGCGCTGCACACAGCGTCTGGCACATGATGGCTACTCAGTAAAAGTTGGCTCTCTTCCTTCAATCAAGAAGTGTATATATTGGGGCGCCTGGGTGGCTTGGTTGGTTGAGCGTCTACCTTCAGCTCCGGTCATGATCCCGGGGTCCTGGGATCGAGCCCCACATCAGGCTCCACAGGAGTCTGCTTCTTCCTCTCCCTCTGCTACTCCCCCAGCTTGTGCTCTCTCTCTTCTTCTGTGACAAGTAAATAAATAAAATCTTTTTAAAAAAGAAGTATAGATATTGACTCTAGGTTGAAACAATTCCAGCGGTGAATAGGCTGGGTATAAAACCTTATCTCCAGCCTCAGTTGAACCAGTCTCAGTCACAACTTGTAATGTGCTGCAGATACTTGGGGATTTTCCAGCTCGGGCTGGAAGGGGGACAGGATGTGAGAAGGGGCCACTGCAGCTCCTCATCCAAGCACATGGTGCCTCGTGCAATGACGTCAGCATCAGGTACAACTTTCCCAGGGAGGTCCGCTTCCCAGGGGAGCACAGGGGAAGGCAAGCAGAAGGCAGGAGGGCCACACGAGGATCTGGGAGCTGAATTTGGTGTTCCTGAGAGATAGATACCTCCGTGTCCTCTGTCCCAACCCTGAAACCCACGGCCTCTGCCCCAGATGCTGGTCTTTGGAATCTCTTCTTTGGGGAAAAAAGAAAGTGAGCCTGCCATGGAGCTTATTTACCACACAGATGCACGGAGCTATTTTGAGCCAACTGTGCCCAAGAATCATTCTAGTGCAATTTGTATAACTGGAACGAGGTCACCAAGTGTTCTCGCCAGGGTTGGAAGACGTGCCTCCGGGAGGGAGGACAAGGATCGTGAGAGGCAGCCCTCCCTTTACCTCTTGTTAACCCATCCACATTACTGGGGAAAGCTGAAGACGTAAGACAGGCAGGAGGTAAGGGGACTGAACATTCTCTGTTAAAATTGGTGATAATCTGACCACAAAATAAAGGCAAAAGCACCACGTCCTCTGGGTTTTGTTTTGGTATTGTAGCCACCGAGGGTCGTCATGGAAACCCTCAGAGGCGTCAAATCCTAGCACTCACAGCTTGGAAAAGAGAGTCTGAAGTTCCTCTGATGGGAGCTTTTTAAAAATAGAAACTGTCTTGGGTCTGGATGAGCAGGCCTCAAAGTTTTCCCTCTGCCTAGTTTGAAAGGTTGTTTCTGTGTCTCTTTTCTGGTTCCAGACTCTAATAATGCAGCAAGAACTGGTTCCGGTGAGGACTATAGAATGTTCCATTAGGTCTATTATTTTCAATTGCCAGAGGCCCAGACCTAAGTGGACCTATGCTGAGCAAGAAAGTGGGGAGAGGCAAGGCTCGTTTGCTTGCATAGGGGGAAGCCTAAAGCTGTATTAAATATTACTCAGAGACCCAAAGATGGCGTTAGGAGCATCTCTCTGTTTTGCCACCTGTCATCGTGGGGTCCATGTGTGGATGGCCTTCATTCAAGGCCCCTCCCAGGCAAGGATGTCATTTCCTCACATTCTGCCCATTTCAGTTCAAGGGAGAGACACTGGCTTTGGGATGAACACACCTCACAGTCAGGTTTGACTGGTTCGGGCTGGGACAACCTGCACCTTGGGCCAGTTGTTGTGAGGGAAGTGTGTGAGGCAGGACCACACATCATGGAGTCTGGGACGAGGAAAAGGAGCAGCCCCACAAAACCACGGAAGTGGGGTAGGGAAGGGCCACTCCCTGCCTGAGGCCCATCAGCTTCTTTGTCAAAATCGTTTTCAGGTGTTGTAAAGGATCTGAAAAACTAATCCTGGGGGCACGTGGGTGACTCCATCGGTTAAGCCTCTGCCTTCAGCCCGGGTCATGATCCCAGGGTCCTGGGATTACAGAGCCTGCTTCTCCCTCTGCCTCTCCCCCTGCTCATGCTCTCTCTCTCTCTGTGTGTCTCTCTCAAATAAATAAATAAATAAAAATCTTAAAAAAAACATTCTGTGTAGGGTGTGTGTACAGATAACTAAATATGTTGTTTCCTCCAGGGGAGCACACCTCTATCAGTCTGGGCCGAATCGGAGAGAAGGGCGACGTTTACTATAAAGTTTCTAACTACAACAGGGGATTGCAGATGTAAGAGCCTGTCACTACTACCACAGGGCTGAGATCTCCCATCCCAGACTGCGATCCACACTCACGGAATAGTAGGGACGTTATGGTGGTGCCATGCAGTGGAAGTTTGTGGAAATGTGTCCTCTGCGGCGTGGAGGGCAGCTATTCACAGGGAATTGTCTTGAGCACTAGAGGCTCTCTGCTATAAAACTGCAAGGTGCGGGGGATACCCAGTACAGGGTGGGGGAGATGCCGGGTGCTGGGCACGGCAGGAGCTGGGTGCTGGGGGCGCTGTGGGTGCGCTAGGAGCCTGGCACTAGAGGATCCCCACACACTCAGGAACCTGAGGAGTGCGCACCCCGGAGCCAGGAAGCAAATAAACCCATTTTCCTTCTGTGGTGTCTCTCTGGAGCTTCGGGGCCAGCTCTGCAAGAAAAAGTACTTAAAGGCCCAGATCCATTTTCACTCTGAAATCCAAAAGGGTGAATAATTTGGAGCTGCATCAGTAAATCAATAAACCGCACAATACCCAAGATAAAGATGCTCCACTGGGGAAATGGTGATTTCGATTTAGAAGCCATAAAGCCACTGATACGTATTTAGCACCTTTTACGTGCTACGCTTAGATCAGAATCAAATGGAAATACGGTGCTTAGGTGAGTTTTGAGCAGTGGTGTGACATGGGGAATGTAGTTCTACCACATGAAGACTGTTTTTGATACTTAAAATCACTGTGGAGGAAAGTTTGCTTGTTCCCCAGTAATTAATTTGAAAAAATGAAATTTAAAATTATTTCATTGCACCATGTTACATCTACTGCAAATATTGCTGGCCCCTTCAGTTCATTGAAGAGGTCCCGATTTCTGGAGGAGTATATTTAAGAGCCTTAAAAGAATCCCAACCCTTTATTCAGTAATCCAACACCTCCGAATATAAAATATTCCTAAGGAAATGATTCAAAATAAAGATTTATCTGTACGATAATATTTATGGTGGCATTAATTATTATAACTAATAATTATATAATATCTTACAGATTTAAATTATTCCAGTTATAATTGCTACAATGACATATAATAATTAATAATATATATAATAAATTAATATGATTAATAATGCTAATACATTAAGAAGTAGAAAGTTTAGGTGTTCAGGGAGTAGAAAATGGTCAGGTAATGAAGGTATAGTGGCATGATAGACTATTCTCTCCCCAACTTAAAATAAATGTGACAACCATATGGAAATACAGACATAGGATAAAATTAGGCAAAATGAAGAATATAGAGCAGAAAGATGTTTATGTTTCATGATTATTGCTATGGGGGAAATTTTATACATGACTAAATAAATATGAATTTATTTATTTAAATTGTATACTTTATTTATGTATTTTTAGAGCATGGAGGAGGGGCAGAGGGAGAGAGAGAGAAACTCTCAAGCAGGCTTCCGGCTGAGCCCAGAGCCCCACGAAGGGCTTGAACTCATGACCCTGAGATCACGACCTGAGCTGAAATCAAGAGTCTTGACGAACTGAGCCACCCAGGTGCCCCTGAGTTGTATACTTTAAATGATTAATGATAAGTGGATTTTCTCTTGATTAAAACAACGCTAAATGAGGCCATGGAGAACATGTAGGACATTTCTGTGGTAAGGTAAAGAGATCTTTGCGCTTATGTTTTTCTCCAAAGTTGTTCAAATGTGAAATTTTAAGTAAGAAATTTGCTCCATCAGTCTCTGCCCTTCGTATTGTAGTAGGTCAAAGACACCCTCGTCACCACGACGTTCTCAGGGGGTCACTCTGAGCTGGGAGGGGGGTATTCCCCCATGGAGTGAGGAGTCAGGCTGCAAACTCAGAGCCCAGATCCCGGCTGATGAGAAGTGCTGCCTGAGCCTGAGTTAGGCGCCCGGATGGGCAGTGACCCTTCGGACCTGCAAGGGATCATCTCACCGCCCGGCCTGTCCGTCAGGTGCAGCGAGGAGCAGGTACTCAAACCTGTGAAGGGCTGTCAGCTCCCACCCCGCACAGCACCCAACCCCGGGGCACCCCCCGTCCGTGTGCACTGCAGGCAGGGACGCCCACACAGACTTGCTCCGGACACAGGACACGCTGGGCTGCATTTTACTGTCCCGCGAAGAGCCCCCATCAGCGGTGCACTTGCTCCCCCGCCACCTCGGGCTTGAGGAGAGGCGAGAGAATGAACAGGCAGAGCTATGAATCCCAGGAGAAAAGCTGTTCCACAGAGTCAGTATTTACAGACAACGTGCTCGCTCTTATTTCGGGCCCCCAGGCAATGGTGAGCTCTGGGGAGGCCCCGGAAGGGAGGTCGCGCCCGCGCAAACCAACTGCCCCAGCCACAGGGTTCCCACCTCCCTCGAAACACTCACTTCCTCTCTGCCAGACCCTTGGACCCACTGGTGGGGCAGCCGGCCGTCCCAGTGTGGCTGGGACAATCCCTGCTCACGGCTACTGTCCTGTGATAATTACGCCAGCTCCTAAGTGTCCTGGTTTGTGTGATAGGTGATGGGTCATCCTACCCATTCTTCGTATCTGCGTTTCACGTTAAGCCTGCCCTCTACTGGTTAGGGAGGCTCATTACACATATCCCAGCCACGGCTGGCCCCGGGGGTGGCCCCTCTGGGGACCCCAAGCGTGGCGGGGTAACACCTGAGGTTGCTCCCAGGGGTGGGAGGGACAAGAGGGGGCAGAGGACGTGCTGCCTTGAGAAATGGAGCTGGTGCCTACTTCCTAGGAAAAGAGATGAAAACCTTGTAAGTCTGTGACTGGGACAGTTCATCTGCCCAGAGTGGGGCAGGATGACTAAATAAACACTCCCTGGCGAAGCAGAGAGCGGGTTACAAGGGCGAAACGGCCACATTTCCAGACCCCAAGAAGCTTCTAATTTAGCTGAGACACAAAGATAAACAACAGTGCAAGACAGTGTGTACCAGGTCCTGCAGGCACATGTTTACTGAATTGTTATTCATTCTTTCTTTCTTTCTTTCTTTCTTTCTTTCTTTCTTTCTTTCTTTCTTTCTTTCTTTCTTTCTTTCTTTCTTTCTTTCTTTCTTTCTTTCTTTCTTTCTTTCTTTCTTTCTTTCTTTCTTTCTTTCTTTCTTTCTTTCTTTCTTTTTCTTTCTTTCTTTCTTTCTTTCGAGAGCGTGAGAACAGGGGGAGGGTAAGAGGGAGAGGGAAAGGAGAGAGGGAATCTTAAGCAGACTCCCCGCTGAGTACAGAGCCCAACCTGGGGCTTGATCTCACAACCCTGAGATCATGACCTGAGCCAAAATCAAGAGTCAGACACTTAACTGAGTGAGCCACCCCAGGGGTCCCTGAATTATTTACTCATTCAACCATCACGAATGGAAATATCCCAGGCTAGGTGCTGGAGATATCCAGTCTAGTGCAATATACTCTCCAGATGGTAGGTGCCATGTACCAGAGTTGTGGAGGGCTCACTGGGTCTCATTCCAAAATTGCCTGGCAAAGCTCTCCCAAAACCCACTTTATTGACTTTTGCATCACAGTAAATAGCATTCAGCCCAACTTTCTGCCCCAGGAGTTGGAGAGGAATGACCACTGGCTGGTTTGCCCTGGTCGAGGAGGCTCCAGGAGATGTGGTGTGGGAGGGAGAAAAGATAGAGCAGGAACTCAGAACTCCTGTCCACACCAGTGCTGGGTACATAGTAATAATATTTAAGTAAATGTGTAAAGGAAAGGATGTCCTTTGAATGAATGAAATGAATGAATGAATGAAAAGGAAGAGATGAGGGGACCAGGAAGGAGGGTTTGGTCTAGCTGCTAAGACGTTCTGAGGTCTTCTCTTGGGCATTGGCTCCTCCCAGAGAGGAAGGGCAGCCCCGCCTGCAGGGTGGTGCTGCAAAATGGCGGCCACCACAGTCCAGGGAACAGAGCCCCGTTTTTGTTCTAACCCTGAACTCTGGCTGGGGCAGCGGTCACCATCTCTGTGCTGAGCTGGACAGCGTGGGGCTCTTCCTTTGAGATGCCCAGCTTCAGGGAAAAGCAGAGCTTAATGAGAAATGGCACCTCATGAGTAAAAAGATGGACTCCAAGTGGTTGAGATAGAAATGACAATGAGTCTTTGTCCCCATTAAAATGCCCATTAATGAGTCCCTGAGCTGACCAGTGAGTAGAGATGATTTGAAGACCAAGGGTGCTTCCTGGAGAAGTGGACTTTCTCCAAGGGGTACACTCAGATCACAAATTTACACAACTAGGATTTGGAAGGATTTGAGGGGTTTGCGAGATTCTTGGCGGTCCTCTGAGCCGTCCCCACCTACTTCTCTTCCCTCCCACCCACCCGATGGAGGAGATCTAGAGCACCCCAAATAGTCCCAGGCATCTTCCCGCCTTTCTTCTCCATCCTCTTGTCAAAGTTGATGCCTCCACCTGGACCCTTGTCCCTTCCTCTCCCTCCTCCCCCCACCCCCTTCACCCCCAAGCCCTGCACCCCATAAACCTTCTCTCACCCCCACACTTCTTTGGATCCTGCTACTCCTTCCAGTTACTTCCTCTTTCTTGTCAATCCCCAACTTTATTTTTTACTATTTAAAAAGTATTACTTGTTGGAGCGCCTGGGTGGCTCAGTCATTAAGCATCTGCCTTCAGCTCAGGTCATGATCCCAGAGTCCTGGGATTGAGTCCGGCATCGGGCTCCTTGCTCCGCGGGAAGCCCGCTTCTCCCTCTCCCACTCCCCCTGCTTGTGTTCCTGCTCTCGCTGTCTCTCTCTCTCTGTCAAATAAATAAATCAAATCTTAAAAAAAAAAGTATTACTTGTTTGCTGGAAAATTTTGGAAAAAACAGAAAGGTATCAAAAGGAAACAACCTATTCCACTACCATAAGACAACCAGTTTTAAAATTATTAACAGTTGTTTTAATGCCAAAACTCCTGTGTGTATACAATATATATCTTCATAAAATTGGTAGCATATTGCATTTACTATTTTATAATATAATTTTCCATTTAGTACATCATGGACATTTTGTCATACAATGCTTCCAAAATGTATATTTTATTTTATTTTTAAAAGATATTTATTTATTTATTTGAGAGAGAGAGAGTAGGGGGAGGAGCAGAGGGAGAGAGACAAGCAGACTCCCTGCTGAGCGCGGAGCCCAACATGGGGCTCAATCCCACTACCCCGAGATCAGGACCCCGAGATCAGGACCCAAGCTGAAACCAAGAGTCAGACACTCAAATGACTGAGCCGCCCAGGCGCCCCACCAAAATGTATATTTTAATGACTGCATAGTATTATCTCAAAATTATCTCAACCAATCATTATTAGATATTTAATGTTTCCTATTTTCCACTATCATAAATATATAAATCTTTCTTTATAGGAATAAATTCCTAGAAATAGAATTACTAGGTTAGGGCTATGTGAACATTTTTAAAACTTGTGATCATTGATCAAATTATTAGCCAGAGGATTTGCATACACTTATCTTCTCCCAGTTGTGCGGGCATTTGCCTTCTCTGAGCAACCCCTCAGGACACCCAGCCCAAAGTGGATATTATTGTTTTTAAAAACACCTCTAATCTAGTTGTATCCCCATATTCTCACCATCTATTGTTTTCTTTAGCTCTTGTAATAGGACTTCCGATCTCACAGCTTCCCTGATCCAGAGCTCTTTCTTCACTCCTGATTCTCCTTGTCTTCTGATTGGCTTTGTTTTGTTGACCCCAGGAGGCTCTCCAGTTGGACGCCTGAAGCCAAACATCCTGCTGGGTGCCCCCACAGCCCTCTAGCGGGCTCCTCACTATCAACCTCCCCCAGTGAGTTGGAGTTTCTAGACTCCTGGAGCAGATTTTAATATACCCCACATCGGGATGGATAAATGAATGACAAATCTGTGTCCTCTGCTCTCTCTGGCTTTTCCTACACCCTCATCCTCAGCATCCCTGCTTTGACTGCAGATGCACCCTGTCCCCATTCCCCACCCATCCCAGGACTCCCCTTCTCTGCCCCACTTGGGGGCTCACATCTCTGGGGCTGACTACCAAGCCCACATGCCTAGCCAGAGATTCAAACCTGAGATCTGGACCATTTCCATGTCTGCTGAGCATCTCCTTCTGGGTGCCTGGCCACCTCATCAATTCTGTCAACAATCTGATGTCAAATTCAATGTTCCCCTATTCCTCTGAGCCCCTCTTTCTTATGTCCCTACTTCTGTTTGTGGTTCAAGTGGTCATGACATATTTGACTCCGTTTCCCCTCTTGCTTCTTACCACCAGTCATCCACCAAGCCCCATAGGAGGACATCTTCCTGGTGGGTTTCTTCATGGGCAGCCCTCCTGCCAGCCTCACGGTCATCGCCATAGGTCCTCATTGCTCTCCTCCGGACAATTTCATTGGCTTCCTTCCTATGGGTCTCCTTCCCCTAACCTCTCCCTGCTCCGATTCAGCTTCCCTCCCAGTGGTTCCTGAAAGCTTTCCACTGAGCCAGCCCCTTGAAGCACTTCTTTAAAAAAAAAAAAAATTTATTTGAGAGAGAGGGTGTGCAGGAGTTGGGGGGGGGAGGGTGGGGCAGAGGGAGCGGGAGAAGCAGGCCCTCCTCACCCCCAAGCAGGGACCCCCACACAGGGCTCGATCCCAGGACCCCGGGATCATAACCTGAGCCAAAGGCAGACACTTACACAACTGAGCCACCCAGGCGCCCCTCTTCAAAGCACTTCTGATCATCTCAGCTATCCCCTTAAACCTCTCAACGGTTTCTCACTGACCACTGATCCCAACTTCAGCCTCTCCAGACTAGAAGGAGACTTTGGATTTTAGCACCCATGTTCCCTCCTGGCCTTAACGCCTATTGCACCCCAGCAAAGATCCCACTTTCTCTCCCAGTGAAGGCACCTGCCTAGAATAGGAACACGCCTTCCTCTTCCTCATCTACATGTCGTCATTTATGCCATTCTTTCCATTTGGATTTGCTATCCTTGGGGGACCACAACAAATCTTACCTCCTCTGCAAAACTATTCCTCATTCTTCAAAAAATTAAAAGTGATACTTTCTCCTCCTGGATCCTTATGACACTTCCATGTAACCATCCTTTCAAATCCTCGTGGAGGTTCATCTGGCCCTGGGGTTGGGGAGGGTGGGTGTCCTGAGACGGAATCAGGATGAATCAGTCATCACATCCTTATGGTATTTACCACAAAATGCCTTAATAATGGCTAACATTTATCGCCCAACTACATGAGAAAACATGTTGCATGCATTACCTCATTTAATTTTCACAGCACATAAGGCAAATTGGTGACTCAAAGATTTCAGTATAGGAGGGTCTTCAGGGCTGCCATCTTTTTTTAAAAAAAGATTTATTTATTTATTCTGGAGAGAGAGAGAGCCGGGGGAAGGGCAGAGGGAGAGAAGAGGGAGAAACTCCAGCAGACTCCCTGCTAAGCATGCAGCCCAATGCAGGGCTCGATCCCAGGACCCTGAGATCATGACCTGAGCCGAAATCAAGAGTCAGTGTCCAACCGACTGAGCCACACAGCCCTGGGCTGCCATCTCATTGAAGAGGAAGATGTAAGTGCCAAGTAAAGGTGCTGGTTTTGTTAGATTTCACACTTATTCAAGGTGCTTTGGAGGATACTGATGGCAGTTAAGGAGGATGGGCAAAACTTCTCGAGCCACCACTTAGGGATGCCAACAGATAAGGTGTTATCATTGTCCCTATTGTACAAATGAGGAGACTGAGGCTCAGAGAGGGTGAGTGATTTGCTCAAGGTCACATAGCTGACACAGGAGGGAGCTGGGTCTTGAGCCCAGTCCTTGTGATGACAAAGCCCATGCTTTATGGCATCATCATTGTGAGATTTGGGTTTTTACAAGGTTGTTTCTTCCAAATCCTTTAGCGCATGCTTTAGTTGGAACCCAATCAATATTGTTTGAATGGATGAATAAATGAATATTGAGTGAATACAAGAGATAAAGCCATTGGGGCGCCTGGGTGGCTGAGTAGGTGGAGTGACCAACTCTTGATTTTGGCTCAAGTCATGATCTTGGGGTCCTGAGATCGAGCCCTGAGCCCCACATCAGACTCTGAGCTGGGTGTGGAATCTCCTTAAGATTCTCTCTCTCAGGGTGCCTGGGTGGCTCAGTTCGTTAAGCGACTGCCTTCGGCTTAGGTCATGAACCCAGAGTCCTGGGATCGAGTCCCACTTCAGGCTCCCAGCTCAGCGGGGAGCCTGCTTCTCCCTCTGACCCTCTCCCCTCTCATGCTCTTTCTTTCTCTCTCTCTCAAATAAAGAAAGAAAATCTCAAAAAAAATTCTCTCTCTCAGCATTATACATTGTATACTCTGTTACCCTATGTCTCAGTTTTAATTGAACATTAGGGAGTACAGTATTTTAATTGTAACTCTGCCAATATCTTCATCTAGAGGCCTTTTGCCATTTTTGTCTTTTATGAAATTTTTGTTGCCAAGAAAGGCAGGATTGCATTTTTTTTCCTTTCAGATGGAGTTGGTGTAGTGTATCCTTGGTTATCAAAATACTCATAGTTTGGGGACTTTGAAATGGTAAATATTCATGGTGTGTAAAAAAGCATGATATGTAACTGTGTGATCTTAATCACATTCAAATGCTTACTTAAGTGGATACACACATGGGACCTAGAAGTCAAACTGTAAACTGCTTGGGATTATGCATGACTTTGTTCTTTGCTTCTTGTGTTTTTCAGCTTCCTTTTATGCACATGTTAACTTTTAAAAAATAAACTTTTTAAAAACCTAAAAAAAAAGATTCGCTCACTCTCTCTCTCTAAGAAAAATAGCTCTCTCTAAAAAAAATAGAGAGATAAAGCCATCACAGTAGCCTTTTTCTTTCTGTACTTAGTTCCTATCTCCAGAAAAATCCAGTTGTCCTATTATCTCTAGAAAGGCCCTCATTCTTTAGGTATGGAGTCTGTGTGTGTGTGTAAACATACATTGGTGTAAACGTGTGTGTGTGTGTTCTGGCTTCTCTGGCCGATATTCAGATTATCTGGATTAAGTAGGGTGGATACAATGATATTCATAGCTACTAGAATTAGGAAGGCAGCTTTGTTTTTAAAAGGCTACCAACTAACTACTTATTTAGCAGTCAAAATTCTGTAACAGGATGGATTTCTCTCAAACATGACTTTGGCCAAACTTGTCTTATATAGTTAAATACTGACTTTGGTCTTTTATAGTAAGATGGGGCCGAATGTGTGCTAGCAGGTACTACATATCTGGGATGCAGTACAACCTTGGGATATTGTTACGGCTGAACTGTGGCCCAATCCAAATTCATATGCTACCTCAGTACCTCAGAATATGACTGTATTTGGAAATAGGGCCTTGAAAGAGGTAATTAAGGTAAAGTGAGGTCATGCAGCTAGGCCTTAACCCATTGTGATTGGTGTCCTTAAAAGAAGAGATTAGGACATAGACCCAGAGGGAAGACTACCTGGAGACGAGAACACATCCAAAGAGAGAGGCCACAGAAGAAACCAACCCTGCTAACACTTTGACCTTGGACTTTGAGCTTCCAGAACTGTGAGAAGATGCATTTCTGTTGTATTTTGTACCCTGTCTGCTGTATTTTGTTATGGCAGCTTTAGCGAACTACTACATATATTAAGGTCTTGATGTAGGAAGGTATTCTGGAGGACATTCAGTCTATCCACCCTTAGTATTCTTTTTTTTTTTTAAGATTTTATTTATTTATTTGAGAAAGAGACAGAGTGCCTGTAAACGTACACATGCGCACGAGCAGGGGGAGGGGCAGAGGGAGGGAGAGGGACAAGCAGACTCTCCGGTGATCATGGAGCCCCACACTGGGCTCGATCTCATGACCCAGAGATCAGGACCTGACTCAAAACCAAGAGTCGGCAGACACTTAGCTGATTGAACCACCCAGGGGCCCCATCCACCCTTAGTCTTCTTGGTTTCACTCTTCACCTAGCCCTTATCTTTCCAATCACATTTTTCTCTGAACATCTATCTCCCCTTTGAAGATCTCATCTTTATGGGATGCCTCTTTCATTTCAGGCAGCTTTGGCTGGTAGAAAGCTTTGTAGATTGAACAAAATCTTTGTCCAAATTCTGAAGGTCACTCTGTAAGAATAGAGTTGGCACGGAGCAGAGAACTTGGCACAATGTCTTTGCAGGCTGGGTTCCCTGGGATGCAGACTCTGGAATGCTGGTTAGCAGGCAGGATGTTTATGAGGAGGGTCCTTAAGATCAAGACCTGTGGAAGAAAGGGGACCAAAGCCCAAGTGGGCAGAAGAAGTGGAGCTCCAGTAGGGATGGCCCTGGCCAACCTACAGGGATCTCTGGAGCTAGACGCTTTCCGGAGTTGTCCTGCTTTGGCCTGAGATGGCTTTGATCCATCACTGAATGTGGGCCACTTGAGTCAGGGTGTGGTCTTGGAGAGGTAGCTCTCAGAAGGCTGAGGCATTTCCTGAAGCCTCTAACCAGTAGGCAGAAGAGCAAGTGCTCAGTCAAGGCCCATCTAGTCTTTAGTATTGTTTTTTTTTTTTTTTAGATTTTATTTATTTATTTTAGAGAGAAAGGGAGAGCATTAGCAGGGGGAGGGGCAGAGGGAGAGGGAAAGAATCTCAAGCAGACTCCACACTGAGTGCAGAGCCCATCTTAGGGCTCGATCTCATGACCCCAAGATCATGGCCTGAGGCAAAATCAAGAGTTGGAAACTCAACTGACTGAGCCACCTGGGTGCCCCTGGAACCTTTTATTGAGGAAAAAGGTGAGCTTGCCACAGAGCTTATTTCTCAAACAAACTCATAGAGCTATCTTGAGGGACCATCCCTAGAAGTCATCACAGCCCAACTAGAGCTGGAGCTGGGTCACCAAGTTGTGTTACCTTAGCACCCCAACCCCACGTGGTAGCAACACCAGTTCTTTCCTCCAAGGGGAGTCTGACAGCACATCCCTGTGTTCACCATACAATCCTGGTTTTATTCAGCAAATGTTTATTAATGCAGCCTGAATTATGTCATTTGCATATAGAGTCACATTATCACCATTGGCTTTTGATGACCATCCATTAGAATCCTACACCCTTTTCACATGTGTAAATCTCTTCCTGCACAGAATTCCTGGAAACCAAAGAAGCTGTATGACTTATTTTCTTAGAATAAACATTAATTTTTTTTTAAATTTTTTTATTGTTATGTTAATCACCATATATTACATCATTAGTTTTTGGTGCAGTGTTCCATGATTCATTGTTTGTTCATAACACCCAGTGCTCCATGCAGAACGTGCCCTCCTCAATACCCATCACCAGGCTAACCCATCCCCCTACCCCCCTCCCCTCTAGAACCCTCAGTTTGTTTTTCAGAGTCCATCATCTCTCATGGTTCGTCTCCCCCTCTGACATACTCCCCTTTTCTTCCTCTCCTGTTATCTTCTTCTTTTTCTTTTTTCTTAAAATATGTTGCGTTATTTGTTTCAGAAGTACAGAACTGTGATTCAACAGTCTTGCACAATTCACAGCGCTCACCGTAGCACATACCCTCCCCAATGTCCATCACCCAGCCACCCCATCCCTCCCACCCCCAACCACTCCAGTAACACTCAGTTTCTTTCCTGAGATTAAGAATTCCTCACATCAGTGAGGTCATGTGATACATGTCTTTCTCTGATTGACTTATTTCACTCAGCATAACACCCTCCAGTTCCATCCACGTCGTTGCAAATGGCAAGATCTCATTCCTTTTGATGGCTGCATAATATTCCATTGTGTATATATACCACATCTTCTTTATCCATTCATCTGTCGATGGGCATCTTGGCTCTTTCCACAGTTTGGCTATGGTGGACATTGCTGCTATAAACATTGGGGTACACGTACCCCTTCGGGTCCCTACATTTGTATCTTTGTGGTAAATACCCAGTAGCGCAATTGCTGGATCGAACGGTAGCTCTAATTTCAACTGTTTGAGGAACCTCCATACTGTTTTCCAGAGGGGTTGCACCAGCTTGCATTCCCACCAACAGTGTAGGAGGGTTCCCCTTTCTCCACATCCCCGCCAACATCTGTCGTTCCCTGACTTGTTAATTTTAGCCATTCTGACGGGTGTGAGGTGGTATCTCATTGAGGTTTTGATTTGGATTTCCCTGATGCCGAGCGATGTTGAGCACTTTTTCATGTGCCTGTTGGCCATTTGGATGTCTTCTTTGGAGAAATGTCTGTTCATGTCTTCTGCCCATTTCTTGATTGGATTATTTGTTCTTTGGGTGTTGAGTTTGATAAGTTCTTTATAGATTTTGGATACTAGCCCTTTATCTGATATGTCATTTGCAAATATTTTCTCCCATTCTGTCGGTTGTCTTTTGGTTTTGTGGACTGTTTCTTTTGCTGTGCAAAAGCTTTTTATCTTGATGAAATCCGAATAGTTCATGTTTGCCCTGGCTTCCCGTGCCTTTGGCGATGTTTCTAGGAAGAAGTTGCTGTGGCTAAGGTCAAAAAGGTTGCTGCCTGTGTTCTCCTTTAGGATTTTGATGGACTCCTGTCTCACGTTTAGGTCTTTCAACCATTTGGAGTCTATTTTTGTGTGTGGTGTAAGGAAATGGTCCAGTTTCATTCTTCTGCATGTGGCTGTCCAATTTTCCCAACACCATTTGTTGAAGAGACTGTCTCTTTCCCATTGGACATTCTTTCCTGCTTTGTCAAAGATAAGTTGACCATAGAGTTGAGGGTCCATTTCTGGGCTCTCGATTCTGTTCCATTGATCGATGTGTCTGTTTTTGTGCCAGTACCATACTGTCTTGATGATGACAGCTTTGTAATAGAGCTGGAAGTCCGGAATTGTGATGCCGCCAGCTTTGCTTTTCTTTTTCAGTATTCCTCTGGCTATTCTGGGTCTCTTCTGGTTCCATACAAATTTTAGGATTATTTGTTCCATTTCTTTGAAAAAAGTGGATGGTATTTTGATGGGGATTGCATTGAATGTGTAGATTGCTCTAGGTAGCATTGACATCTTCACAATGTTGATTCTGCCAATCCATGAGCATGGAACGTTTTTCCATTTCTTTGTGTCTTCTTCAATTTCTTTCACGAGTATTTTATAGTTTTCTGAGTACAGATCCTTTGCCTCTTTGGTTAGATTTATTCCTAGGTATCTAATGGTTTTGGGTGCAATTGTAAATGGGATAGACTCCTTGATTTGTCTCTCTTCTGTCTTGTTGTTGGTGTATAGGAATGCCACTGATTTCTGTGCATTGATTTTATATCCTGCTACTTTACTGAATTCCTGTATGAGTTCTAGCAGTTTTGGGGTGGAGTCTTTTGGGTTTTCCACATACAGTATCATATCATCTGCAAAGAGTGAGAGTTTGACTTCCTCTTTGCCGATTTGGATGCCTTTGATTTCTTTTTGTTGTCTAATTGCTGTGGCTAGGACTTCTAATACTATGTTGAATAGCAGTGGTGAGAGTGGACATCCCTGCCGCGTTCCTGACCTTAGGGGAAAAGCTCTCAGCCTTTCCCCATTGAGAATGATATTCGCTGTAGGTTTTTCATAGATGGCTTTTATGATATTGAGGTATGTACCCTCTATCCCTATACTCTGAAGAGTTTCGATCAAGAAAGGATGCTGTACTTTGTCAAATGCTTTTTCTGCATCTATTGAGAGGATCATATGATTCTTGTTCTTTCTTTTGTTAATGTATTGTATCACGTTGATTGATTTGCGGATGTTGAACCAGCCTTGCAGCCCAGGGATAAATCCCACTTGGTCGTGGTGAATAATCCTTTAATGTACTGTTGGATCCTATTGGCTAGTAATTTTTTCTTTTTAAAAAATATTTTATTTGGGGGCACCTGGGTGGCTCAGTCCTTAAGCGTCTGCCTTCGGCTCAGGTCATGATCTCAGTGTCCTGGGATCAAGACCCGCATCGGGCTCCCTGCTCGGCGGGAAGCCTGCCTCCCTTCTCCCACTCCCCCTGCTTGTGTTCCCTCTTCCGCTGTGTCTCTCTCTGTTAAATAAAAAATAAAATCTTTAAAAATATTTTATTTGTCAGAGAGAGAGAGCACAAGCAGGGGGAGCGGCAGGCAGAGGGAGAAGCGGGCTCCCCAAGGAGCAAAAAGCTTGATGTGGGACTCGATCCTAGGACCTTGAGATTATGACCTGAGCCAGAGGCAGACGCTTAACCGCCGGAGCCACCCAGGCGCCCCCTCAGTTTATTCTTGTGCTGTTTTAGACCCTTATTGACCAATGGCGTGGTCCTCTGGCTTTATGGGAGCAGGCGGAATCTGAAGGACAATGTTCCTGCAGGAGTAAGATTGCAGCCAAACCACACACTCCCAAACAGCATCAGCCCAAGGGCTGGAAGGAGAAAACAAGGGGTATAGGACTTTTGAACATGTGGTCCAGATCGCAGCGTCCTGGGGAGGCAAAGAGGGAGAACCTGGGGCTTCCTGAAACGGGTGCTTGAAGCCGTATCTGAAGGAGGGGAAGGGTGCCTCTCTCTCCTACCCTGCACTTTGTTTTTCCAGACTCACCAAGGGATTTTTAAAAACAAAACTCTCTTTAATGTAAACGCTAGAGTTTGCCCTGCTTGGTTCTGATTGGCGGGAGGGTGCGGTGGCGCAAGTCCTGATTGGTGGAGATGGGAGCGCCTGGCGCTGATTGGCAGGGACCCCTTCCGTGGCAACCAGGCTCTTCCCGGCCTCTGGGTGAGAATGCTCGGAGCCTGTTCCCAGCCTGTCCCCAGCTTCTCCCCAGCTTCCCATCCCTCCAGCGCCGGGTCCACCTTGGAAGCTGTGGAGGTGCCAGTCCCTCCCCGCCCCAGAGGGCATCTGCCGCCGTGTCAACCCCCCACCCCCACCCCCGGGTTCCTTCACGTAAGGAAGGCCGGCTCGAAGACACCTGTACCAGTTCAAGGACAAGAGCCCAGCTCACCCCCAGTGATTAGCCACAGTCACCCAAGGCGGCTCAGTGACCGCAGGAAAGATGGCCAGCATTAAGATGGCCCGTCAATAGTTCTGTTGACAACTCATTAGAACATATGAAAAAGAATGCGCATCACTCTTCATCACCATCTCCAGATTTTAGAAACGTTGCCAAGGAGGGCAAAAAACCCACTCTCCAGTGCCTGGCTTCCCATTGGCTTAACTGGCTTTTAGGAAATGAGCAGTCGTTGTTGAAGACAGGCTCTGTGCCCTTCCAGCCCCAACTCCCAGACCCTCCTCCAGCCGGCCATGTGCTTTCGAGGGGTCTTTGGCTCATCTCGGAGTACCCGCGGAGAATTGTCTCTGAGCCTCCGGGGAAGAGAAGTGCAGGTGCTGGGTCGAGGGCTGTTTGCGATGTGAGCACTGTCCCTAGGAAGGCTTTTGCAGACAGATTTCCCTCATGTCCCCCAGACCCTGACCTCTCTCAGGCCTGTGTTTTGTGACTTTTGTACTGTTACCATTTCAGCATTTTCCATTAGCATTTACTGTTATTTAAATTATTGATCCTTGGGCGCCTGGGTGGCTCAGATGGTTAAGCGTCAGCCTTCGGCTCAGGTCATGATCCCAGGATCCTGGAATCGAGTCCCTCAAGAGGCTCCCTGCTCCTTGGGAGCCTACTTCTCCCTCTGCTTCTCTCTTTCTCTCCCTCTCTCCCTCTGTCTTTCATGAATAAATAAATAAAATCTTTAAAAATAAATAAATAAATTATTGATCCTTGGGCCCCTGCGTGGCTCAGTTGGTTAAGGGTCCTGGGATCGAGTCCCACGTCAGGCTCCCTGTTCAGTGGGGAGTCTGCTTCTCTCCCTGACCTCCCCCCGACTTGTTCTCTCAATTTCTCTCGATCTCTCACTCAAATAAATAAAATTTTTTTAATTAAAAAAATAAATTATTGATCCTTTAAGTGTTCATACCTTGCTAGACTGAGTAGTAACTAGCTAAATGGCCGGGGCGGGGCGGGATTTACACACACACACACACACACACACACAGGCACTCATCAATATGTGTGATTTCTAAAAATCTATTATCTTTTATTGCTTTCCCCTTTATTCTTACTTGCTTTTGCCTCTGACAAATCCAGGATGCTTTGCAGACGTGTAGGCATACGTGACATTTTCTGTGGCCTATATTAAAATCTGCAGTGGCCAGGGAGCTGGGGAGGGTACTTCCCAGGGCACAGAAAAGCTCACTCTGCACAAGGAGCTTGACATCTGTGCACACGGGCTGTGTCTCTACAGGGACCAGACTAGTCTGCTCCCTGACCCTTCTCTTCCTGCCCTTTTGCCAATTTATCATTCTGCACAGAAGGGAAGAGACCAGATGGATTCTGGCCAGAGCTAATACTAATGCACTTCTATTTATGAGTAATCATTTTTAACAGAAAATGGGGTTTGCTGTCCTGAAGGGAAGGTCAGATAGAGAAGGCTCGTCATGAGAAGCTGGTCTCACCGAGGGAAAACAAGAAGGCAGAGGGGCTGACAGTCATTGGTGCAAAGCAGGGGAACTGAAAGCTAAGCCTAGGAATATACCAAATTGAAAAGCCATCTTTTTTCACAAGGGGAGGAGATGAATAATTTAGTTTCGGCTAAGTACAGCCAGCAATCTTATATCTGGAACAGGGCCTGAATAAAATCAAGATGACCCAAGAGCTAAAACAAAATGGATATCACCAGCCATCTCTCCTCTCTGAAAAGCAGCAGTAAAAAACGCCATTCTGTAAGTGTGGGTGACTGAGTGTGATGGGCACTTAAGGACAAACATCACACAAAGCCACACTTGGACAATTTGTCACTTCGGGAGGAAATGCTAAATTAGTTTTTTGCATCACATTCTAAGCTCGGCTTAAATTCTCACTTTTGTAAAGATTAAAAAGGGTTAAAATCCTACAGACGCAGGGTTTGAAGCACCACAAATGCCACCAAGTTCTGGCCATTCGCTGCCCCTTTGCAGACACATTGATCTCACAGTTGTGCTGATGCCATGTTTTCGGTTTACAGACCCACAACATGGCAGATGCTTTGGGAATCCACAAAGGGCAGCTGAGAGATGCTCCCCAGAGCTCCTTGGGTCTAATCCCCTCACTTCTCTTGCCCTAATGATCCTCTCCCCCCGGTTGTTGGCATTGGTATCACACTGTGGTCCTGATAGGATTGACAGATTTAGCAAGAAAAATATAAGGTGCCCGGTTAAATTTGAATTTCAGATAAACAAGTCCTTTTTCAGTAGGTCTCATGCAATAACCGGGCATGCTGTATTTCATCTGGCACCCATAGGCACCGAGTGTATACATGGGGTCTGTCAGGGAAGCGCTCTGCCTTCCTACCGGGCTCCCCCAGGGTCCCTCAGCAAGCAGAGGATGGCTAACCACTAGATGTCCCAGGGTAGAGGCCTTGCAGAAATGGAGTAAAAAAGAGCAAAGGGAGGATGCAGTTGCAATCCCAGGAAAAACGCCCTGTAGATATTCCCAACTTCTTGTTTATTTTATTTTTTTTAAGATTTTATTTATTTGACAGAGAGAGAGACAGAGAGAGAGAAGGAACACAAGCAGGGGGAGTGGGAGAGGGAGAAGCAGGCTTCCCTGCGGAGCAGGGAGCCCGACGTGGGGCTCGATCCCAGGACCCTGGGATCATGACTGAGCCACCCAGGCACCCCCCAACTTCTTATTTAGAAGTAGAAACTCTTTCCTTCGCTCTGCTGATCTTGACACTAAGGAAGTCACTGAAGCTGCTTGGATTCCAGCTTCATTTCTGACACCAGAGAGCAAATGAGTCAGTGTTGACACAGCCAGGTAATGCTCACGCACAAGATCTGTTGCGAAGCTGGTCTCTCTGGATTCGCAGGGCATAGACCAATTTTCGGTCACTTCTTTTAAGGAGCACTTGTGATAAAGGATAGTCCCCAGAGCCAGGCCCTCTGGACCTGGAATGTGTGCAGGGTAGGTCTTAGAGACTCTCTACCGTAGAGGCTGTGCTATTTGTGGGACTCGAGCCTGAGCCTTGGCATTGGCATTGGCATGGATCCCCGATGCCTGGTGGACTTCTGCTCCTTCCCATTGCCAGGACTGGACATAGGCTCTGTACCCCAAATTCAAATGATCTATTTGGGGCAGATACCATTTACTAGAACTCCTGATTCTATGTTGTTTTGGAGACTAAACACTCTCCAAAGAACTCATTCCTGTCCAGTTCATGATCCTCCCTTATGTTCAGGTTCTCAGAAAAGCAACAGGCTAGGGCACCATTCCCCCAGTCCAATCAACTGTGGCCAGGGCTGTAGGGTGACGAAACACAAAACACAGCAACTTGTTGAGAAGGAACCACCTGTGGTGGCCTTTTCTTCAAGAGGAGCTTTGGGTAGAGTGGGAGCTTCCAAGTCTACGGATCCATTTGTATATTCCACCTCTTACTTCCATGATCAGCTTCAAAGGACCCCTATCCAACCTCATCCAACTTTTGCAACCCAACAAATACAGACATCCACGTTGTCTTTTCTCAGTAATGGAAAACAGAATGTTTTGTACATTTTAAAGTTTGATGTTATTTTAGAAATTACATAGGTAAGGAAACTAATGTCCAGGCTGAACATCCAGTTACTGTGATCTTATTTATCATCGAGATTCCAACTCTAGTCACCACCTCCCTTCTTTGGCTCGTCTGTACCACCAAACAATCCTGTATCCCGAGGCTCTTCTCCAGGGTTGACCAAACTACTCTTCCTATCCCAGCAATTTAGTTTTTCCAATGGAGAAAAAAAATCTAAATGGGAAAAAAAGCAAATTGCCTGTATTTACAGTCACTTTTGGACCAAGTTCCTATCCACACCAAAAGTGTAGGCAAGGACATTTTTCTTCTTTGTTTAGTTTATATGGATCCTGTCAACCCCTAATCTTGTACTCGGAAAATAAGAACCAGGGGATGTCGTCATTCCAATGAATGATGTGAGCCTTCTCTGCTCCCTGAGTGCATATCTCCTTCCTGACCCTTGATCCAAGGCAATTAAGAAAAACAATAAAATCACAAAACCTCACTTTTGATCAATGCATTTCGGCCAGAGGCAGGGAGAGCGGGTTGTCCTTACAGAATATCTATAATTAGATTGGGTTTGGAACTTGGACTGCTGCACTGAGTAGAGAAAAAGCATAGTTTTAAATCACCATCTCAAAACTTCCAAAGGACCTAGAGGGATCTAAAAGCTCTGAACAGAATTGGGAGTGAAATCAAGGCATTTTGAACTAGTGACCTTATTGGAACACCTTATAAGCAGGCACACGAGTAGTTAAGTCTTGCACAAATTGGAGGTCATCATTTCTCTGTAGCCCAATGAAGTAACAGCAGTGAAAGAGAATAAAGTATTCAGATAGACAGTACAGATTCCCTTGCCCCTCATAACACCTCGAGATGACATGAAGCTACAAATTGGAATTTTAAAAAATTAACTTTATTGAGGTATAATTTATGTACATAACTGTATCTATGTAAATTGTATAACCCAATGCATTTGGAAAGATGTATATACCCATGAACTTATTTTTTTTAAAGATTTTATTTATTTGACAGAGAGAGACAGCGAGAGAAGGAACACAAGCAGGGGGAGTGGGAGAGGGAGAAGCAGGCTTCCCGCGGAGCAGAGAGCCCAACGTGGGGCTTGATCCCAGAACCCTGGGACCACGACCTGAGCCGAAGGCAGACACTTAACGACTGAGCCACCCAGGCGCCCCTATACCCATGAACTTATGACCACAATCAAGTTATGGAACAGTTGCATCAATCCTAAAAGTTGCTCTGTGACCCCTGCAGTCCATCCTTCTGCCCTTCAGTGAACCACTGATCTGTTTCTGTCACCATGGATTAATTGGCATTTTCTAAAATTTTATATGAATGGAAACATATGATATGGACTCTCTTGTCGCTGGCTTCTTTCACTCAGAATAATTATTTTGAGATTAATCCATATTGCTTGTATATTTAACAAGTTTGTGCTTTTTATTGCTGACTGGTATTCTATTAGTGATGGGCACTAGGGTGTTCTCACTTATTGGCTATTATAGATAAAGTTGCCATGAACATATATGTAAAAGTTTTTGTGTGAACACCTTTTCATTTCTCTTAAGCAAGAAGCCACGTGTGGAATTGCTGGAATCGCATGACCAGGAGAGGCGTACTTATAAGAAACTGCCAAGCTGTGTTCCAAAGTGGTTGTACTATTCCATATTCCCACTAGCTGTGTGTGAGAATTTGGTTGCTCCACATCCTTACCAACACTTTACAGTCTCCGGCTCCTTGTAGCTTAAATTTTTCTTTCTTTCTTTCTTTCTTTTTTTAAGATTTATTTATTTACTTGAGAGAGAGAGAGAGCATGGGGCGGGGGCAGAGGGAGAGGGAGAAACTCAAGCAGACTCTGTGCTGAGCGTGGAGCCTGACACGGGGCTCGATCTCATGACCCTGAGATCATGACCTGAACCAAGAGTCAGATGCTTAACGGACTGAGCCACCCAGGTGCCTCATTTTTTGTGTAACTTAAAATTTGCCTTGGGGCGCCTGGGTGGCTCAGTTGGTTAAGTGTTTGCCTTCAGCTCAGGTCATGATTGAGCTCCCTGCTCAGCGGGGAGTCTGCTTTTCCCTCTGCCTTTCCCCCTGGCTTATGTACTCTCTTGCGCTTACTCTCTTTCTCTCTCAAATAAATAAAATCTTTTTTTAAAATTTGCCATTTTAACTATCTTTAGGTGTACAGTTCAGTGGCATTAAATGCATTATGGTGTTGTACAACCATCACCATTACTATCTACTTTCAAAACTTTTTCAGCACCCAAACAGAAACACTAACAATTAAGCAATAACTCCATTTCCCCTTCCCTCAGCCCCTGGTAACCACGTTCTACTTCCTGTCTACTTCCTTGCCTACTCTCCACACTTCATATAAGTGGAATCACACAATATTTGCTCATGTCTGGCTTATTTCTCATGACGTAGTGCTGTTCAGGTTCATCCATGTTGTGGTATGTATCATTTCATTGATCTTACTGTGCTTTTGATTTGCATTTCCCTAATGATCAAGGATATTGAGCATCTTTTCACGTGTTTATTGGCCACTTATATATCTTCTTTAGAAAAACGTGTATTCAAGCTCTTTGCTCATTTTTCATTGGATTTTTTTTGTTGAATTGTGTAAGTTCTGTATAGATTCTGGATATTAAACCCTTACCAGATATTTGATCTGCAAGTATTTTCACCCATTCTATAGCTTGTCTTTTCATTTTCTCCATAATTTCCTTTGATGAACAAAATCTTAAAGTTTTTGTGAAGTCAAACTTATCTGTCTTTTGTTGCTTGTGCTTTTGGTGTTATATCTAAGAATCGGTGTCATATCTAAGAATCCATTCCCAAATCCATAGTCATTTTTTTTAAAGATTATTTATTTGAGAGAGAGAGAATGAGAGACAGAGAGCATGAGAGGGAAGAGGGTCAGAGGGAGAAGCAGACCCCCAGCTGAGCAGGGAGCCTGATGTGGTACTCAATCCCGGGACTCCAGGATCATGACCTGAGCCGAAGGCAGTCGCTTAACCGACTGAGCCACCCAGGCGCCCTCAATTTGCATTTTCTCGATGACTAATGATATTCAACATCTTTTCGTGTGCCCATTGGTGTATTTTCTTTTGTAAAGGGTGTCCAAAGATTTTTAACTGGATTGTTTGTCATAATATTGAGTTGTATGATCTTCACATATTCTAAATACAAGGCCTTTATCAGTAAAGGTATTGTGAATATTTTTTCTGCTCCTCAGCTTGCTTTTTCATTTTCCTAACTATGTAATTCAAAAGTACAAGTTTTTATTTACTTATTTATTAATTAAAAACTATATTTTAAGTAATCTCTATACCCAACATGGGGCTCAAACTCACAACCCTGAGATCAAGAGCCGCATGCTCTACCATCTAAGCCAGCCAGGTGCCCCCCAAAAGTACGAGTTTTTAAAGTTCAGTTATAAATTGTTTTTCTTTTATGGTCTGTATATTTCATGTTCTAAGAAACCTTTGCGGGGCGCCTGGGTGGCTCAGTCGTTAAGCGTCTGCCTTCAGCTCAGGTCATGATCCCAGGGTCCTGGGATCGAGCCCCGCATCGGGCTCCCTGCTCCGCGGGGAAGCCTGCTTCTCCCTCTCCCACTCCCCCTGCTGTGTTCCCTCTCTCGCTGTCACTCTGTCAAATAAATAAAATCTTTAAAAAAAAAAAAAGAAACCTTTGCTTACCCAAAGTTTGCAAAGATTTTCTCGTTTTCTTTTAGAAGTTTTATAGTTTTAGTGTTTGCATTTGGATCCATTTATTTCTAGTTAATTTTTATGTGTGAGGTAAAGGTCTAAGTGTATTTTATTCCAAATGGGACATGCAGTTGTTCTAGCCTTAGGTGTTGAAGACTTTCCTTTGCCCCACTGAATTATCTTGGAGCCTTTGTAGAGGATCACTGGTGCCCGCACACGCAGATGCATGTCTGAACTGTCCTCACACCACACCATTTGGTTACTGTGCCACTCCATTTCAAAATCAAGAAGTACATGTCTTGCCATTTTGTTCTCATGGTTTCATTGGCTATCTTCTTTTTCTTTTTTTTTTTAAGATTTATTTATTTATTTGAAAGTGAGAGAGAGAACTCGAGGGATAAGGGCAAAGGGAGAGGGAGAGAATCTCAGGCAGACTCTTAGGTGAGCACAGAGCGCAGAGCCCATCATGGGGCCTGATCTCATGACCGTGAGATCATGACCTGAGCCGAAACCAAGAGTCCGACGTTCAATCGACTGCGCCACCCAGGCGCCCCTCATTGGCTATCTTCTAAGTCACCTGCATCTCTGCATGAATTTTAAAATTGTCCTGTCCACTTATAGACACTGCTGGGACTTTGAGGTGATGTCAGGTCTGCGGATAGATCTGGGGGGAACTGACATCTTCATGATATGGGGTCTTCTACTCCACAAGCAGATTGTATTTCCTCACTTATTTAGGTCTCCTTCTTTCAGCAATGGTTTATAGTTTCCTTTGCACAGGTTTTGCACATATTTTGTTAAATTTGAGAGTCTTTCGTGTTTTGGGTGCTATTGTGAATGAAGTGAATTTTGATTCTTTTATTCGTGATTTTTAATTTCATGTTCCAATGGTTCATTGCTGGTACCCAGAAATACTACTGACTTTTTTGTATATTGACCTTGCATCCTATGACTTCGTTATACTCACGTATTCTAATAGCATTCTACAGATTCCTTAGGGTTTTCTTGATAAACAATCATGTCATTGGCAAAAAGTCTTATTTTGTCCTTTTTAGTCGGTATGCCTTTTATTTCTTGCCTTGTCATAGTAGGTTATCCTGTACAACACTGGACAGAAGTGGTCAGAATGAACATTTTTGCCTTGTTGTGGACCTGAGGAAGAAAAGCATTTGTCTTTTTCAACTAGGTATTTGATATTAGCTGTGGGTTTTTCAGAAATGCCCTTGATCAAGTTAAGGAAGTCCTAGTTTGCTCAGAGTTTTTATCATGAATGGTATATGAATCACATGCATTTATTGGTATAGTAGTATGGTTTTCGTTAAAATGGTGAATTATATTGAGTAATTTTTTAATGTGAAAACAACATCGTACTCCCGGGATTAATCTCAATTGGCCGTGATGCTGTATTACCTCTTGTGTATATTGTTAGATTGGATCAACTAGTATTTGTTAGGGATTTTGTGTCTAAGTTCACGAATGATACTGGTCTTTAGCTATCTTATTGTCTAGTCTGGTTTTGGTCTCGGAGTAATCTCGTCCCATGAAACACTCTCCTTTTTGAGGTGTTTTGTAGGATGGATATGATTTCTCACTTAAATGATTGATAGATTTTACTGAGGAAGCTTCTGGACCTGCAGTTTTGTGAGGTTTTCACTTGTGCTATTCAGGCTTTCAGTTTTGAAGAAGGTTCTTAGGGAGAAGCTTTCTACTGCTGGAAAGCCCACTGGCTACTAATGCCACAAACACTAACTAGAAGTGAAAAGTAGTAATTACCAGAACTTAGGTTGTGAGAAAAGATTCCTGTCTATCATGCTGCTATGCAGGAAGCCTAGATAGAATTTTACTTTAAAAAAATAAAATTTTTATTCTATTTTATTTTTAAAGATTTTATTTATTTATTTGAGAGAGAGAGAGAGAGGACAAGTGATGGGGAAAGGGAGAGAGAGAGACAGAGTGAGAGGCAGACTCCCCGCTGAGCAAGGAGCCCGATGCGGGACTCGATCCCAGGACCCGGGATTATGACCTGAGCCAAAGGCAGATGCTTAACCAACTGAGCCACCCAAGAGCCCCTAGAATTTTACTTTTGTTCTTTACAGTGCATGACACCTGGTAGGAGAGAATGAACTCAATTTTCTACTCCCATGGGTAGCATGACCCTCAATTTCTTCATTTTGATTCCTCCTTCACAAATGCATGTATCTCACCAGACACTAACTTCTTTAAGCTGCTATGATTTCTTGTTCCTGGAGCTCCAGCACCCAGCTCTAGGCACACAGCAGGCACACACGTTTGTCAAGGTGCAAGACAGTGGCAGACTGCTCGTGGTTCTGCCCTGATCTTAGAGCAACAGGCAAAAAGTTGAGTTTAGCAGTTACTCCCATTAGAACCAGGGAGAAGAGATGCCTTTTCTCTCAGCACCCTAAACTCAGAGAGAGTTAAACTGTCGTAGAATCCTTCAGGACATTTTTAATTTACCCTAGTTTTTACAGGGCTAGTGCATGAGGCTCGATAAATGTCGATCTTTATTGAGAGGTTGTTAAAACAGCAGATGGCACTAGAATTTGCACTGTCAACCGATCAATGAGATCGCTCTCATTCTTTTCGAGGGTGGAGATAATGTGACAGGATGGAAAGCAGACAGGATTGGGGAGATACAAACCTGCACTGAGCGATGTGTGTTTCATGATGTAACCATCACATGAATACATGTGAAAATACTATATACACTGCACGGGGAAGTATACAAGGGTGCATTAATATTACTTAAACCCATAGAAATCCACAAATTAGGCAGGTCACATTAGTGGGAAGACAAAAATCAGTCTCTCCTTGAACTGGGCCAGCCTCTCAGCAAAGCGGGTTAACAGCCAAAGGATTTCTTTGTTCTTTCCCCACCTTCCCTCGTTGGCTTCTCAATTCCTACCCCCTCCGCACCGCTGCCCCAGCATGCCCCAATTCACACCTGTCCTTTCAAAACAGGGCCTGCTTTCAAATTTCAAATCCTCTCGGCATAATACACAGAGTCACTGCCCAGTGGATTTTGATTTTTAAATCCGAAGGTATGAGTTTTTAGAGTAAATTTCAGTTACTGTATCAGGCAGATAGGGGAGGGGTTTTAGAACCAGAAGAGCTTTCACGTAGGGACTTCTTAGACTTCCCAAAATAGACGGCCGTCTGCTTGTGGGGCCAGACCAACCTCTCAAAGCATTTCACACTGTCGCTTTAAAGCAATTTTTCTCAGCACCCCAGGGTTCAAATAAACTCTCTGAGACGCTGTGTTGGTGTCATTTTAAATTACAAGCTTTATCTGTTACCCTCAAATACAGTTCTTAGGGAAGATTAGTTACAAATAGTTGTCAGTACTTTCAAATGGCAGAAAAAATTACATTGTAGTAAAACTGGAATGAATTTTTTACGCGTGAGATAACAATTTTTTTTATCACCAGATGGAGTTATTCCAATTCATGCAATAAATGACTATTCCATTTTTTAAAGTTGCCCTAATTTTTCTAGTTGAGATTTCATGCTTATTTTAAGTCAAGATATCAATATGCTCCTGAGCTCACCTCACGCTCCCTGGGAAGCAATGAGAACACACACAGTTTGTCTGACACTCCCTGGGCCCCTGAGAACCCCATATTCTGTCTCAGTCCTTGTGCTCCAGTGTGAGATCTTCAGTTTCAGCAAATGTGACACTATGGTTTATTTAGGACTTCAATAGTGACCTAAAAGAGGTGAACAGGAGGGAAATTCTGATTTATCTTGACATAAAACTGGCAGAAATCCCCACCACCAAATTCCTGTAACTAGAAATCACGAGGGTTAAACAGAAGAGGTTTGTCTCTGATGGGGATGCCCCTCACAGCGGATTTGGGTAGAATATCTTTTCTAGAACCACGTGAGATAGTACCATCAACATTTTACATAGTTTACATACCATCTGAATACAAATTCTTAAAATTTATAATAGAACATTAAAATAATCCTCTAATAAAATCAGCCTTAAGTATAAGGAATCTAAATTTCACTCTCTTGTACACTTCTAAATAAATATCTTTGATCTATAATTATTGAAAATATTACAGTTTATGGTGACATGATAGAGACAAGTCAAACAGTATTATAAGTGAAAATAAAACATCAACTTAAAAATTAACAAACCTAAAAATACACTGAACCAAAATTATAGAAAATCAAAACACTAAGTACATAGCAATTAAATACATAGCATTGGGATAACCGAACGCATGCTCAACAACAGACTTCCAACTTATATAAAAAGCCCTTTAAAAGTCATATAATCTAAATAAATAGCAGAAACACACCAGGAGGTACTGTACCAGCCAGTAACAACTAGAAAGTAATTTCTCCCTTTTTCTTTCAAACGATCCTAACAAAAAACATGAAATAATGGTCACTTGCTAAAAAACTAGAATTCATGTGTTCTGTTTTTGTTAAAAGGCTGCCTATGCTATAAAAAGCCAAAGCAAGGCTTTCTAAATGTTAGACCACTGTACCTTAGAAAAGGAAATGCCACCAAACCGACAGATTGAAACAAAAATCACACACTTACCTATTTAAGATATGATTGATTGAATTTTCGCTGAACGGCCCCATAAGAGGTCTAAATCAAGCCCATGATGTGAATGCACATTCAAACAGCTGAATGTGTGATTTGTTAATACTGAATTATATATCGTGATTTAATTTCATTTGCCAAAGTAGGAGTTTATTTTACATAAGACCAGAATTAAAACATCTAGAGCAGGAACCAATATCTTCTTCATCTTTGTATTCTGGTTCTTAGATTCTCAGAACATACTAACAGGTGCTCACCTACTGAGAAGTGAGTCCAGCACTCAACATTCTTCAGGAAGCACTGAATCCATGATGAAGCTGGGTGCCTGAGACTTAGAGGGAGCTCTTTAGTTTTTCCTCTTTACCACTAGGCTTATGATTAATTTCTGGCTAGTTAATCAAATTAATTGTCACAGATCTATCACAGTGTCTGATTTCAGGGCCGAGATTTCTACCACTCATCTGTTCCACAGTTAAGCCTTCTATTTGTGCCCAAACATCTATAGTCAGGTTCAAATAAAGATCATCTTTGTTATTCTGGGTCGGGTATTTGCTTATGATAACCATCTAAAACAGACATGCATGCATGCGCGTGCATGCGCACACACACAATCATTTCACAGATGAAGAACAGAATCCAGAAATAATGTACAAAGCCTAAATTACACAGTTCCCAAGGTTAACTAAAAAAAGACAATGAAACCATAAGGTAACTCCTTTTGATTATACACAAACTTATTGCATGATGGCTGGAAGCAATGTCTTTGGACCAACAAATGTAAACCAAGTGTCCTTTAACCATTAGCTCGACAAGGCAGCTAAAAATGGTGGGGCTCCAACAATGCCCTTGAGATTCTGCTGGGCGTAGCTCGCTCCCCTAGGAAGTAGCACGGAGTGGGTGGATGTGCTCTCCAAAGACCATTCCTTCCATCCACAGTGCTCAGGGTTATTCTGAGAGCTCCTCTGGATTACCATTTCAAGCTGCCATTTCTGGAAGTCCAGGGCTCCTCGCTGGGGAGAGGGGATGCATGTTACAGAACTCTGAAAATAAAAGCCGTTTAGAAAGGTTCACTCTTTGATTCTCACTGCCAGCATGCCTGTGCCTCTTGAGTGCTGCTAGGAGAGGTAGACCCAGTGTTTCAGTTCCGCCATTCCCTGCAGTAACTTAGTGTAATAGAAGTCCATGTTGTCCGCAAAGTCTGTACAAACGGGCGACTCCATGTCACCAAAAGTACAGTACAATGCAGTTCCTCCAACACTCAGGAAAACCGTTGCTATGCACAGCAAGACCAGTAAAATACAGGAACCACTTCCAACTTCATCTGCAAACATGAGAACAGAGTAAGGTTAAATTGGTGCAAAATGGAAATCCCAGTGTCTGCTGTCTTCTCGCTGGTCACAGTAAGTAGACATTTCTAGTTAACCTGAGTCCTCCAGGGGCTGGAGTCACTGACAGAAAGCTAGTGCACGTGAGGACTGCACGGGACCCACCTGATAGTTACCACAGACACACGCCTGTCAGGCAGCACACACACCTGTCAGTCACCACAGACACACACCTGTCAGTCACCACAGACACATACCTGTCAGTCAGCACACACACCTGTCAGTCTCCACAGACACACACCTGTCTCCACAGACACACACCTGTCAGTCACCACATACACTGTCAGTCACCACACACATACACCTATCAGTCACTACAGACACACACTTGTCAGTCTCCACAGACACATACCTGTCAGTCAGCACACACACCTGTCAGTCACCACACACACACCTATCAGTCAGCACACACACCTGTCAGTCTCCACACACACCTGTCTCCACAGACACACACCTGTCAGTCACGACACACACCTGTCAGTGTCCAGACACACACCTGTCAGTCACCACAGACATACATCTGTCAGTCACCAGAGACATACACCTGTCAGTCACCACACACACCTGTCAGTCACCACAGACATACACCTGTCAGTCACCAGACACAACACACCTGTCAGTCACCACAGACACACACCGGCTAGTCACCACAGACAAACACCTGTTAGTCACCACAGACAAACACCTGTTAGTCACCACAGACACATACATCTGTGGAGCCTGTCAATGCTAAAATGAAAACTAGCTCATTTATACAACGAATATAATCACTTCCATTAAAAAAGAAAAGAAGGGCAGTACTTCTCTGATGTGCTCAGAGCCTTATTTTAGGGTACAAATTACAATCTCAATATTACAGTATCTTTGGAGTTCACATCATGAGCTCACCTTAAAGCAAGGTCAATTTGATATTAAACAATAAAAAATTGTCTTTGGGTGGGATCACTTTTGCATCTCACTCAATTTTACTCGTTTTTTTTTTTTTTTTATTTGAGAGAGAGAGAATGAGAGACAGAGAGCATGAGAGGGAAGAGGGTCAGAGGGAGAAGCAGACTCCCTGCTGAGCAGGGAGCCAGATGCGGGACTTGATCCCAGGACTCCAGGACCATGACCTGAGCTGAAGGCAGTTGCTTAACCAACTGAGCCACCCAGGTGCCCCTTGTTTTTTTTTTTTTTTAACTGTATTTATTTGAGAAAGAGAGAAAGCAAAGAGGGGGAGTGGCAAGCAGAGGGAGAAGCAGACTCCCCACTGAGCAAGGAGCCTGATGTGGGACTCGATCCCAGGACCCTGGGATCATGACCTGAGCTGAAGGCAGACACTTAACCCACTGAGCCACCCAGGTGCCATTACTCAATTTTACTCTTACCATTTAGTGAAACAGTGATGTTCTAGCTAGTACAGTGATTTCTTTTTATTTTGCTTAAAAACAAGCAGGACTGTTTTTAATAAAAATGTATCAGTCTCTCTATATTTAGAAAATAGCTATACGACGAACCATGAGAGACAATGGACTCTGAAAAACAAACTGAGGGTTCTAGAAGGGAGGGGGGTGGGGGGATGGGTTAGCCTGGTGATGGGTATTAAAGAGGGCATGTTCTGTGTGGAGCACTGGGTGTTATGCACAAACAATGAATCATGGAACACTACATCAAAAGCTAATGATGTAATGTATGGTGATTAACATAACAATAAAAATAATTTAAAAATTAGTATGTAAAAAAAAAGAAAATAGCTATTCTTTGGTTGGAAAGCCTTAATGATCATTCATAATTTAAAAATTTTTAAATTTGGAAAAAGACTGAAAAGTTTTATGATCAGCATGATAAGAAAGTACCAGAACCTTCTTGGAAGGTGATCTGGCAGTATCTATTAAAACTTTAAATTAATTTATCCTCCTGGGCACCTGGGTGGCTCAGTTGTTAAGCATCTGCCTTCAACTCAGGGTCATGATCCCACGGTCCTGGGACTGAACCCCACATCAGGCTCCCTGCTCAGCGAGAAGCCTGCTTCTCTCTCTCCACTCCCCCTATTTGTGTTCCCTCTCTTGCTGTGTCTCTGTCAAATAAATAAAATCTTTAAAAAAAAAAAATTATCCTCCTGACTGGGACATGTTTGAGGACGAGGGAGTGTGCGGGGACAAAGCTGAGACAACAGGTATAAGCCAGGACCGCCTCAGGGCAGCTGGACCCTATCACTTAGTCCAACAAATTCACTTCTGGGAATCAGCCTATAGATTAGCACATCACAAACTAGCATATTTACAGGCATGTTCACTTTGACAAAGTCTGTTAGAGCATAAAGTTGAGAATAACTCAGTTATTCCAATTATAATGGAACAGTTAAATAATCATGGGACATTCATATAATGAAATAACATGCAATTGTTTAACAGAATGAAGTAAGTTTAATATGTTCTCTCATAGGAAGACATCCAAGATCGATGGTTAAATGAAAAAGAAGTGACATAACAGTATAATGAACCCATTTGTGTTAAAACCAAAAACACGTATGTGTCAGTGTGTCTATACACATGTGCACACATATATACACAATGTGTCCTGAAAAGATGGTAAGAAACTTCAATTAGTACTTGGGGGAAACCCTCAAGGGAAGATCAGAAGACTTGACACTGTTTTACTTCATGACTGTGCGAGGTTTTTTTTCTTTTTTTTTTTAAGATTTTATTTATTTATTTTAGAGAGCGAGAGAAAAGAGATAAAAGAGAGCATGCACATGTGGTGGGGCAGAGGGAGAGAGAGAATCCCAAGCAGACTCCCTGCTGAATGCAGAGCCTAACATGGGGCTCCATCTCACAACCCAGAGATCGTGACCTGCTGAAACCAAGAGTTGGACTGCACCACTCAGGTGCCCCATTACTGCATGAGTTTTTTCATGATTAACATATATTACTTTTATGATAAAAAACCCCCACATTTTGTAAAACATAATATAAACAAAATAGACTTTTGGGGAAGATTTTACAGGATTACGTGAATATATTCTTCCTGTAAAAATTCAAACACAAAAACATCTAAGAATCTAAGGGACTCTTTTTCTCCTACTCAAGCATATTCCCCTCCCACCCCAGAGGCAAATACACTTTGGTGTGTATCCTTCCAGATCAAAGACACAGGTTTAAGGATTCTTACTGTTTTTTTTTTATTTGACAGAGAGAGACACAGTGAGAGAGGGAACACAAGCAGGTGGGGCGTGGGAGAGGGAGAAGCAGGCTTTCCACTGAGCAGGGAGCCCAATGTGGGGCTCGATCCCAGGACCCTGGGATCATGACCTGAGCCGAAGGCAGATGTTTAACCAACTGAGCCACCCAGGTGCCCCAGGATTCTTATATAAATAGGATTATGTAGGGGCACCTGGGTGGCTCAGTTGGTTAAACGTCTGCTTTCGGTTCAGGTCATGATCTCAGGGTCCTAGGATCAAGCGCCAAGTCAGTCTCCCTGCTCAGTGGGGAGTCTGCTTCTCCCTCTCTCTCACCCCCCTTCCGCTTGTGTGCATGCTTGCTCTCTAATAAATAAAATCTTTAAAAAAAACCTTAAAAAATAGGACTATGTAATTATACTTTCTATGATTTACAAATTTAGTTTAATAAATTTTAAGTCAATAGGTTTGATAATTTATATGCATCCATGCAAATATATTTTTCTACAAATGAATAAGTATAATATCATTACTGTAGTTCTTGGGGTTTTTTGGTTTTTGTTTTTTTGGTCAGTTCAGCTTTTTTCACCGTCTTTTCTGTTTTTTTTGGCATCATGCACTCCCATCCCCTCATCTATGTTAACCATCTAGTACATGTAGTTTTCCATGTTTTTCTTCATAATCCTATATTTCTATGTGAACATTCAATATGCTATTTAAAATAAACATTTGTCTTGTTTGTTTTATCGACAGGTGTTGAAACTGTTTAGAGCTTCGTGGCTAAACCAGGAGGCCTCGAGGCACAGGTGGCTGCCGAGCAGAAGCTAAGTGACTGGGCTAAGATGTGATGGCCACCAAGTACGTAGGAACATCATCTGTACATCCGGGGCTCCTCTTGGTAAGCAACGATTCAGTGCCATTCGTGCAGAGAACCAAGCACTCTGGAGAAGCCTGGGTGCAGAGGTAAAAGGAGGGATGGGAAGGGATCGTTTCCAAGGCTCCTTTATAACTGTAAATTGGAAGCTTTCTTCTGTAGAAATTTAGAGACCTCTACTGCTGTCACTTTATGTGCCTAGAAAGCACAGGTATGTTTACTCTGTTATTTTAGCAGTGCTGTTATTTTATAAACTTGAGAAGCCCCCTGAAAAGCTCTTGGCTGTATTTCTTCTCACCCTTATTGACCTAGGCCTCGGGTAGCCCTAGCAACCACCACACCCACACCCACACCCACACCCACACACATACAGGCCCAGGAGGGAGGGGTCAAAGGTGAGCAGCAGTGTTACAGCGCTGCGAGGCACTTTCTCCTGTAGAGTTATGACGAAATCACCGGAGGGGGGCGCCTGGGTGGCTCAGGTCATGATCTTGAGGTCCTGGGATGGAGCCCCTTGTTGGGCTCCCTGCTCAGCAGGGCGTCTGCTTCTCCCTCTGCCTGCTGCCCCCCCACTTGTGCTCTCTCTGTCTCTCACTCTCACTCCCTCTCAAATAAAATCTTTAAAAAATAAATAAAATAAAAGCTAAAATACTTAAAAAAAAAAATCACCAGAGAATATCCGAATATCCTTGTAATCCAGAAATATTTCTCAGACCTACAAAGGAGTATTAATGGTCACTTAAAAAAAAAAAAAGACAATAGCAGGCTCACTTAAAAAAAAAAAAGTATTAAACAGGAAATTGAAATGAGCTCCAAGCGGACCGTCAGTTGAGATAGGGAGGCCAGAAGTTGAAGTTTACGACTTGCTCACTTATTTGAACCAAATGCTAAGGAATAACAGAATTGCTGATGATCATTTGATTCTACATGTTCCTTTACAGAATATAATAAAGCAACGAAGTACACATGTTCTTTTTACAAACCCTATTACCAAACATACTCTCAGCTGACCCAGAGAAGCAGCTCAGTGCTAGACGGACCCCCCACCCCAGGTGCTTTACCTTGATCTAAGTCATCATCGATCTCCTGGAACCTCACTCTTCGTTTCGATGGTTTCTGCTGCATCTGGGCAGGATTGTCTCCTACACCCTCATTCCTCTTCTTTAATATAGAGACCAGTCCTTCTGCAGGGACAACCTGTCGGAGATAGTTCACATGGAACAGTAAAAAGGCCAATTCTACTCAACAGGCACTTGAATTTCTATTATAGGTTTATCCAATTCCTACAGAAAAAAACCATCACAATTAATCATCAGAATTGTTACAACAGAATAATACTTTTACTCTAAGCAGATGATAACAAAACACACACATCTGAAACTTGAGCAGCTCTCCCACAGCCCAGGGCTGACTCCCAGGCCCGGGGTCTGACGCAGAGCGCACGGACTGGAAACCAGGCCCTCTGTACCCACCCGGCTCTCGGCTCCATGTCCCCGGAGGGCACCTGTAAAATGATCACGCACAGCCCCACTCTGCTTAATCATGAGTGCTGGCGTTTGCTTTATAACAGATGCTGCTGGTCCACCACTTCTTTTTCCATTCACCAGCAATTTTTAAGAAATGAACGTGTGAGATGCAAAATATATTTGATGCCATGAACTCAAGAACCCGAGATGGGGAGTTGCATGCTCTACCGACTGAGCCAGCCAGGAGCCCCCTGATGCCAACTCTTAACATCAAAATGGGCAGTAAGCTTGGTTCCTCTGAGACACTATATGTATTTATGAAATTATGCTCTACTGCTCACAATATTTTAAGGACTTCTCTTCTGGAATATCTCGGAGCCAGTTTCTTAGGGATATGTTACTTTGTAATATGCAGAGGTTGGCAAACTATGGGCAGTAGGCCAAAGGCCCCTTGCCTACTTTTTGTAAATAACATTTAATCAGAACACAGTCAAGCCCATTCATCCACATACCCTGTAGGGCTGCTGCAACCGCAGAAATGAGTAGCTCCAACAGACCCTAAAGTCTAAAATGTTTACTATTTGGCCCTTTGGAGAAAAAGTTGGCTAGAATCTCCTGACCCCCACCTCTACTTATTTCTATGCTGCCTCCGCCCCACCCCTTATTTAGGAACGAAGACAAAAACAAAACCCCTTGCCATTTAGGAGTTAAGAGACTCCACGGTGTAGGGAGAAGGGGATCAGTTGGTCAAGCCACACTAGGAAGAAAAGGCGCCCCCCCGCCCCCCCCACGAAGCAGCAGGTTCATTCAAAGAAGTTAACCTGTGAGTTGGCCTGATGGACAAGCTGTAGGTGATGACATAAGTGGGCATTGTGGGCCTAACATGCAGATGTCAGTGACTTGCTAGGAGCAGGTCACTGGAAGCTGAAGGCTCTGCCTGTGATGTCATTTATCTGATTGATGGCATAAAATACTTAATGCGATTTCCAGCTCCAGCCAGCCATCTCTGATAATGTGCTATGCATAAATATTACTGATCCTGTTAGTTCTTTTTATAACTCAAGGCTTTTAGGGCCAAATGACTCAATATAATCTTCTACTGGGCTTCCCTGAACATGGGTCTATAGAAACCATTATCTCAAAAAAAAAAAAAAAATCAATGTTAGCAATTTATTCTTTTTTTATTTTTAAAAGATTTTATTTATTTATTTGAGAGAGAGAATGAGAGATAGAGAGCACGAGAGGAAAGAGGGTCAGAGGGAGAAGCAGACTCCCTGCTGAGCAGATAGCCCAATGTGGGACTCGATCCTGACACTCCAGGATCATGACCTGAGCCAAAGGCAGTCGCTTAACCAACTGAGCCACCCAGGCGCCCAGCAATTTATTCTTTTTATACGAAATGTGTATTTCAGGTGATGTCCTTCTTTTGAGAAAACGAAAGCACTTTAGTGACATTAAAATGGAACATACAAATATGCAAAGGAATAGTCTTTCAAATGTTTCTTTAGAAAGCAACAACATCAAACACTCCCTTTATCCAACATTAAAGAGCCCCTTTCTGCAACATAGAAGGACTTTACACGTACCGTACTGAAATGGAGACGAAAAGAAGTCCTAATAAGTTTCTGAAGAGCAAGAGATAGAAAATGGAAATGACTTTAATGGCTATATTACTACTAATGATGTATCACTGATATTCTTTTTATTTTTTGTAAATGTAAAAAAAGGGGGGGATTTTCATAGACTATTTTCACGATCTATTTTTCCATAAAATAGAGTCATACATTTATCTACAGCGAATTCACCTAAAACCATAAGTGTTTTCAAGTTGCTTTAAATACTAAGAAAAAAAATCCTATTAAAAATTGTGGGGGAAGAGAAAAAGAGTAAGTGTGCGGATGAGCCCCAGAGTGGCATTTGTTACCTTTATATCTTTGTGATATGAATTTTCAATCTGTAAATTCAAGAAACAGACTCAAATCATAAATCAAAAGACAGTGCATGTGAACAAAAGTATACTGAAGGACTCAGCAAAACTCTTAAGTCATCTGGAAAAGCACAGATGTGCTCCCAAGACCCAGCAACCAGTCTTAGCACACTGGCTGGGAGGCCCCTACCCTAGTCCCTGCTTGGCCTCATCTGTGGCATCTGGCTCTGGAAGTCATGCGGGTAAGGAATACAAGCCTTCCCAAGTGGCCCCACCTTATTTACTGTGGGTAGTGATGAACTTTGGCAAGTTTTTGAAAGAGGGGAGAAATTACGGTTGTGTGGGATGGGTCAACATTCTGTTTTGACACCCTCCCGCACCCAACCCTTACTTCTTGGCTAGAAATCTAACCACACCTTATACTTTCTTTTCCTTTTCCTCTCCCACCAAAAACTGCTTGTTTCAGCAGGCGCACCCCAGTGTGAAGTGAGGGTGTGTGCTCTTTTCTCTCCTTTCAGTCATGTTCAGGGACCTCCTCCGGGAATCTTTCTTTTCTCAGCGCCCTGGGGTCCTACAGTCTCTAGACTCAGAACAAGGCATGGTGGGACCAAGTTTAGGCACAGGAGATGAGTGCCAAGAGGGAAACTCTTAGAAGACAGGTAGGTGTGGTCCTTTCTGTTTTGGAAAGAGTTTTGGGCAGGGGTCTTAGAACCTACCCCCACCATAGAAATTCTACCTACCACACCAAGGCAAACATAAAAAGTTTAAGAAACAACTCTGTCAGAGTTTTCCTTGATTCTGTGGTAGAAAGGCAAGTAAGCCAAAGCAAGGTCAGGGTCTCAGTTTGGGGTCTCACTCAAAAGACTGCCCAGTGTTTCTAAATAGGTAGAGAAGATGATTTAGGACACATGGAAACATGTCTTCTCCAAACTGCCCTAAAAAAAGTCTCAAACCCTTCCCCCCCCTTTCTTTTTCTAACCACAATGTCAGCATTAAAAGGTTAATTTTTAAATCTCAAAACAATAAAGCTTTTATTTTTTTAAATTTATTTTTAAAGATTTTATTTATTTGACAGAGAGACAGCGAGAGAGGGAACACAAGGAGGGGGGGAGTGGGAAAGGGAGAAGCAGGCTTCCCGCGGAGCAGGGAGCTCGATGTGGGGCTCGATCCCAGGACCCTGGGATCATGACCTGAGCAGAAGGCAGACGCTTAACGACCGAGCCACCCAGGCGCCCCCCAATAAAGCTTTTAAAAACCAAATTTAGTTTCCCACTTCAATTACCAAGTTTTTTTCCTAACCAAACAAAATATAACAGCCCTTCCACTGAGAACAAAAAGAACGTCTAAGCTGTAATTAATGTAATTGTCGCTGGTGGTACTCCATGAATAAGTGAAGAATTAAAAACAAAAGCAAAACAAAACACCCATCTGGCCCAGTCCTGTACATTTGCAAATAAATAGTTCTACTGCACGTCCCCTCAAATATCAATGATTGTCTTAAATAGCATTTTAAGAATTAACTGGTCATAAAAAACAAAATTATTTTGCAACTCTACTGGCACAGTAAATCCTAATGTGACAAGGAAAACACTGAGAGGACCTTGCCTTTAGAACTGCCTCCGCAAAAAATTAAAGGAGAAAGCAGATACCACGTAATATTCCTCTAATGATAGAGGCTCACCCAATCCAGAATTTCAAGGCTGGTGAATTTTGAACAGGAACACATGCTTGGGTGTCTGAACAACTTGAGAACTAACATTCACAAATCATATTCGTATATTATAAGTAGCTTACACACCAGTGATTTCACTCTAGAAAAAGGTGTCAAATTTACCACCACTGTTCACTGAAGGGACGAGATGTTCCCTGCCTGCTCCTTTAGATTTGGGCTCCATAATAAGACCTATAATTTGGTGGATCGGTACACATGTACACAACATGCCATATTTAATCTTCACAACTCTTATCACACAGGCATTATTAGTCCCATTTTACAGAACAAGCCAAGCTCAGACAACTAATATAACCTGCTTACATTTGTCGCACCAGCTACTGGCAGAGTTTGAATACAAGCTCATTAAACCTCTTGCCATTTTCTTTATGTGAAGAGATCTTATTTTCTATGACTATTAAAATTTTGCTTAGTGTCATCTGTTATATGTTGCAATTAAAGTGAGATGAACAGAATTTTCAAATAAACCTAAGCATTTTCTTTTGTCTTTCCAAAGTACTTTATATCTCTAGCAAAAACTCCTTACCTTACACATCGCCCCAATTAAGAGATGCTTCAACTAATGGCTAAATCCATCGATCTAGCGATGTGGGAGAGGAGATGGGTAGATGAAAGATCCTTTGTGTCATTCAATTAATCTGCAAGTAGATTAATATCATGGCTCCTAATACAGCAAATTAATATTACAAGCCACAGCTGGAGCAAGAGGAGGTGGCTCCAGAGAGGAAAGCCATCTTCCGGACAGAACACGGTGGGGACCTCTGACCCCACACTTCTGTATCTACAACAGTGCAAAACGGAGAGAGCAAAAAGGAGGAAAAAACAAATAATGACAAAGTCTGTCAATGCTGAACTTTTAAAAGATGAGTTTAAAGAGGAAAAAGGTTTTTAAAAAAATAAAAATAGGAGTTAATCATGTCTCTAAGTTTCTAAATTAGGCACTACCTCGTGTTTTTGTAATTTGCTTAACAGGACAATTTCATAAGTACAAAACAGGAAAAGAAATAAGAATGTCAAGAACTACTCCACCTTTAATCCCCAGTAAATTGTTTAAATAGGTAGACTCCAGAACAAAACATTTGATGTTCCCGCCCTCAGAAGTGCATCTTCACTATATACACTGCTGTGACCTAAACCCCACCCTCACTACTTCACACCTCAACTGTGGCAATAACCTGATGGGTCTCCTTGCTTTGGCCCTGCCTCCATACCTTCTAGTATCCACAGAGCAGCCAGGAAGCAGATCAGGTCACATCTCCCGCTCAAAACCATGGCTTTCCACCACTGACTGTGATTCCGGTTCCTGACCCTGGTCTGGAGGCCCTACAGGCACCGGCTTCAGCCTCCCCATCTTCCTGAACTCTCTGCTGTTCTTTCCCTTGTTCACTGCTCCAGCTGTGCTCTCCCAGTGCCTTCCCCCGACCTGGATTAAAAGAGCCCATTCCTCCACCCTGCCCACCAGCTCCATCTCTCTCCATTCCTCACCCTGCTGAGATTTAGGCACAGCCCTTAATGATATCTGAGTCTACACTGTTTATTTTTTTATTTTTATTTTATTTTTCTAAGTAGGCTCCATGCCCAATATGGAGCCCAACATGAGGTTTGAACTCATGACCCTGAAATTAAGCCCTGAGCTGAGATCAAGAGTCAGACTCAACAACTGAGCCACCCAGGTGCCCCTACATTATTTTTTTAAAAGATTTTATTTATTTATTTGACAGAGACACAGCGAGAGAGGGAACACAAGCAGGGGGAGTGGGAGAGGGAGAAGCAGGCTTCCCGCGGAGCAGGGAGCCCGATGCGGGGCTCAATCCCGGGACCCCGGGATCATGACCTGAGCCGAAGGCAGACGCTTAACGATTGAGCCACCCAGGTGCCCCTACATTGTTTACTTTTAAGTGAACTTATTTATTATGTGTGTCTCCCTCTAGAGAGTAAGCTTCACAAGAGTAGGGACCTGACCTGTGTTCGCTGGTGTGTCCTCAGTTCCTAGAATATAGTAGGTGCTCAACAAATAAGCCAAAGAGAAAATGAATACACAGATGAGCAGTTTACATATAGACAGCACCTAGCTTACACTTATTTGGATAACACAGATTTTCCCCTTAACATAATCAAAACTAAGTATGTTTTCAAAGGTTGTTTATTTTTCTAAGTACAGTAGGTTTAAAAACAAAAGCCTTGCCCCGTATTGGTAACTGTTATTGACAATAACGTGTTGGCTTTGTAGAAAATACAAAAATGTATTCAATAGCATCCCCACCCTTAAGGAGTTTGCAATTAGTGTAGACTAATTGTAGACTATTGTAGACAACTGTGTGTGCCCTATAGTAACAGGGAAAGAGAACAGCCCTAGATAGGACTTCAGGAGGCCAGGCAAGGCACAGGAACCTCCCCGCATCACTCTAAACTAAGTCATTCATTTGCTATTACCTGACTGGCCCCTTTGGGTCACCAGTTTGAGACCCCAAATTTAGTGCTAACCTAAGACCATTTGGAGGGGAAGACGAAGGTGATATGAGGAATGGGAAAACTTACTGAGGAGCTATGGCAAAAGCCCAGGAAGAAGCAATAAAGATGTAAATTAAAAGAATGATTACATGGAAAAGAGAAGCCGGGTGCAAGAGACTCGACAATCAAGAGGTGCACTGATTAGAAAGTTTAGAGGGCAGGACAAGGGTGCCTGGGTGGCTCACTTGGTTGGGTGACTGCCTTCAGCTCAGGTCATGATCCTGGAGTCTCGGGATCAAGTCCCGCGTCGGGCTCCCTGCTCAGTGGGGAGTCTGCTTCTCCCTCTGACCCTCTCCCACTTCACGTTCTCTCTTTCTCTCTCTTAAGTAAATAAATAAATCTTAAAAAAAAAAAAAGATTTAGAGGCCAGGACAAGAAAGAAAGGCAAAGATGAGACCATCTGGCACAAGAAAAGGTAGGTCATCCCTGGATAATCCTTGGGAGGCTCCTTGGACTTTGACCTGAGTCCTGGGTCAACCATTGCCCATGAAGTGTCTTCTATGATTGGAAGACTGCATTTTCTCCACTGCAAGGAAGCGGGGCTTGCCCTGCTCCCCTGCAGAGAACAGCCACGATCACTGTTTCTAAAACCCTCCTTTGTGCAGGATCCACAGACCAGGTACCTACAGGATTTCATAAACTGCTGCTTAGCCCTGGCCTCCCATCTTAACTCCGTATGGAATCCCACAGTGGCTCGTCTTCACAAGACTTCCCCATCCCAGCGATCGAGCCAAGAGACAGAGATGAAGACTGCACGGAGGGCACTCTGAGGACACAGCATCTCTGAAGATAAATCATACAGCAACTCTGGGTCATTAGCGTTCTCCCCATCATAAAGTTTAAGGTTTTGTTTCCTGAGACACAGGGAGATCTGAAGATATCTAAGTAAATGTTGCGATAAAGACAGAACCAGGCACACGTTTTGCCCTCTTTCAGATCAAAAACTTTTTAGAGCCTCAAGCAGTAGCAAAGTGGCTTCTTCCCCAGCTATCACGTCCCCGCAAATAGATTACACATGTATATATTAATGAAGAAAAATGAATGGTTTATTTCCATAAGGTGTATCATGCTGCTAAAATGTGCTCACAAAGGGGATCTCTTGAATTATACACTATGATTATTTTCAATGTGAAAAGACATTGATTTTTTTTAAAGGTTTTATTTATCCATTAGAGAGAGAGAGAGGGCACAAGCAGAGGGAATGGCAGGCAGAGGGAGAGGGAGAAGATGTGGGACTCGATCCCAGGACCCTGGGATCATGACCTGAGCCGAAGGCAGATGCTCAACGAACTACGCCACCCAGGTGCCCCAAGACAGATTAATTTTCATAAAATTTACCCAATATTCAATGTCACTCATTCAGAAAATAAAACAACTCTCTCATCCCCACTCCCTCATGGAACAATCTACCAAAAGCTGAGTGGATTTTTATTAGCAATATGGTGTTGAATCATGATACCACCTTGAATTTGAATATATTTCTTATCTTAGGTTTGATGCTAGGAACAGCTGAAGAGTTTTGTTTTGTTTTTAAGAATTTATTTGAGAGAGAGAGAGTGTGTGTGCGCAGAAGTGGGGGGAGCAGAGGGAGAGGGAGAAGCAGACTCTGCACTGCGCGTGGAGCCTGACACGGGGCTCGATCCCACGACCCTGAGATCATGACCTGAGCCCAAGTCAAGAGTCGGACACGCAACCAACTGAGCCACCCAGGTGCCAAAGAACAGCTGAAGGGTTTTATTTTTTATTTTTATTTTTTTTTATTTCAGCTGAAGGGTTTTAAAGAGAAGATAACACAACCCTCCCAGGTTCCAGAACCAAGCAAGTCAATGATTTACTGGCATTACCAGGCTCCTTGGGGAAAGGGGGTTTGGGTTCTGACATTAAAATAATCATGTCAGAATATTATGGGTATTACAATAAGATTTCATCTTTTCCCAAAAACTAGGTAGTTAAATTCAGCCACCAGATAACACCTGGACACCTGCTGGGAATGCAGGCTTTACACACGGAGTGTCCCTATCTGAATTTTCAGTCACTGCATCTGCGATGTCGTGGTACACACAGCAGTTACGTAAAAATTACTGAGGGAACAGAAGAGTGAATCTCTCTACCTTGCTGATGCTGCACATGTAATAAACTTCTTATGTTAAAAATCTATGAAATAGGGGCACCTGGGTGGCTCAGTCGTTAAGCGTCTGCCTTTGGCCCAGGACATGATCCCAGGGTGCTGGGATAGAACCCCACATCGGGCTCCCTGCTCAGCGGGAAGCCTGCTTCTCCCTCTCCCACTCCCCCTGCTTGTGTTCCTGCTCTCGCTGTGTCTCTCTCTGCCAAATAAATAAATAAAATCTTAAAAAAAAATCTATGAAATGAGCATCAATGTTTTTGATGCTTTTTAAAAGAGCAGGTTACACTTCTGGTGAGAGTGTGTCACTTTTTACATGAGAAAGAACATTAGTGCCCCAGACACTAAGCTATCATTCTACTTAGCAAAGTTATTCTGGATTTAAAAATTCTCCTCAAACCCAGAAAAGTTTCATTTACACATGCCTCTGCATCACTGAATTAAACGAGTGTAGATCGTTTTAGTTCTCTAAGAGATTTTGCATGAATTGTTTCATCTGATGGGATGAACCTGGTTGTTTAAAGGACACAGCAAACACTCCTGCTGGGCTGGTGGTGGCTGCCAAGGCCCAGGAGCACTGCAGACAGAGCTGAGCAATGCAGGAGTAGGAAGAGAATGAGAGCAGGAAGACCAGCAAAAAAGGGAAAACATGGCAGTGAAAGAACATTCCACCATAATCACAGAGGTCGGAAGAGTGGGGAGCAGTGAGGAAATCGCTGAGGGGCAGAGACACTCACAGAAGAAAGGGCAGGGTGGGAAGAGAGACCAGAGGGCTCCTAGGATGGCACAGCCATGTGGACATTATGCTCTGTATCCCCAATTCACCCAAGTGCAGAAGCATGAAAAATATTTTAAAAACAATTCCAGTAAAATTACCCAAGTGAGCCCCCAAGAGATGAAATCAGAAGTTCATCTGATTCCTCATTGTATCCTCAGCACTTGATGTGAGATAGCCTTAGGAGAATTCTGCTGAAAGCATGCAACTGTGTTTGGATTAAAAAGAAGTTTGGGGCGGGGGGTGCCTGGGTGGCTCGGGTCCTGGAATCGAGGCCCATGTTGGGCTCCCTGCTCAGCTGAGAGTCTGCTTCTCCCTCTCCTGCCCTCCCCACTGCTCGTGCTCTCTCTCAAATAAATAAATTAATTAATTAAAAAGAAGAAGAAGAAGAAGTTTGCACTTATAAGCAAACCCACTATCACCTGGACATTTTACTTAGCCCAAAACTTCACTCTGAAGGTATTAAGGAAATTGTAAGCATTAGTGATTTTTTAGTTTTGGAATTTTATTTTTTTGTTTTAAAATTTTTTTATTTATTTGACAGAGAGAGAGAGCACAAGTAGGCAGAGCAGCAGGGAGAGGGAGAGAGAGAAGCAGGCTTCCCACTGAGCAGGGAGCCCTATGTGGGCTCAATCCCAGGACCCCGGGATCATGACCTGAGCCGAAGGCAGACGCTTAACAACTGAGCCACCCAGGTGCCCCAAGTTTTGAAATTTTATTTTTTATTTTAATTATTTTATTTTATTTTATTTTTCAAGTTTTGAAATTCTTATTAAAAACTCTTTTCCTAACAGGGTAAGGCAGAATTTATTGACGTATCCTCCTCAGAATGGAGAAGGAAATATTCGGAAACAGTCTGTTCAGCATTATCACAGGAATGCAAATTAGTTTTGTTAATTATATGTAGCTTTTGAGGTTCTTAAAACAGCATAACTTAACAGATCAATAGAATTTTAGGAAAGGGAACCATCACACATAAAAAATAACTTCACAGGAAAGACAACTTTAAAAATGTGAATAGTTTCCACCGCCTGCTAGGTATTATCCAGTAGGGAAAACTGACGTTATGAGCCTGAGGAAGGAACACTCCGCTTGGTTGTAATACAATGTGAGTTCAACGGCAAACCCCCACCGTAAGTGTTCTGCAAAGTAGGGAGATGCAACAGGGGAGCTCTGACCCTTTTTCACCGTTTATACCTAAAAAGGTAAAATTAGACCTTCTGTCTTTTCCCCAGATGGTCAACTTGATTATTGGTGTGAAAAGCAGTGGTCAGAGAAGGCTGACCTTGTGGTATAACAGCTAGATTTGAATCCAGGTGTGACTTCTGTTTCGATGGTTCCCTGTATCAGAGGCCTGGTGAAAATAAACAAGGGAAGGAATGCTGGGTCTAGTGCTTTACTACTGGCTCTATTTAATTTTTTTTAAATGAAAACACTTTTCTTTCAAATACTTTTTTTTATTTTTAAGTAATCTCTATACCTAAGGTGGGGCTTGAACTCACGACCCCAAGAGCAAGAGTTACCTGCCCCACCGACTTAGCCAGCCAGGTGCCCTCTATTTAATTTTTTTTAACTTTAAGAAAAAATTGTAGTAAGATACGTCTAACATAAAACTGCAATTTTAACAACTGAGTGGCATTAGCTATATTCATAGTGTTGTGCCGCCACTACCAGTAGCGACTTCTAAAATTTCCATCCACCCAAACAGAAACTCTGCACTCATTAAGCATATGAAACAATTTCAAGAGGAAATTAGGAAGAAAAAAACCATAGTTTATGGAGGGCTGACTTGTAAGTGGTAATAAAAATCTGGTTAAAATAAACAAATGAATGAATACTGGATCAAGTGCCTTCCTATTCTATCCAACTTTGTCAAGACTAGTTGCTGGGGAGCTGACTAGAGGAGGCAATGCAGGGAGCCAGTGACCTCACGCCGATGAAGTGAGCAAGCTCCCACAGGGCTCCGCCTTTCCGGGCACTCTGGTGCCTACTTTGGCTCTGTTGCTTTTCCAGTTTCTACTCGAAGTGTGTTCCTCCCCAACCTGCCCAATGATGATGCAGAATTAGAAAACAATGTTTATAAATGGGACTTAAAAGCTGACTTGGAAAAAACTATAAGATGAAAAACAGGAAGAGTAGCTGGTATCCTAATTTTCAGGGGAGGATACAGTGACGTGGAGAGGTCAGCAGGAACTCTGTAGGGCTGCTAGCTGGTGGGTCTGTATGTGACCTCAGACTTAGACCTCTTTCCACTATATGAGGCCACCTTCCCAGGGGGCTACAGTTTGCATACGGCCTTTTTTCCCCCTTAACTGTTTTTTTTAAAGATTTTTATTTATTTATTTGAGAGAAAGAGAGAGAGTACAAGCAAGGGGAGCAGCGGAGGGAGAGGGAGAAGCAGGCTCCCTACTCAGGACCCGATCCCAGGACCCCGGGATCAGGACCTGAGCTGAAGGCAGACAACATAAACAACAGAGCCACCCAGGTGCCCCCTTTTTTCCCTTAACTTTAAAAAATTTTATCATCAAACAAAGGAGAATGGTCATCTTGATCCTCTCTGTCATTTTTTGTTTTGACCATCTTCATTACTGTTTGGAGAAACTTTGGATTATGTATAACATTTGACTTAGTCAAGCAGTAAGTATGAAGTCTGTTCAAACCTACAGCTTATAAATTAATACTACAAGAAAGAGAAGATTCACAATGTACAACTTAATGACTTAAAAATCCACCCAGTATCTCCTTGTCCTACTGTATTTTAAAATGTTTCCTTTGTTCTGTTGTACTGTTTTAAAGAATCAAAAAATATACTAATAATCATAAGAGTATTATGAGGGAAAAAATGAGATTTCCTTATAAGAATGTAACTAATCTTGTCTTGATCATAATTGCCAGAACTGTCAAATAAAAGTCACAGCAGTATTAAAAACAGTGTTCATAACACTTACTGTCCCCAGAGGCATGCAATAAAAGTTCCTGAAGTATAAACATCATGACCAAAAGTCATCTAATTCAATCTTATTCATTTCCTATTCAATATGAAAAATAAAACTACTAATTATTAGAAGTTTAATAGATTTTCCCCTCATGCTGGAAACCGGGGAAAATTTACAAAAACAAGGCACTATTTAGTAGAGATGTGCTTTTAAAATTTCATTTTACTGTTAATTGCACTTCTGTTAAATCCCACACTTACTTCTGCAATCTCTATCCTTTTTGCCAGATCATCAAGAGAAAGACAGCTCTCGTCGGAAGGCAGATCCTCCTGCAGACTGTAGGAGGCTTCTTCAGGAGAAAGATCTGGAAGAAGGTCCGAGTCTTCCTCCTGGTTGTCTTCACGTGACAGGGAGTCTTCAGTATCTTTTAAGCATCCTTCTAACAGGCTGTTCAAATAGTCTTCCGTCTCTTTACTGACGTGCTCGTCCTCACCCCCCCTCTCCTCGGGGGCCATACACACCTCTGGCCGCAGCGCACTTAAGTCAGACACTTGATCACTCTCACAAAGTGCCCTGTCAGAGCGCTGTGGGTCCGGCGGCCCGCGTGGTGATTTTCCATCGCTGTCTGTGAGATCAGGTTGCTGCAGCTCACTGGAGTCACTGTTCTCAAGGCGGTCCGTGGGCAACGCCTCAGAAGCATCCTTAAGTGGCAAACGGAGTCCCTTTCTTTGAGTCCGGGAATACTGTCCCTCGGAGGCGGGCGCCGGAGCTAAGAGGTCAGAGCCGGGTGAGATCAAGGGCTCTAGCATGGACTCGCTGGGGAGCAACGCCGCGGGGGCTGCGGCGGGGGCTGCGGCGGGGCCTCCGGCTGCGGCGGCCACATCGCGGCAGGCCTCCGTCTGAGGCCGCTGCGGGCGGCTGTCATCCTCACAGGCGTCCTCCGAGCGGCTCCCGGCCGAGGGCCAGGGCGGGGCGTGCAACTCCCGCGCGGCCGCCGCGCCGCACAGCGGCTCCTCCGGGTGGCGCTCCCCCGCAGTTACCAGCAGGCTCGGGGGCGCGGCCTGCCTGTCCATCGGGAGACAGCCCGGGCTGCTCTCCTGGCTTCTCTCTTGACCGGGGCTTTCTCCCCTTGGCTCGGGGCCAAGACAACTTTCACTCTCTGAAGACAAGAAAAACAAGTTGTTTTAAGGTTCAAAACAACACTTGGCATAGGAGGGAAGAGAAAGGACATAGGTGAATTAATACGTGTGACACAACAAAATCTGAAACCTCTCCAGTGCAAACTGCATCTGCTTGGATTAATAGTGTCTTTAGAGAGGAAATACTCTATGCAGTCAATAACCCTTTACCTATAGAAATTAACAGAGATTGTTCAGAACATGTTAAGAGTATGAATATGTAATTTAGTCTTCGTTATCGTTGAAAAAGCCATTTTTCAAAGGTTGAAAGATATTTTTTCTGAACTTTATTGGTTTTCTATAATTCCTTTCAGATTTACCCTCCACTGAAAATAAGATTTATACTGTTATTTTTTTATAAGATTTTATTTATTCATTTGAGAGAGCGAGAATGAGAGAGAGAGAGAGAGCACATGAGAGGGGGTAGGGTCAGAGGGAGAAGCAGACTCCCTGCTAAGCAGGGAGCCCGATGCGGGACTCGATCCCGGGACTCCAGGATCATGACCTGAGCCGAAGGCAGTCGCTTAACCAACTGAGCCACCCAGGCGCCCCTATACTGTTATTTTTATGGATTTTTCAGTTTTAAAGACTACCCACTGTGGAAGAAGAGGTTTAGTTCTCTCAGTTCTTGCTATTCCTTCCCCCCAGTGATATATTATTTCCCCTCCTCTAGCTTCCCACTACAATTCAACAGGATTCTCGGGCAAATCAATATTCACGTTTACCCTGCTATGGCTTTGTAAATATTATTCACAACTGACCCACACTGTGTACTAGGATATATTTTCCTTTCTTGTTTCCACTTTATTTTGTGTGCTGTTGATAAAACTGCCTCATTCCTTAAAAAAAAAAAAAAAATCCTTGCTGGGGCCCCTGGGTGGCCCCAGTTGGTTAAGTGTCTGCTTTCGGCTCAGGTCATGATCCTAGGGTCCTGGGATCGAGCCCCGCATCGGGCTCCCTGCTTGGCACAGGGAGCCTGCTTCTCCCTCTCCCACTCCCCCTGCTTGTGTTCCCTCTCTCGCTGTCTCTGTCAAATAAATAAATAAATAAATCTTTAAAAAAAAAAAATCCTTGCCTATGTATCTCTAAACTCTGACAGATATCAACTATAGCATATGTACCAACAGATAATCTATCACTTTTAAAACATATCGTTCTTGGGGCGCCTGGCTGGCTCAGGGGAGTGGGCAACTCTCCATCTCAGGGTTTTGAGTTTGAGCCCCACGTTGGGTGTAGAGATTATTTAAAAATTTTTTTTCAAATCTTAAAAAAAACAAACGAACAACATACACTTCTTGAGCTCCTAAGCGGAGCTGCTCGCTGGGCCGGCTACACAGGACTTGTCCTGGAATTCCCTTCCTGTGATCCCTGGATTTCCCTCTCATTCTGTGTTGGGAACATTGTTTCTGAATCCCAGGTCTGCCTCTTTGTTTATTCTTTCTTGGATTTTTTTTTTTTTTTAAGTACACGGAAGGTAAACTTTAGATTGTTCAGATCTGAAAGTCTTTTCCTTCAGCCCTGACTAAAACTTTGGTTGGGTCATTTTCTATGCTTGGGATAACTTCCTCTTACAGCTTCAAAGGCACTGCTATACAGTGTCCCGTTTCCGGTAGGGCTGTAGTCTCTCAACCAGTCCGAATACCAATCTGAGTATCAATCCCCATCACCTACATTTGCTTCCTGGAAGATTTGGATTCTTTTCTTATATCTGATGTCCTGAAGCTTCGGGAAGTTTCTCGTTCTTTGTGTTGGGTACTTGGTGGGACTTTCAATCTGGACACTCATGACGTTCACTTCTGGGAATTTTCTTGTATTATTTCCCTGATCATTTGTCCCCTGTTGCTTTTCTGTTCCTTCCTTTCAGAATGCTCATCTTCAGATTTGGGCTTCATGGACTGATCATCTCTACCATTTCTGCCACACTGTTCCTCTCTTTGCCTTTGGGTTAACTTTCTGGGATGCTACCTCAATTTTATCCTTTGACTCTTCTAATTAATTTTTTAATTTTTTTAGAGAGAGAGAAAGAGAATGCGAGTAAGGGATGGAGGGGCAGAGGGAGAGAGAGTGAATCTTAAGCAGGTTTCATACTCAGCACGGAGCCCGACTTTGGGACTCAATCTCATGACCCTGCGATCACGACCCGAGCTGAAATCAAGAGTCAGAGGCTCAGCTGACTGAGCCACCCAGGTGCCCCATAATTGATTTTTTATTGTGGCCATCACACCTTTTATCTTCTAAGAATATTTTCTTTCTCTGAATGTTTTTATTTTAAAACAGCTCTGGGGTGCCTGGGTGGCTCAGTCGGTTAAGCATCTGCCTTCGGCTGAGGTCATGATATCGGGGTCCTGGGATCGAGCCCTGCGTCGGGCTCTCCACTCTGCGGGAGTCTCCTTCTCCCTCTGCCTGCTTCTCCCCTTGCTTGTACTTTCTCTCTCTCTCTCTCACTGTCAAATAAATAAATAAAATCTTAAAAAATAAAAACAAGCAAACAGCTCCTTATTCTTTTTTTTTTTAATTTTATTTATTTGGCACACAGAGATTGAGAGGTAGAGAGCAAGCACAAGGAGGGGGAGTGGGAGAGGGAGAAGCAGGCTCCCCGCTGAGCAAGGAGCCCGATGTGGGGCTCAACCCCAGGACAATGACCCGAGCCAAAGGCAGCCACCTAACCAACTGAGCCATCCAGGCGCCCCTTATTCTTGTTTTCATATATACAATATCCTCTCTAACCGGTGACACTGTTCATTTTTTTAAAGTTTTCATCTGTTCTCTCCATTTTATTTCCTTTGAGCTTCTTTGGGTTTGACCGACTGATCTGGTTTCTGTCTTTCCTATCTGAGGCTTTCTTAAATGAGGCAACAAGCAGCTCTGTGGTTAAAGGCAAGTCTTCTTCAGGAATGGTCAGTCCTCAGTGTAGGATGAAGAGGGCTTGGGCCATTTGCTGGGAGGCCTTTAATATAAGTATCTGGAGGTTTTATCTCCCGGACGAGTAGCCAGTTTCCCAGAGAGGAAGCTAGAGACCAGCCGCCACAGTTCTGGATGCTAGCTGCAGAAAGCAGGCTAAGGCTCTTGCCGTTCAGGCGGTAAGATATTCATTCAATCCTCATTTTCTACCTAATACCCCTTCCTTGAGTTGTGCCTGATCCACGTCCACAATTCCTCTAGCTCAGACGCTCTAGGAAATAAGTGTCAGCCTCCTGCTTGGCAGAAAGGGCTTATAAACGTGGAAGTGTTTCTTGTATAGGCTTTCAGCCCAACCTCCCGTTGCCAGTCCAACCCTGAATGCTTGACATTAGAGGTACCTCCGTGTTTCCCATTCCCAAACCCTCCCAGGCAGGACTCAACATTGTTCCTGCAGACACTCAGCTTTCTGCTTTCTCTGGTGTAATAAGCCAGTTGCCACCCATCCACCTGCTTTTCAGCTTCTGGAACTTTCTGGATGTCACATCTGCTGCTGCTTCCTCATCCATTCTGTGGCTGTGGGTTTCTGCCTTTAGGGATGAATTTCCGGGGGCATCTGGGTGGCTAGTCAGTTAAGGGTCTGACTTTGGCTCAGGTCATGATGTCAGGGTCCTGGGATCGAGTCCCATATCAGGCTCCCTGCTCAGTGGGAGTCTGCTTCTCCCTCTCCCTCTGCATCTCCCCCTGCTTATGCTAGTGCTCTCTCTCCTTCTCTCTCAAATAAAAGAAAAAAAAATTATTCAGGGCGCCTGGGTGGCTCAGTCGGTTAAGCAACTGCCTTCGACTCAGGTCATGATCTCAGGGTCCTGGGATAGAGTCTGGCATTGGGCTCCCTGCTAGTCAGGAAGCCTGCTTCTTCCCTCTCTCTCTGCCCTCCCCCGAGAAGTGTGCGCGTGTGCGCTCTCTCTCACAAATAAAATCTTTAAAAACAAAACCCATAAAAAAAAGAATGCCTTTCTGACATTTCAGTAATGTTCTAAGAAAAAGTGAAGGTAAATGTCTGATCCACTCTGATTAATCAAAAATATTTTCTGAATTTTTGACAAGTATGCATTCTAGTATAAAACTTAATATTGTTAATGTTTCTGTTAATATTAGCATGAATTTCTGTTAATCAGTGCTCCTGAACCCAAAGATCTAGTGAATGAGTCTGTTACTCCCTACTGCATTCACTTCACACCTACTAACAAAAACTCTACTCTGATGAAAAAAATGGAATAATGGCTGAGTGCATGACAGATGCTTACTACACACCGAGTTGAAGAGGGAGTTCTAAAAGGAGCATTAGACTTAACCTAAGTTCTAACACATAATCTACAGAAATGTCCCTGTCTCTGAGTTACTCTTTCATCTCCCATTCCTCCATGAGTTCTCTCTCTTTTTTAAAAGTTTTGTTTATTTTTTTTTTTTAGTAATCTCTACACTCAACTGGGGACTTGAACTCACAATCCTGAGATCAAGAGTCACATGCTCATCCGACTGAGCCAGCCAGGCGCCCCTCTCATGAGTCCTCTTTACGTTAAAATCCCCCACACAATTCATGAGGTAAGACTAAACCATTCATCAATTAACACATCTTATAATTTCTGAGTATCTCATTAATTAACATTAAATACAAACATTTGAGTGATATCAGGACTAAAGAAGAAATTTTCACAGCACCCTGAAAAAAAAAATACTTCAAGTATGAAATGTTGATAATGTACAGCTTCTGCAGAGGTGAATTCAAAACTAAAACTGTTCATACCCAGTCATCAGGGGAAAGCAAGTTAAAAACACAATGATATTCATGGCCCCTAAAATGACTAAACTGAAAAAAGACTGACAACAGTAAATGCCAGCAAGGATGTGGAGCAATGGGAATCCTCACACGCCACTGGTGGGTATAAAACGGTACAACTATACAGGAGAACAGCCTGGCAGTTTCTTATAAAATTAAAAACGTACCTTCCCTATGACCAGCGATTCCACCCCCAATTCTTTACCCAAGAGAAATGAGAACACATATCCATAGAAAGATTTCCCAGAAGTTCTATTCATCCCCTCCCCCATTCATGCTCGCTCTCTCTCAAATAAAATCTTTTAAAAATTTTTAAAAATTAGAAGTTTTATTCATGATATCCCCAAACTGAAAACAACCCAAATGTCTATCAACAGGTGAATGGATAAACAAATTGTGGTACAAAGAGTGGAATACCCCTCAGCAATGGAAAGAAATGAACTAATCATACATATAACAATATGGGTGACTCTGAAAAACAGTACACTGAGAAATTCTATTTATGTTAAATTCCAAAGCAGAGAAAACGCATCAATAGTAACAGGAAGCCCTGGGTTGCTTGGGCCTGGACGTGGGAGGGACTGATTATAAAGAGAATTGGGAGGAAGATTTTGGCATGATGAAGATGTGCTACATCTTGATTGGGGTAGTAGTTATATGAGCGTATACAGTTGTCAAAACTCCTCAAATTACACACTTAAAATGGGTATATTACATTGCATGGAAATTGTACCTCAATAAAGATAAAAAATAGGAAGGGAGGTACGCCTGGGTGGTTCAGCTGGTTAAGGGTCTGACTCCTGATTTAGGCTCAGGTCATGATCTCAAGGTCATGAGCTCGAGCCCCAAGTTGGGCTCCATGCTCAGTGTGGAGTCTGCTTGAGATTCTCTCTCCCTTGCCCTCTTCCCCTTCTCCCGCTTGCGTGTTCACACGTTCTCTCTTTCAAAATAAGTAAACAAAATCTTTTGAAAAGTAAAAAATGGGAAAGGAAAGAAAAGTATAAAACCCAGGATGATGGTTTTCTCAGGAGTCAGGGGAAAGCAGGAGAGGAACCAAACAGGAACACAAAGATAGTTGTAACAAAACCAACAGTAACTTAGTCTTTAGTTGCTTTAGTTGGGCATTAGGCTTACATATCTTCATTTTGTTATCGTTTGTTATAATGTTTTCTGTAACATGTAATATTTTTTACATATAAAATATCACCTGATAAAAATTAAGAAAAATATAAATTAATAAAAAATGCATGGACTTCAGGGTCAGAAAACTAGGGTCTGGCTTTGAGTTCTAATGAATTCTATTCCTGGATAAGTCACTTCCTGGAGTTTCTTAAAAATGATTCAGCCTAACTTATATTGGTTGTTAAGAGGAAGAGATGAAACAATATATATAAAGGTGTTCTGAAAATATAAAATACTCTGTAAATTACTTGAAGAGTTATAATGGTAGGCTGATTATAAAAGCAGGAATGAGTAATATATAGAGAACATTCACAGAACAGTATTAGCAGGGCCAGCGACAGCATGGGGAGAAGCAGGAGAAAAAGCGGTGAGCGTACGGAGTTCTTCCCTCCTGCCAGGTACCATTCTGAACTTTTAACAGGAAATGACTAGTTTAATCCTCATGAGAATCTCATAAGGTAAGTACTATTAGTGTCCACATTGGGGAGCTGAGGAAAGAGGCCTAGAGAAGCCAGGCAACTTGCTTAACATTACACAGTTTTACATGGTGGAGATAGGATTCAAACCAGACCAGTCTGGCTCCAGAAACAATGTCTCTAACCACTTTACAAAAAATGGCAAGTTACATATTATAGAAGGAGCTTAAGACCAAGGAATTTGGAGTGAAAGAACAGGGAAAGGAAAGTCTAGATCGAACTACATGTCAGACATTGTTAAAAATTAAGACTATGAGGTAAAACAAGAACAATATATTTAATACCAATCTTTAAAGGATTATTTTCATATTTCTCTTTTTCTCACATTCTTACATTTCTATGCATCTATTCAGAAAATAACCAATCTGAGGAAACTAATTCTGAGAGAGTTGACATTCTTTTTTAAAAGATACTGTTTTACCAGACCTGGCAAGATTTCTCTCCCCAGAATTTACCCTCCCCGTAAGATGGTTGTCAGTGAGATGTCTGCATTGGGAAAGTCTTGAATATACATACAACTTACTCAGCAGAAGAATGCTACATTTAGTTCGAAACCAGAAGACCCAGGTTCTAGTTGTGAATCAAAGCACAAGCAAGTGACTTGCATGTGGTAGCTCAGTATCCTCATCTGTACCACATACCTCACAGCAGAGGCCAAGCTAGAAAGCTAGAAAGCTAGAAGTAGTGCCGAGCCTGAGCCTTGCAGCAACCAGTACTCCCGGTCAAACCAATCAGCCAATAACAGCACCATTCCCAAAGACAGAGCCATACCCAAACCGGGTGGCTATTTTGTGAATTTCTCCCTCTTTAGATCTTTATAAAGTTCATTTTACTATGATTTCCAATATAAAAAGGACTGGAAAAGAAGAGACAGCTGCTGTGGTATATAGTACAGAGGTTTCTCAAAGAATTAAAAACGAGATTTGCCATATTATCCAATAATTCCAGTACTGCGTATTTACCCAAAGAAAACAAAAACACTAATTTGAAAAGATCTGCACATCTATGTTTATTGCAGCATTATTTACAATAGCCAAAATATGGAAGCAGCCCAAGTGTCCATCAATAGATGAATAAAGATGTGGTACACACACACACACACACACACACACACACACACACACACACACACACACACAGGAATATTACTCAGCCATAAAACAGAATGAAATCTTGCCCTTTGCAACAACATGGATGGGCCTGGAAGATATTATGCCAAGTAAAATAAGTCAGCCTGAGAAAGACAACCACCACAGGATGTCACTCACATGTAGAATCTAAAAAACAAAACAAATGAAGTAACAGACAAAACACAGAATCAGACCTATAAATGCGGAGAATGAACTGATGGTTGTCAGAGAGGAGAGGGAGTGGGGACGATGGGCAAAATGGGTGAAGGGGGGTGGGAGATACAAGAATGAAGAAGTCAAAAGAATAAAAAGTACAGCACAGGGAATATATAAGCAGTGATACCATAATAGCACTGCATGATGAGGATGGCAGCTACACTTGTGGGGAGCCCAGCATAATGTACACACATGTCCAATCACTATGTTGTGCACTGAAACTAATGTAACATTGTCTATCAACTAACTAAAAAAAAAAAATCAGAAACTTACTTGTAGGACATTTTTTTTAAGATTAGGGATAAGAGATAGGAAAAGAAGTTTGCATTTCAAAATGCAAAATACAGAATAAAATTTTATTTGGAGAAAAATCCAATTTCTTAAAAAAAAAAAAGAAAAGGAGAAGAAGAGACAGGAAGAACAGAGTATAGTAGGAGTGACTTAAGGCAAAATCCCAAATTCGCCTCATAGAAGAAAAGGGGATAAAGATGTAGTGGGGAGGGGAGGGTGCTTTGTAAAAAGAAAAAGGCAGATTAAATTGAAGACATCATCATCACCATCATTGTATCTCTTCGGGCAATTCACGCAAAACACCTGATGGTGCGTGTTTACTATCAGGGCTGTCAGGCCCAGGGATATGAAGCCTTAGAACATAAATCAGTACTAAAATCATATATCAGGAAAAACAAACACCCTGAAATGTATTTATTTAACTTTATTTTCTAAAGTTTTTATAATGAACATACATTAGTACTGTAAAAAAGAGTTTCTAAAAATCTTTGATCTTTTGGCATAAGACAGAAGTGTTGTATAAAATGTATCATAAATGCTTTAGAAATGTATACATGCAAATTAAAGTACACCATAAGTCAGTTAACAAAAAAGGGGAGGAGAATAAATTGCCATAGATCAATTACCAAGAAACAGAGCTCTTAAATATCTAGATTTACAGCACAAATTTCTGGGAAAGTCCATACAATAATTGTTGGTTTTTAAATAGAAAAGGGTATCTGAACATACACCAAAACCAACTCTGTTTCAGAGCATTTTTGTACAATTTTTTCATATTCTGTTAGATATAACTATCTATGGAAAACACGGAAATAACTTTATGTTTTTATAAGAATTTAGATGTTATAATTCCTACTACTAGTTTTCTAAAAATAGGGTTAACATAATATAAAAAGAATCTCACTTTGCAATTTGCCTGGTAGGAAAGGTATATGCAAAAAAAATGTAAGTGCAAAAATAGTCCTTGTAACACTTGTAAAATTTAAGAGGCAGACGTCTCTTTATGTCCTTCTCTAAGGTAAAAACATACCCGGCTCTTCGGCTGTGGCTCCTCCTTCCCTCAGGTCCTCAGAAACTATTAACTGCGTAAAACATTTCCTTCCCAGAGGCTTTTCTACAGCTTCTACCTAAAAAGTTAAAACAAAACAAAACCACTTTGGGGGAAACTTGTGTTAAATTAGAAAACTGAAAATACTTTGAGAAAGGTTTCATTATTTCCTAAAACAGTCCATACAACAGAAATATGACCCTTAACATTTTTTCCCAAAAATATTTCCAAGGAGACAGTCTCTTACCTTATGTTTGGATAAAAGAGGACTGTAGAAAAAAAGAGAAAAAAAAGATTTAAAAAAAATTACAGCAGCTATATTCTTCCAAACAAATGTCACTGAAATGGCTGTAAAAATAAAATATAGCTTCTCTGGATTCTAATATTAGCACAGAACATTTCCAGTGCTGAAACATTACCACTGGTTCACACAGTTCAAAGGGCAGCTCTCTCATGTGTTAGCTCCTCAGCTAGCCAATTACTACTGAAAACACCCAAAGAAGCTGTAAATGCTGAGACCCAGAAAAAAAAAAGTTAACATTTTGCTAATAATGTAAAGAGTATTTCATACACATATTTTTAAAATTTCAGTTTATGTCTTTATAGTCTGAAATAGGTTATGATGGAAGATAATTTTATTGGCATTATCCATGGAAACAGGTAACAAAAAGGAGAATTTTTAAATATTATATGTTTTAGGGAATATCAAATTGAATGTCCACAGAAAAGGTATGCACAAAAATATTTATAGCTATTTTATTCATAATACTCAAAAACCAGAAACAATCTGAATGTCTATTAACAATATCATGGACAAGTAAATTGCTACACAGTCCTACAGTGAATCCACAGAAATAAAACTGAGCAAATTACCATTACATGCAACAACATGTAACACAGACATAGCATAATGATGGGCAAAAGCAGTTAATGCAGAAATCTCCATTTTGTATGATTAGGTTTATAAGAATTACAGAATAGGCAAATATACTGTTATAGAACTTAGTGGTTATTTTGGGGGGTGGGTGCTGACTTGGCATATGCATGAGGGAGCATTCTGAGGGGCTGGACTGTTCTGTGTCTTGGTCAGAGTCGTAGTTACATAGACATATATGTGTATATAAAACCTTCACTGAGCTTCTGCGCTTTAATGTATGTAAGAATTAAAAATTATTTTTTATAGTAAAAAAATTTAGGAGTATGGGTGCCTGGGTGGCTCAGTTGGTTAAGCGACTGCCTTCAGCTCAGGTCATGATCCTGGAGTCCCGGGATCGGGTCCCACATCTGGCTCCCTGCTCAGCAGGGAGTCTGCTTCTCCCTTTGACCCTCCCCCCTCTCATGCTCTATCTCATTCTCTCTCTCAAATAAATAAATAAAATCTTAAAAAAATTTAGGAGTAATAATTTTTGGGGGGATTATCCAAATTTGAAGCATAAAAATGCCATGCCAATATTATATTAAATAAATATTTGTTTTCAAATAATTAAAACATCTGCAACACATTAAAAAATGATTAATTCCATGGGAAAGGCAGAGAAAGTGTCTGTACTGAGTATTTTGAAAGAACACAATCTCCTTTATCTATCGTAAAAGATTCCATTATTTTAAGACTCTATGAAATTGAAAGTTAATCTATTTAACATGCTAATAAATTAGGTTATAATGCAGAGTCCCTAAAAACAGTTTCCAAGGTTCAAATCAAAAGCAGAAAACTGTCATCATGAGAGCTGAATGACCATCATTTCTGAATCTACAAAGATTCTTCAAAGGCTGGTCTCCAAAATAATCAGACCCTAAAGAAACTGTCCACTACGTGGGTCTGTTTCATTACTGACAAGTAGTTTTAGTTTACTCTTTGTGATTCTGGTGGAAAAGGAGAAAAAGTTATCCACAGGATGGAATCTTGAAGCGTCTGTATCAAAGATTCGATATAGAAATCTATAGTTTAAATATCACTAGTTTAAGCACTATAATTTTCCCTCACCTTCAGAATTCTGAATCTTAGAATAATGAATTCAAAAAATATATTTAAGTGCTTTATTATTACTATGATTTAGTTTTAAAAATCCCAATCTTTGATACAAATCAAGCAATTTAAAATTATCTGGTAAATGTAAAAAAAACTATTTGGTAAATGTAGCTTTACTTCTGCAGTATTTTGGTTAAATATTGTACTGTTTCTGCTTCCCACTGTTAGACAAATCTTACAGATGTGTTTTCACTACAACATACGAACACTGGCAAACAACTACAATAAAAAAAATCCTAATACACAACTCTTTTCCATTTCCATCACCTAATCTCTTAACCAAAGAGAGGTCAAAATTAAAAGTTGTATTTTAAAATTTCTAATTAGAAGGTGCTTTGAATGAACATAAAGTTGAACTTACACTGAGTTCTCAGAAACTATGATAAAAGCTAATCAGATAAAAGCTAATCATTTTATTTTATCTGTTTTAATTTCTCCAACTGAAAACATTAACAAATAAAAAATAGATCATGAATTTCAAATATTCAGTGCTACAATGCTTCTTCAATACTCTATTTCAACTCATTCTATACAAATACTGATGTACTTACTCTTGGTGTGTTGTGCAAAACTTAGCAAGCCGTTCAAAATCTTCACCATTAAATCCTTTTTCTGAATTCCTTAGAGATGTAACTGTATGTGGTTGTACAGTTTTCCATTTTGTTTCTAAATTTAAAATATTTGTTAATTAGTGGCTATTACAAAGCATATTTAGGGGAGCAAAAGTAGTTAACGGGCACCACCAATCAAGATCCCCATGCAAAATTATCTTCTCATCCATCCCAAGTTAACATAGTTAGCAAAATCTAAGTAATTACTTTTCAATATGAGTAAATATTATTCCAGAGACTAAATTAGCCAGTGGGGCATGCCAAAGGATCAGAAGAAATGCAAACAGTTGCAAGTGTTCTTTTCTCAGCATTGATACAGAGAGAAATTTTCTCACAATGACATAGACTCGTGGTAAAATTGCTACTTTCTATGCAACTTCTATGCAACATTAACTTAACTGTTGAAACATCTATTTCCTGACTTACAAAACCAGGTCAAATATGTTAAATTTCTAGATAGGAACGTTTTAGATTACTGATAATTGCACATCCTATGTGAGTCTGTACTTACCCCACTCTTCTTGAATGGCAGAGAGATTTGCGAGCAATTTCTCATGATACAGTCGTTCAAGCTGAATGAATTTCATTGCTTTCTCATCTGAATAGAAAAACTGAGGAAAATAAAAATCCATACTCTTTACATTTAGCCTCATATTTGAAGAATGTCCTCTCGAAACTGGGAAATTTGCAGCTTACCAAAAAAATGAAAGGACCCAATTTTACATTAGGGTTTCTTGGTTTGGAGTAGGTAAGTTTTAATGTAGCATGTGATGCCATAGCTACTCGGGTTCTGTTCTATCAGCAAACAGAAACTAAAAGAGGGTTTTAATGATCAAGGAATGCCTGCTTGCCAGTGTATCTCTAGCAGAATCAATTAGAAGTAATTTAATTGGAAACAGGGACCCACATGGAATCCTGGAATCTAAATGTTTCCCATTTTTTCCCCTTCTCGTTAAATCACTTTCTGTCAAGCAACTACATTACCCTCTAGTCAAGTGTGTGTTCCTGATTTCGACTCACCTTGACTCTTTTCTTTTTTTCTCACTGAATGCTTTTCTCCCACAAGACCAAAGGCTTGCAAGCCAAAACAAGCACAGAGCACAACATTATATGGATCTTTTGTAAAAACTTAATTAACTGGGGTGCCTGGGTGGCTCAGTCGTTAAGCGTCTGCCTTCGGCTCAGGTCATGATCCCAGGGTCCTGGGATCGAGCCCCACATCGGGCTACCTGCTCAGCGGGAAGCCTGCTTCTCCCTCTCCCACTCCTCCTGCTTGTGTTTCCTCTCTCACTATGTCTTTCTCTGTCAAATAAATAAATAAATAAAATCTTTAAAAAAAAAATTAACTGGCCAGAGTGATTTTCGTAATTATGTGATTCCACTCTTTTGTAGATTTTCCTATAAACTTCTGCCTTCTCCATCTGTATCACACATTTAGCATCATATGAGGTCATGGTCAATTGTCCAACTGTCTACCTTCCTTTGGGCCATGTTCTAAATGTTGACCCAGAAAGAGGGGAAGAGAAAAAATGCTGGTTAGCTTTTTGCCCTTCCCATGATCACTTGGGATGCTCAGCTCTCTCTCTCATCTGTAGTCTTCAAAATATGCCGGGGATCATAAACTAGGCCAGGGAGAAGTGGGGGCAATTCCATTTTCCTCTGCCCATGACATAAAGTATACCAAAGTTTCTCAAACTTCACTGAACATAAAAATTATCTGAAAAGCTTGCTAAAAATGCACATTCCTGGGTCTGATCTCTACAAGCTCTGATTCTGAGGCCCACGGGTGTGCACACTATGAAGTGCCCCCTCCCCCCACCCCAGGATATGGATGCTGGTCTGTACTACACTACACTGTGCTCATTATTTGGTTAGAAAAAGAGTTCTAGCTTCCCTTCCACCAGAATTAGATCTCCTGCATACTTAGTCATGAGCTGCCATTGTCTGAAATGGTTACCACAGTCAATTTGACAGGGTTCAGGATAAAAACTGTGCTTCCCTCAATCTGCTTGGAGATGTAGAACAAAGTCAACAAGGTGAGGACAGAGTCGAAATCACACAAATGGGGAAACAGATGGTTAGGGCACATTCTTTCTAGAGAGTCTATTGGAACCATCCCTGGAAAAGAGAAGCGATTTTTACAAAGGGCAATTGGAAAACTGAGGGAAGAAACGTTTCCTGTATAAAAGCTAATATGCAGGGGCGCCTGGGTGGCTCAGTTGTTAAACGTCTGCCTTTGGCTCAGGTCATGATCCCAGGGTCCTGGGATCGAGCCCCGCAACGGGCTCCCTGCTCAGTGGGAAGCCTGCTTCTCCCTCTCCCACTTCCCCTGCTTGTGTTCCCTTTCTTGCTGTGTCTCTCTCTGTCAAATAAATAAATAAAATCTTTTTAAAAAAATAAAAGCTAATATGCAGTTTCACTTGACAGCATTTGTTCTGTTTATTATGAGAGAAGAATTCAGTCTTACTTTTGCAGCTGAAAGCTAGAATAAGACGGTCATGAGATTTACTATGTGTAATATGCTCCCCAGGCTCTACTATATGAATATCATTTGACTTGTACTTCTGTTTTAATTCAAAAGAAAGAAAACCCAATGGATTTTTAAATTATATTTTTCAACAATGTGATTTTTCTGCCCTCCTAAACATACAAATATTTAGATTGTGGTAAAATTGGGGCTTCTTCATGGAAGGCCAAATTTGGGTGGTTCTAGAGAATTTTCTGGGGTGGCAGAAACTGTCTACACCTTACTTTCTGAGGTGGTTACATGGGTGCACACAGCTGTTAAAACCCATCGAAAACAACAGATACATATATATATATATATATATCTGTATATATTTTTATTGTATGTAAATCTCAACTTTAAAAAATGGGCAGTAGAGAACTTATGAATTTCTTCCTGTAATTAAGAAAAGGATACAGTCCTCCTCCTGGAAATAGGACTCTGCTATCTGTTAAAAAACAAACAAACAAACAAAAACCAGGACATTAGATTAACATTTAGATGAAAAGGCAAATTTGGAACAAATCAAGACCTTGACGCTAAGTCTTTGATATCAGACTAAGAAAACTCTGAACTACACTCACCAGTTGAGAAGAAATCTGACTCTAGGTCCAGGACACATTTCTGAAGTCACTGATCGCAAGCAAAGCAAACCGAGACATTCTTTGGTTTTATAACAACCCCTCTATTCTATTCTAAATCAAAGCCAACTTCACTGATTGATTAGAGTTTAGAAGTAAGAACTCTAGAGAATGAGGAAAATACTATGAGGGCTTATAACAGTGTAACACAGGTGAAAGAATTACTCCTTATTGTAAATCAAAAAGTTAAAATGTGTCAAGTCACATGAGACTCATTCACATTTTACCAAGTACCTCATGGGACACTGACTTTTGGTTCTCTTTCGATATTTCAGAAAATGCAGGGCCAAGTGCTAAGAGTTAAGCAATGATACTTGGAATACATACAAAGTGCTGCACAGGATAAAGGGCACTGGATGGGGGTGGTCCAGAGATTTAGGATCTGGTCCCAGTTGAGGCTTATCAGTTACCGGATTCATTCTAAGGCATATTTAAATTGAAAAATTCTTTGATTCTGAACATTTTGGGATCTTTTACTTATATCTTTATTTGGATAGAGCATGTATAAATAGAACCACCATAAAACTGAAAGTATTCACTGAGAAATACTTGCATAAACTGACTGTTGTCATATTTAGAATATTTCATATAAATACTTCACACTTTTAAAACAGTTTCATTCTTACTAAGTCTCTAGTAAGAAAGGTGTTCTATCTATAGATCTCTACCTCCATTTTCCATCTAGCTGCCAATGCGAAGAGCAATATTGTACTTGTCAAACCTATAATCTAGCAACAAAAAGGAATGTTTTTTCATAAAAGACTCTTAATCAGAGGAAAAAAACTGAGGGTTGCTGGAGGGGGTTGGGGGATGAGGTGATGGGCATTAAGGAGGGCATGGGATGGAATGAGCACTGGGTGTTTTATACAACCGATGACTCACTGAACCTACTTCTGAAACTAATAATACAGTATAATACAGTATATGTTAATTAATTGAATTTAAATTTAAAAAAAAAGGGAACGGTTTTTCCCAAATCCCACAGTGGAAACAGCATGCTTTTAAAGGAAAATATTTGCCTAGCTTAAAATTTATATTATAACTCTAACATTTTTCTACAAGCAATATATACAACTGGACTCAATCACCTCTTCGTAAAGTTTTAGTTTAACCTCGTAAAGTTTTAGTTTAACCTAAAGCTTGAGTCCATACTTACTTTCTATTCTGAGGACTTTGCAAAGGATAAACTGATTTTCAAGATTCTGCTTGTCTTTTATCAGCTCATCCACCTAACAGTATGACAATACCAACTGGAACCAAATCAAATTGTCAATATTTAACTACTGTTTTACTTACAAAACAAGAATTCCATATACTACGACCAGTAGTGTGTTGACCCACCCCGACACCCAGTTCTCGAGTACTGGGAGAGGCCTGACTTGTAGTGTTCGCTCATTTCTGTGTTGTCAATGCTTCCATCATAACCAACCTCAAGCTACCGATATGATGGACACCACTAAATATGGTTCTCATGAGCTAATGGTGGCGAGCTCCAGCACACCACTGGGTTACACCTAACAGAAATCACTAGCGTTTCATTTATCAACTTCTAGCGAAAACCTATGGCATGGCATTGAATTTCTCTACTATACATCACATTGAATATAGATCAAAATACATCACTCCTAAGATTAAATTTCTGGCTCTTCAAAGCCATTCTTGCGCCTTTTTGCATTTGTGCACCATTAGCACAGTCATTTATAAAAAGCTTCATACTCTTATAAACCAGACTTTCTGACACTACAGAAATACACAGTTCAATTAGCTTTTAGATTTCTGTGATGGTTCCAATACCATAAAAGCAACTATAAAGGTAGGGTCACGAGACCCAGTGGCATTTTCAGGTGAAAGGGCAGGTGGAGAAAATAAATACACAAGCCATCTCCCCTGTAGAAACCCACCCCTGGCAAGAGCAGACGGGGTTTTCTTTGATGTCCCATATGTCTAAATCTGGGAAGTAGCCTGATAGAGCAGAAAGAACTCAAGGTGTGGAAGTGAATAACAGGACTGCATTCTGGTCCAAACTTTGCCACTGCTAGCCATGTGACCTTGGACATGTCATTCTACGTCTCAAGCCTCAGCTTCCTATCTGCACAACAGGGACAGTAATACCTAGGACTCTGCAAGACAAGGCTGCTAGGCTGCTGTCAGGATTAAGTGAGGGAGTGCATATCTATCATGGGGGGCAGCACATAGCAATAACTGCTGAAAATGGTTTTTGAGTCTGAGTCTGAACTTCAAAGACAAGACGCAGAGTAGAATCATGTGAAGAAGTAAGCTGAAAATCACTCTGGGAGGGCAACAGTGTTAAGATTTCAAGTTCTTGGGTTATTCTGGTTCTAGGCTTCTTTTACCTACCAGGAACCAGAAAAGGGAAGTAGAAAGGTATGTATTATTTTTTGACCATACTCACGGAGACTGGTTTCAAGGATCCCAGTGGATCCATTTCCTGCCCAAGTCTGACACCAGTTTCAGTACAAACTCACTGAGCACAGAGCACCACACTTGATGTTTTTCTTCCCACTTCTATATGAAAAGCTTCCAAGTTTATGACTTCAGTTATATACTTAGAGCTAACCTGCAGTCGTATTAACTAAGTGTGTGAAAGATTACTCATACCAGAACAAGCATTTTTAAATGGAATCTTGAAGAGTTTCAGGAGCTGAAAATACAAGTACATATCTGATGTAACTGCAATTATGTTGCCAACAGCCTTTAGCACATGTTCTGATGGACTATCACCTCAAAACTAACAACTGTTCCCAAGGGACTTCCCCTCTCCAATTCCTCATTTCTGTTCATGTAATGCCACTCGCCCAGCCTGGATCTCCTGGCCATCTCAGACTTCCCTCCTCCGCTTTCCCATCCACTCCAAGTCTTAGGGATTCTTCCTTCAAGAGGACTGCAGTCCATCCCTCTCTGGAGCCCCCACCACCGCCGTAACCAGCATGCTTTTCTCACCTCATGCTTGGATTATCAATATCTCCTTTCAGTTCTTATTTTCATTAAAACTGTGCAAGTATGTGGTTTAAGGAGTCCAACAGTCCTATGATATGTGTTCACAAAGCCCTGCCCTCTTTGCCTTTTCTCTGTTCTTCGGGAGCAAGCGCTCAGAGATCTCGCGGTTTCTTTTTCTTTTAACCTCTGTATCCCTAAACATTACACCTATTTTGGCCATTTCTGGATTTTTAGGTTTTTTAGAAGATGAGGACTGAGACTTTTGCTCCCCCGGCCCCAACCCTGCCAACACACAGCACACAGACACTCTCCCACACTCACCTACCCCATATGGTTATATTGTAGCAATGGATAGATAGCATTTAATGTGTGCCTTACTGTAAGCCAAGCCAGATAGTAAACTCATTAATTTTCCTTTCCTGAAAACCTTTTGTTTTCCCTGGAGTTACTTTTTCCTTTTCTTTTCCCCCACTTTTTTTTTGGGGGGGCATCGTTTTCCATGCACTTGTCACTTATACAACTCCAAGCTCGCCACCAATAAATCTTCCCTCAGTACATTCAGAGATAGTAAATACTCAGAAATAGGAAAAGGATATAGAAGTTTCTCCCCAGACTACTCTGATCTGCTCCAAACAGAACTGGAGACTCTCTCCTTGTACAGAGCTGTCATCTTAGAACATTCCTGCACCTACAGAGTCCCTTCACCCCTCTCCTGGGTAGCATCCCAATTTCTGACATCTCACACCCTCCTGCTCCTGGGTTTACCCCTCTGTTTTGGTGCAGCCTCTAGCGGCTTTGAAAGGGTAGAAAGGAGAAGCAAAGGTCTTGAAGTAGGAGCACCCTTGTATTATCTGAGGAACTGCCAAGAGGCAAGTGGACCTGGGAAGCAGTGACTAAGAGTGAGTGTTTTCAGAATTAAGGTCTAGGAGGTAACAGCATGGATAGTGCAGGGTCTCGTAGGCCCTGTAAGGATTTTAGCTTTAACCCTGAATGACAAGAGATGCCACCAGAGGGCTCTGAGTAGAGGACTGACAGGATCTGACTTACATTTTCTCTGGGTCATGATGACTGCTGTGTAGAGGACAAAGACGAAAAGGGAGAGGGAGAGTCAGGAGGGTTTCTAAAGTGAGGAGTTCACTGCAAGAATCCAGGTGAGGTCTGAGTCCTGCACTGGGGTGGAGGCAATGAAGGAGGTAAAAAGGCGTCAGATTCTGGGTGTGTGTGGGAGTAGATCTGCAGCACGTACTCACTGGAACTGGATGTGAGGAGGAAGGAAATAAAAGATGACTTCAAAGCATTTGGTCTCAGCACCTAAAGCAATGGAGCTGCCATTTAACAAAAGTGGGAAGACTAGGGAAGCAGAAGATTTGGGAAAAAAAGCAAAGTTTGATTTTGGATATCTTAAGTTTGAAGTACTTTTTAAACACCTCAGGAGGCTGGGTATTGAAGCCTGGAGTTCAGAATTGCATACTGAAGAACTCCAATGTGTAAAGATTAGTAAAATTTATGGAGCGCGTGGATGGTTCAGTCAGCTAAGCATCTGCCTTCGGCTCAGGTCATGATCTCAGGGTCCTGGGATCGAGTCCCACACGGGGCTCCTACTCAGCAGGGAGCCTGCTTCTCCCTCTCCCTCTGCCGCTCCCCCTGCTCATGCTCTCTCTCTCTCAAATAAATTTTTAAAATATTAAACAAAAATCAGTAAAACATGGAGGATTCAGCAAACGGGCCAGAAAAAGCAGGGCTAGTGAGGCAAGGTGTGAATGCCAAGAAGGGAGGGTCCCAAAGACAGATAAAGAAAGTGCTTCAAAATGGACTATGTGCTCAACTTGTCAAAGCTTCTCACACCCCCAGCAGGATGAAAACTGAGCACAGACTGACCAATGGATTTGCACAAACATGCGACACAGAGGCCACTTAGGGCCCTTCAGAGTGTAATTTTGGTGGAGTGTGAGGACAAAAGCCAGACTGGAGTGGGTTCAAGAGAAAATCAGGTATAATGTTACCAAAGCAGAATCCTTGTCCAGAGTGTTTTAGACTGAATCAAATCATGAAGGAACAACCAGACAAATCCTAATTATGGGGCATTCTACAAGAATTCTTGGGCTCTTCATAAGTGTCCATGTAAGTTAAAAACCACCACCACAACAACAAAAGGCAGGGGCTGTTTCGGGTTACAGAAGACTAAAGAATCCTGATGACAGAATGCAATATGTGCTCCTTCAAGGGATCCTGGATCAGGGAAAACTAGTTACGTTTTTGGAACAACGTGAGGGAAACGTAACTACAGGCTGTCTGTGGAATAATACTCTGATACCAGCATCTCATTTTCTGCAGTTGATACCAGCTTTGCAGGAAGTGTCGGGGGGTATCCACAATGTTGGGAAACACATGGCCATGTATTTAGGGGTGATGCCATAGAACACCTGAGAATTACTTGTAATCCTTGAATTAGTGACAGTGAGGGTGCAGTCATAATGCTTACTATTAATTTGACTGTTACTGTGTACCAAGCACTATGTTAAGTGTTTTATATGCATTATTCCATTTGGTCCTCCACATTATAGAACAAACTGAAAGTCACTTAGATTGTTAGCAGTAGATCCCAAAGCCATGCTTTTAAACCACCATCATGCTGTCTAAGCCCCTTTGTCAAGGGAGGACAGATTGCTGAGATATTTAAGAAGCATGACCTACGGGACTCAGCAATTCTGATATGTTCCTGAGGGGTGGGGAGGGTGGGGAGAATTTTACTTTGAGACATAAAAAAATTAAATAAGGAAGAGCATGCGACTCTTGATCTTGGGGTCGTGAGTTCAAGCCCCACGTGGGATGTAGAGGTTACAAAAAATAAAAATAAATAAATAAACTTAAAAAAATTTAAATCATCTTCAGGCCTGATCCAGATCTACTAGAACTGCTTCGGCTGTAGGATTGTACATCAGCAGAAAAGAGCATTCTTCTTACCTTTCACGCAACAGCCCAGTGACATAAATTCCTTGAAAAGATTTGACTATATTTGCTATTTCCATCTTTACTCCAAATGTCCTTTTCCTCAACTTTTTATCGAAATTCTACAGAAGAGTTCAAAGAAGAGTAAAATCAACAGCCATTTACCTTTCACCTAGATCTGTCAATTGTTGACATTTTGTCAAATTTGCTTTCTCTTTTGGTCTTTTCCTCTGCTCTGTACTTTTTCCTACTGAAGTATCCTAAGTAATGATAAGTGAAAATATCATAACAACAGTCACTCCACTCCCAAATATGTGTGGATGTATCTCTCAAGAACAAGGCTACTGTCCTATAAAACCTATAATTCTATTACCAGTCTCAAGGAATTAGGGCAATAATATTATTTAATGTACAGCCTATATTCAAATTTCTGCCACAATGTTCCAAAAACAGATGCACTGAATGGAATAAACAAACTCTGGCCCCAGGACTGTAAGGAACTTGCTTGGTGATGGAGTCTCAGTTTCTCCCATTATTTCATTATTTTCATTTTAAAGGAAAAATTAAATGCAGTTCATACATATCTTATTTTTCTGAATTAGCTCTTGTGTAAAAAAGCTTCCTCACCATTGTCCAGAAGGCCTCCCAGTGTCCAGGCTCTCCATCTCCTAATTTACCCTCCCAGTCTTCAGCAGAGTTATTTTTCTAAAATTCACATTCGATTTGGTACTCCCACCATTAAAAATTCCCAGTCCCTATGAGGAAGGCCATGATCACCCAATGTCAATTCCTACCTCTTCTCTATCTTAATCTCCAACACCATCTCAGCCATGCCTTTGTGGGGGCTGAAATCTCTTCCCGCACCAGCTCACTCTGTTCATCTAGTGAGCGCCTACATACCCCGCAAAACCCAGCTCAAGAGTCACCTTCTTTTCCCCTGATGCTCACAGAACAAAGTTAATCACACATTTTGTGCTTTTGCTGAACCTTAAATATCTGTCTACCCTTAGTACAGACTTCTTCCATTATTTATCTCTAGAAGTGCTTCTCTTTTTCCACAGTGGCTCTCTTAAGGACATACTCTGTTAAGTAATTTTTGTTTCCACAGCGTCTAGCAGAGTTTTTGACATCTCGGTGGTACTTACTAAGCACTTGCTACATTGACTCTTACTCGTACACAGCTTATTCACTACATAAAGGAAGTCAGTGATTGTCTGAACTACAAATGGATTATTCAAGGCTGATGTGTGGCCACCAATAGTCATATGCTAAACTTCCCACCAGCCACTAACCCAGGGTGACCTCCTGGGCTTCCCAATGGCAGGTTGGGGAGAATCAATTACAGAGAATTGTATTTCCAATGATTACAAACCCCGGTCCCAGAACTGTAGGGAGGCAGGACGTGAAGGGTTTGCTGGAGTACCTGGTGAAGGCAGAGGGGGAGTGCTCTGGAATCCAACTGCTCAACTTCCCCTCGTATAAGTGAGAACAGATACTGAAGAACTCGCTTTGGGGCCTCGGGTTGATCATTAGCGTTTACTTCTGCGGACTCTTCATCACTCACAGCATGTGTGGACGCACTTAGTGTATTTTCTCGCATCAAAGGTGTAGCATCTCCTGAACAAAGTCCTTTAAGAAGTAAATAAAATGCCTACGTTAGGATAAAGTATCATCATGGTGGAATACCTTAAAATAATTGTCTGTTAACCATAAAATTTGCAAATAAAGCTAATCATACGGCGGGGAAAAAGCCCAGAACCACAGGTTTTTGTCCTCATTAAACTGTGCTGTCATCTGACTGCCTCTATTAGCACACACATGAACTATTTTTGCAGAATTCTAATTACGAGTATTAATAAAAAGAGATCTAAAGGAAAGTATGAGGGTTAAAACCTGACCACAAACTTGATTCAACCAAAGGAAAAAACAGATTAGCTGTAATCGAGAAAGTCCTGGCTTGCTCAAAATAAAACATACAGCAAGGTAAATGTACTTCTCATATAAAAGGACTACAGAAGTTAAGCTCTCCTCTTTAAACTCTGGTCTGATAACCATAGGACTACTTATGGATCCCAAGAGAGGAGCAGGAATTCAGATGCCAGAGCTAATGGTCGTGAAAATTTTTTTGTAATAAGAAGTTAAGTAACACAAACTTTGAAAATAAATAAATAAATAAATAAATAAATAAATAAATAAATAAATGAAAAATCATCCGTGAATAAATGCTTGGCCTGGAGCTCCTGAAATGATGTACCAAATTTTAAAAATTTAATCATTACATGTTAGAACTTCACCCCTCAAGGAAATCTAAGTATCTGCTCTAATTTGCATATTCAAATTGAATAGACTATCTGCATCTGTACATCCATTTAGGGGATCAGCCTCAGAACGGTTCCTTCTCAGTAATGCAGTGTATGTACCATGGTTGGTACGTACGCAGGATGCCTCCTGCGAGCTCTCTAAAGTATGCCTGAACTCTGTCTTCTACCGCCTTCTAAACAAACCCACTGCTCTAGCCAGATCGGTCAGTTCTTCATCTCCTTAGTAAAATATTCTGCGACTTGAGCAATTACAGATTCTAACAGAATATTTTCTTCCCATCTATGCCTATTTATGTTTTATGCTAACAAAATCCATGTATTTCTGTATAACATGGGCCTATGGTAAACTTACTTTCCTCTCAATACTGTAGATAGCCCTGTATTGTGCTAGACTGTATTACAGTGATTGCTGAAAGGTCTCATCTTCATTAGATCAGAACTCCTGCACCCACAGGGATTCATTTATGGGCCACAATTATTGTAACTATAAGCTGTAACTATAACCAGCATTGTCTTCAGCATGAAAATTCCAAGTGCTGTGATTTCTAAAATTAATCACCTATGGTGATTCCTTCTATTTTAGAAAATTCTCTTCTATGAATTTTGTATCATTTGACATCTGGAAATACAAGGCTTAGTGATGGCCTGCCATTTTGCACAGAGAGTATCTGTGAAAACATGGATGATTCTTCTGCTTTTCAATTTTCTAACCAAATGGTAGTAGTGCCAGTGTGGAAAGATAAGCTTTCCATAGAGAACTCCAAAGAAACTAAGAGAACTACTGTTTCTTTCCCTTTTCCCCAGGCACACGATTATGTCCAAGACATTTAATCTCATACAGGCTGTGATAAAGCCAGCCTCCCAAATTCTATACTTCTCTTGACTAAATTCTTCCCAAATAGTTATCAAATATTACTCCATGCTTCTTCCTTGAAAACATGTAGGAATTATATCATTATTGGTCATTTTCAGTAAAGGGGAGTTAAAGAAAACTCTTAAAGAATATTACCAAAGAAGGACAAGATTCTCAAAGGTAAAGATAAAGGACAGACTTTATGACTCTCTTATCTAAAGGAGGTCAGAACAGGGTCCCAAATAATGGAACCGGAAACAGGATTGTGATTATCTCAGTTAGTTAGACAGTGTAGATTCATAATGGCCATGGTCCCTGCTAGATCCATTTTCAAGTTACTTTAATAATTAATGTTATGGATACATAAATTTATAAACATGTGATACACTGGTAAATAAAATTATGTAGCCAACAAAAGAAAATTGTAACAGAAAGAATATTAGTCATCAAACAAAACGAACAAAAGTTTGAAAAGCATATATACAAGCCTAAAGATTCCAAGAGCAATGGAATGCTAATGTAAACAATTAGAAAGAATATAGTAGTTTAATTGCCAAGTGCAGGGAGGGAACGGAAAATATGATTAGGCTCACATGTGTCATTCCAAATGGGTTAAGAGATCAGGGAAACTTGACTCATGCCACAAAAGGATCATTTATTGGGGCTGAAGATCATGAGTTTCAGAGATAACTTAATTACAAAACTTACCTCTTAAAATAATATTACTTGCTGGGACAGAGTAGTATAAATCAAAGAGCACTGGAATAGGAGCAAGAGACATCAGTTCTATCATTTTTCCAAGTGACTTGGATTAGACATTTATTTTCTATACTGTAGTTCCTTATCTTTAAAATGAAGGGATTGGCCAGATGAGGCCTCAGATTCCTCCTAGATCTAACCATTTCAAACATTCAAAGTCTCCAGAATGATTTAAGAAATGTAACCAGGCTGGTCACTGTGACACCAGCCTCTAGGCCAGCTTCCATGGGCCCAGGCTCCAGGATCATCCTAGCTCCAGGCAACCCTCCAGCTGACTCAGGTTCCAGGCTGGGTCCCATGGATACAGGCTCCCAGCCAACACGAGAGCCAGGGTGGCTCTCATGGACTAAGGTGTTAGGCCCACCACCCTAACAGTGCCTGGTACCTCATCCATCCCAAAGGACCCAGGATCCAAGGCCCACCCACATAGACTCAAGCACCAGGCCCACTCCAGTGGACCCAGTCAGCAGATTTGCCCACCTGAGGACTCCAGCATCAAGCCTGCTCATGGTCACCACTAGCTGGCCCACCCAGAATCTCTGGACAGGCTGACTAGTAAAGAGTTTCCCTGTTGAAGCCATTCTGTAAAGACTGCTTTTTTAGATGTACAGACACCAACAGAAGTCCAAAAGGATCATAAATAATCAAGAAAACATGACACAACCAGAGGAAACTGACAAAGATCAATAAAAGGCCCTACAAAAAATAGAGATCTATGAACCACTTGACAAAGTATTCAGAATAATCTTCTTAAAGAAATTTAGTGAACATAACACAGATAGACAAACAAAATTAGGAAAATAACATATGAACAAAATGAGAAGTTTAACAAAGAAATAGAAACCATGATAAAAATCAAACAGAAATCCTAGAGTTGAATACATTGAAATGAGAAATTCAACAGAGAGCTCCAACAGCAGATTCAACCAAGCACAAGAAGGAATCAGTGAACTTAAAGATATGTCATTTGAAATTATCTGGTCAGAAGAGCAAAAAGAAAAAAGAATGAAAAAGAATGAAGGAACCTTACATGAATTGTGTGATACCATGAACAGAAACAATCTATGCATTACTGGAGTCCCAGAAGGAAAAAAGAGGGAAAAGGGAACAGAAAACTAACTTAAAGAAATAATGACTAAGAAATCTCCAAATATGGAGAAAGATTTGGACATCCCCATTCATGAAGCTTATAGGTTCCCCCAAAATTATCAACCTAAAAAGATCTTCTCTAAGACACGTTATAATAAAGCTATCTAAAATCAAAGAAACAGAGTATTTTTAAAACAGCAAGAGAGGGTGCCTGGCTGGCTCAGTCAGAAGAGCATGCAACTCTTGATCTTGGGGTCATGAGTTTGAGTAGAGGTTACTAAAATAAAAGTCTCAGGGGAGACTTATAGCTCCCAGTGCTCCTGTAATAACACTGATAAACTATGTAGAAAATACAAAATAACAGTAATTTTCAAGAAGACAGGAAAAGAAAAAAAATCCCTCACATTCTGGGGAACTCCTGGAAAGGTATTTGTGGATTTCTTGGCAGAAACATTGTAGGCCTGGAGAGAATGGGATGAACATGTTGGACTTCAAAATAATTTTGATGCCACATGAACTTACAAAGTTTTCTTGAAAAAATAAGTGTAGGGCGCCTGGGTGGCTCAGTTGGTTAAGTGACTGCCCTCGGCTCAGGTCATGATCCTGGAGTCCCGGGATCGAGTCCCGCATCGGGCTCCCTGCTCAGCAGGGAGGCTGCTTCTCCCTCTGACCCTCCCCCCTCTCATGCTCTATCTCATTCTCTCTCTCAAATAAGTAAATAAAATCTTTAAAAAAAAAAAGAAAAAAGAAGTATAATAATATATCACAATTAACACAAAAATTCCTTCTGACACATAAAAGTTTTCTGGCAAAGATATTTATCGTTAAGAATGAAAGCCAAATAAAAACATATACTGTACAACACCTAATTTCTTCTTTGCTACAAAGTCTTATTCAATTTAAATGAAACTTTTTTTTTTTGGCCAGATATGAATCTATACAGGAATATAAAATTCTACTTACTTTCATCTGTGAAAGTCAAATGAGTTATAGTTAAAATTCCACATTAAGCAATCTGGTGATACTATTTATATGCAGATGGTGACAAATTCATAGACCCTAACTTAATACCTGTCAACTTCATCATGCTCTAAAATCAACATCAGTGTTTACTTGCACCTACTAGGTTTTATTTTTAAAAATTATTTGTAACCATCTTCTGCCAGAAGTGAAAGGAATTACCTTGATTGAGAGATTTTATTCAATGTATCAGACCACCTAAATTCTATCCATTTTGACACATAATTTTTTTTTTCAGAGAGAGAGTGTGACTGGGAGTGGGTGAGGTTCAGAGGGAGAGGGGAAGAGACAATTCCAAGCAGGCTCCATGCCCAATGCGGAGCCCAGTGTGGGGCTTGATCTCATGACCCTGAGATCATGACCTGAGCCAACATCGAGAGTCAGACACTTAAGTGACTGAGACACCCAGGTGCCCCTTGACACACAATTTTTTATTTATTTTAATTCCAGTATAATTAACGTACAGTGTCATATTAGTTTCAAGTGTACAATATAGTGATTCAGCAACTCTCTACATTACTCAGTGTTCATCAAGATAAGTGTACTCTTAATCCCTTTCACCTATTTCCCCCATCCTCCAGCCCCTCCCCTCTGGTAACCACCACTTTGTTCTCTATAATTAAGAGTCTGTTTTTTTGTTTGCCTTTTTTTCTTTGTTCATTTGTTTTGTTTCCGAAATTCCACATGAGTGAAATCATATGGTATTTGTCTTTTGACGCGTAATTTTTTTATTCAACTTGGGATCTGTCTCTGGTAGTGGTTAAGAGACGTATTGTGGGAGATTATAGTAGTATCCTTTACCTGAAAACTTTAGGAATGTACCCTGACATTATTCATATTATTCTCCATTACTTAATCTACTATTGGTCTGCCATCTGTAAATACACCTCTGTATGACATGGAGAATGCTGAGCTTAGGTAAAGGGCAAAACCTCACACTTGGTACCTTAGGTGGTAATTACTCAGGAGAGTGAAACTTATCAGGGACAAAATGGGAATTAGCAGGATGCTACGCAGAAGACATCAAGGCCAAGGTAAAGGTCGCAGCAGTGATGATGCTTAGGATAAAATGTTCACAGTGATGACGTAAGCTAAGCTAGGGACGTTTGGGGACGGGAGAAGGGTTATTTAAAGACCTAATACATTTCAAATTCTACACACTACTACTCAGAGTATAAGGACACTATCTTATACACAGGATTGTGTGGTTTTAAGAGAACAAGCTGCTCTGTTCATGCTGCTCCCTCTGCCTGCACTGTCAGCTTTTACAGAGCAGGTGTACGCAGAGCGGGTGTACGCAGAGCAGGTTATGCAGAGCAGGTGCAGGTGTACGCAGAGAGGGAGTACGCAGAGCGGGTGTACAGAGAGGTGTACGCAGAGCGGGTGTACGCAGAGCGGGTGTACACAGAGCGGGTGTATGCTACAGCACCGTAACCTGAGCCCTGAGCACTGTGCTGACACACAGCAGGTACTCAAACACTTTGGAGTATACTATAAGCCATATACTCTATGTTCCTTGATTCTCTCCGCAGCATTATAAAGTGGGTATTAGAAATTGTAGATGAAGCACTTGAAATTCATCAAAGAGATTACATGAGAGCATGGGCTCTGGAGTCAGGCTGTCTGGGTTTGAACCCTAAATCGACTGCTTCCTTATTCTAGGAATGGGGAAGTCAGTCTCTTTAATCCTTAATTTTTCCATCTGTTACATGGGTACACTGCCTTTTTAATCACATGAACTCTCCTAAGAAATTACATTTAAATCAGAAAGAAAGTAGTAGGCACTTCCATTTATCCACAATTCCACAGCTTCTCTTCTTTTAAATAAGAGCACTACGTTTTTGAAGGAAGGTATTAGGGAAAAAATATCTAAGATTCACTGATTTTATAAAAATACTTTCCTTGAGCCTGTGTTGAAGTGCTCACTACACTGATGCGAGATCAGATAAGGAACCCAAGGGAGAGTTCCACCAGCATCCAGAGACAATTGTTAACACAAACCACACTCCAACACTTCCCTTCAGAGTGAACCATTCCTCCTTTTTCTCTGAGTTCTCATCTTGTGAAGGTCGGCAGGTACTGTTCTGAAGAAGTCTGGAGAGGCACGTGCAATAATCGTTCTGTGGTAAATTATGGTAACTCAAACATGAAAAAGAATTCCTTTAAACACACTTTAAAATTCAGCAAAAGTGAGGGCGCTTGGGTGGCTCAGTCTGTTAAGCGTCTGACTCTTGGTTTCTGGCTCAGGTCGTGATCTCAGGGTCATGACATCAAGCTCCACTCGGCGTGGAGTCTGCTTGACCCCTCCCTCACCTCTAAAATAAATAAATAAATCTTTAAAAAAAATCAGCAAAAGTGAAATAGTATGGTGTAACATTTAGGCTCAGTCTAAAGTCAGAACACCTGGGATCGAATCCAGAGAATGTCACTTATTAGTAATATGATATTGGGCAAGTTACTTAATCTCTCTGTGCTTCAGAATCCTTATCTATAAATTTTTTTTGAAGATTTTATTTATTTATTTGACGGAGAGAGACACAGCGAGAGAGGGAACACAAGCAGGGGGAGTGGGAGAGTGAGAAGCAGGTTTCCTGCAGAGCAGGGAGCCCGATGCGGGGCTCGATCCCAGGACCCTGGGATCATGACCTGAGCTGAAGGCAGACACTTAACAACTGAGCCACCGGGGCGCCCCCTTCATCTACAAATTGAAGCTAATTGTATTACCTACTTAATAAGGCTGTAAAGAAGATTAAATGAGATACTCCATAGAAAGCATGTATTACAGTGGCTAGCAAATAGCAAGTGCTCAATAAATGCCGAAGAAAAAATTTTGTTTTAAAACTCAGCCAACTAAGGGGTGCCTAGATGGCGCAGTTGGTTGAGTGTCTGACACTTGGTTTTGGCTTGGGTCATGATCTCAGGGTCATGACACTGAGTCCTGCGTGGGTCTCCATGCTGGGCACAGAGTCTGCTTCAGATTCTCTCTCTCTCCCTCTGCCCCTCCCACTCATGTTCTCTCTCTCCCTAAAAGAAATAAGTAAAATCTTAAAAACAAAACAAGCAAAAACAACAAAAACTCAGCCAGCTGTAATCAAATTAGCTCTATATGCCCCTGAGTTTGATGCTCTATGAATTTTTTTGGGTGATTTCTTTTTTCTATACAACATAAAACTTAATATTTTAATCATCTTGAAGTGTACAATTCAGTGACATTAATTATATTCACAATGTTGTGCAACCATCACCACCATCCATTTCAGAACTTTTTCATCATCCCAAACAGAAATACACACAGACACACACACGTATATACACATATAGAACACATTTTGTTTACCCATTTGTCAACAGACACTTAGTTTGTTAACACCTTTTGGCTACTGTGAATAATATTGCTAAGACTATTGGTGTACAACTATCTGTTTGAGTCCTGGCTTTCAATGACTTTGGGTATATATCTAGAAGTGGAATTGCTGGATTAAATGGTTAATTCCATGTTTAACTTTTTGAGGAAACTCCAAAGTATTCTGCTAGAACTCTATGGGCTTTTCACTCATCTCAATTGCTGTATTCTTATAAGGCTTCAATATTTATACTCCCCACCCCTTACATCTTTTTTTATTTTTTTTTTTGAGAGAGAGAAGAACATGCACGCTCGTGCAAGTGCACATGAGCGGGGGGAGGGGCAGAGGTCATCCAAAGCAGGCCCCATGCCCTGCACAGAGCCCAACATGGGGCTCTCGGTCTCACAACCTTGAGATCATGACCTGAGCCGAAATCAAGAGTCCAACGCTTAACCCACTGAGCCACCCAGGCGCCCCTGCCTTCCATCTTTTAAACAGAATATCACTTCCCAAATGTTAATGATTTGATGTTTCTTTTTTTCTTTTAAGATTTATTTATTTATTTTAGAGAGAGAGTGTGCGCACACACATGAGCAGGGGGAGGGGCAGAGAGATAAACCTCAAGCAGACTCACCACTGAGTGTGGAGCCTGGTACAGAACTTGACCCAGGACAGTAAGATCATGACGTGAGCTGAAATCAAGAGATGGAAGCTCAACCAACTGAGCCACACATACACCCCAATGAGTTGATGTTTCTTAATCAACAGCATTGGTGGGACGCCTGGGTGGCTCAGTTGGTTAAGCGTCTGCCTTCGGCTCAGGTCATGATCCCAGGGTCCTGTGATGAAGTCCTGCATCAGGCTCCTTGCTCAGCAGGAAGCCTGTTTCTCCCTCTGCCTCTGCTGCTCCCCCTGCTTGTGCTCTCTCTGACAAATAAATAAAAAAAAAATCTTAAAAAACAAAATGAACCAGCATCCTTAATTAAAAAGCTCATAACCTACAAAAATATGAAATAATATTCTTCAGAGCTATTTGACTTAATTCCAGCCTTTGGGCATAATTCTTGCTATTGTAAAACCTAAAATTTAAAGGCCCTGAGGGGTACCTGGATGGCTCAATCAGTTAAGCACCCAACTCTTGGTTTCAGCTCAGGTCATGATCTCAGGGTCGTGAGAATGAGCCCTGCATTGGGTTCTGTGTTCAGTGCTGAGACTGCCATTCAAAGGGAAATAAATAAACTGATAGAAAACAACCCTATGGAAGCCCAGGATTAGATACTGGATTAGAAAAATAATTTAAATTTAAATATGCTCAAAGAGCTAATGGAAACCATGGACAAAGAACTAAAGGAAATCAAGAAAACAAGAAGGAATAAAATGAGAATATGAATAAAGAGAGAGAAATTATAAACATTAATTAAAATTTCTGGAGCTAAAAAATACTGTGACTGAAATGAAAAATTCACTAGAGGAATTCAACAGCAGATTTAAGCAAGCAGAAAAAGGAATCAGTGAACCTGAAAGTATATTTGAAGAAGTAATAGCTGAAAACATCCCAAATTTCATGAAAAACATGAACCTACACATACAAGAAGCTCAACAAACTCCAAGCACAATAAACACAAGGATAGCCACATTTAGACACATTATAGTCAAATTATCAAAACCTAGAAACACAAAAAAAGAATTATTCCTCTTCTTCTTCTTCTTTTTTTTTTAGTTTGAGAGGGAGTATGAGCAGGGGAAGGGCCAGAAGGACAATATGACAATTCTGCCCAAACAATCTACAGATACAGTGCAATCCCAATCAAATCCCAATAGTGTTTTCTGCCAAAAATTTCAAGGGACCCAGAATAGCCAAAACCATCTTGAAAAGGAACAAAATTCGAGGACTCATACTTCCAGATTTCAAAACTTACTATAAAGTTATAGTAAAAACACACTGTAGTACTGACATAAGGCTAGACCCATTACATACAGACCAATGATACATAATTGAGAACCCAAGAATAAACGCTGATATGCATAGTTAATTTTTGACAAGGGAGCTATGGCTACTCAATGTGAAAAGGACAGTGTTTTCAACAAAGAGTGCTGGGACAACTGGATATCTTCATGTAAAAGAATAAACTTGGACCCTTAGCTAATACCATATACAAAAACGAACTCAAAATGGATCAAAGATGAGGAGCCTGGGTGGCTCAGTTGGTTGAGCAACTAACTCTTGATTTCAGCTTGGGTTATCATCTCAGGGTTGGGAGATGGAGCCCCGAGTCAGCTCTGCGCTGAGCATGGAGCCTGCTTAAGATTCTCTCTCCTTCTGGCCCTCTCCCCACTCGTATTCACTCTCTCTCTCTAATAAAAAAAAATGGATCAAAGACCTAAATGTAAGAGCTAAAACAATAAAACTCTTAGAAGAAAACACTGGGGAGTTATCTTCTTCACACTGGATTTACCAATGATTTCTTGAAAATGGCATCAAAAGCACAGCAAATGAAAGAAAAACTACATAAATTGGACTTTATCTAAATTAAAAACATTCTGCATCACAGGACACAATGATGTGAGTGAAAAGAAAATCCACAGAATGCAAGAAAATATCTTCAAATCATAAATCTGATAAGGGATTAATACCTAGAATACATAAAGAACTCCTACAAATAAACAATAATGAAACAAACAACCCAATTAAAAAATAAGCAAAGGACTTGAACTGTCATATCACTAAAGAAGATAAAAAATGGCCAATAAGCACATGAAAAGATGCTGAACGTCACCAGCCATGAGGGAAATGCACATCAAATCCACAATGAGATACCAGTTTATACCCCTTTTTATGGGTGTAGTGTAAGCCTGACCATTTGCTTTTTGGATATAATGTAAGTGCCGCTCTGGAATAAACAAGCTGCCAGCGACATAACCAGAGGAAGGGCCAGGCCACCCCACCCATGTAGTTCCCCTTTTCACAAAGCCCTGGTTGACCTAGATAACTCACCATTTGACCAACCCCTTCTCCCTTTGTGTGCTTTATTTCCTGCACTTGTTTTAAATTCACCCACAAAGTCCTAGGTGCTCCACCCTTGACCCAATAAAGGCAGAAGCCCAGTCTGCTCTCCCTCTCTTTTTCGACAGGTGATCTTGCTGTGTGGCCCTGGGCATGCAATGTACCCTCTAGAACTTGTAAATTATAAACTTCGTTTTTTTCAAAGTTCATTTATGGTTGTTACTGAGGTGTGTCTTGTAATCACAGTAAGAACCACAAGGGTCTGTCCAGCCACAGCATTGGCTCTGGTCAGGGAAATGTCTGTGGGGGTCGCCTCACGTAATACAGGCTCAGGTAAGTGCCCCTGGCATTTCTAGCCCATGGCATTGCTATCAGTAGGCTGAGACGGTCACAGAACAATGGCGATCACCGGACAAACAGACAGTAAGTGATGATGTGGACAAACTGGAACCCCTGTGAATCGCTGATAGGAATGTACAATGGTACAGCCGCTGTGGGACACAGTTTGGCAATTCCTCAAAACATTAAATTTGAATTACCATATGATCCTGCAATTCCATTTCTAGGTATATACATGAAATACGTATATTTCTAGGTATACAGGCACTCAGATATATATATGCCAATGTTCACAGCAGCATCATTCACATTTTTAAAAATATTTTTATTTATTTTAGAGATAGAGAGTTCGAGCAAGTGGGGGGGGGGAGCAGAGGGAGAGGGACAAGCAGACTCCCTGCTGAGTGCGCAGTGAGATCGTGACCTGAGCCGAAATCAAGAGTCGGACACTGAACCCACTGAGTCACCCAGGTGCCCGGCAGCATTATTCACATTAGTCAAAAGTTGAAGGGATATTCATCAGCAGATGAACGGATATACAAAATGTGGTATATACATGCTGCAACATAGTCGAACTTGAAAACATTATGCTAAATGAAAGAAGCCACTCACAAAAAACCAAATGATTATATGACTCTACTTAGATGAATTATCTACAACAGGAAAATTCATACAGACAGAAAGCAGAACTGAGGTTACCAGGGACCAGGGGAGGAAGGACGCGGAGCTATTGCTTAATGCTTACAGAGTCTCTGCTTAGAGTGATAAAAATTTGGAAACAGCGGTGATGGTTACACAACATTATGAATGTAATTAATGGCCCTGAACTGCACACTTAAAATAGCAAATTTATGTTATATGTGTTTTACTGCAATATTAAAATAATAAAAGGGGGAAAAAAGCCTTCATTTGTGATTTCATGTTATAATTCTTGGAGCCATTACATAACTGAATTCCTCAAACCGCCTGACTTGTTTATGCTGATGTTACCTTGGCCATAATTTTGGAAGATGGATCAGAAGTAATTTTTAGGGGTGCCTGGGTGGTTCAGTCAGGTGATCGGTGGACTCTTGGTTTCGGCTCAGGTAATGATCTCAGGGTTGTGAGGTCGGGTTCCCCGCTCACCTGGAGTCTGCTTCTCTCCCTCTCCCTCTGCCCCTCCCCACCACTCGCCCACACACTCTCTCTCTAAAATAAATAAATTTCTTTTTAAAGAAATACTTTTTAATAATGGTTTATGTAGCTCCGATGGCAGACTCTCTGTGCTTCGCTCCTTTTTCCTTCCATATTTCCTCACTGCAAGGTTCTAGGGAATGCCATATATGTGGAGAGTAGAGTGCTCATATTTAAATATCTTTGCTCAGGGCGCCTGGGTGGTTCAGTCGTTAAGCATCTGCCTTTGGCTCAGGTCAAGACCCTAGGGTCCTGGGATCGAGCCCGAGCCGGAGCCCCGCATCAGGCTCCCTGCTCAGCAGGAGGCCTGCTTCTCCCTCTCCCACTCCCCCTGCTTGTGCTCCCTCTCTCGCTGTGTCTCTGTCAAATAAATAAATAAAATCTTTTAAAAAAAATAAATAATAAATATCTTTGCTCACTGGCTAAGCACATATAAGTGAAAAAGGAGAAGTATTCCTTCCTTTTCTCAACACTAGACACAAGCGTTGTGAGTCAGATAAATCTGAAAATGAGCCAACTTCCTTATGACCTGACCTGGGATCAAAGGGATTCCTTATGTAATCAGGGCACAATTACCATCGCCCCACCCAGCACATTCCTCTGCATTCAGAGGGAGCAGCGTGGGGCTGTGGTTGGGAGCTGGGGCCGCAGTCCGGCTGCCCCGGGGACCTACGGGGACCTACGGGACGTGACCCGACTCCTCATAAACACATGGCTAAGGATGACATACAGTAACGCGCGACAGACACCCAGTGCTTAGTAGGCACGCGCTCAAAGTGGCAGCGCTGGTCTCTCAACTGAGTGTCTCGCAGGTGATTTCAGCGTCGATACAGAGATGGGACGTCATAAAAATAGCCTTGGGACTTTATTTTAGGCAGCTTCTTGAAAATCACTTAATGCTTCAGGACTGTTGGGAGGGACAGAACTCAAGGCTGAAAGCACACTCCCTGCATCCGCTAAATCATGTATGTTTTCAGTGATTCAGTGGCAATGTGCCATTAGAGACGCTGAAGGACAGCACCAGGTAACCTTCAAAAGAATATTCTTATTTTCCTCTCAGGTAGATGCCACAAAGGGAAGGACACATCTCTCTTTTTTTTTTTAAGATTTTTTTTTTAGATTTTATTTATTTATTTGACAGAGACAGTGAGAGCAAGAACACAAGCAGGGGGAGTAGGAGAGGGAGAAGCAGGCTTCCCGCTGAGGAGGAAGCCCGATGTGGGACTCGATCCCAGGACTCTGGGATCATGACCTGAGCCGAAGGCAGCCGCTTAATGACTGAGCCACCCAGGCGCCCTGGGAAGGACACATTTCTTGAGTGGGAGGAGCCCTTTTGACAGCGTGTGTGCTTTGCTGAGCTCTTGAAGAAGCAGAGCTCTAATTACTCATCAGAAATTTTACTGAGCCCCGCGTAACCACCGTCTAGATCGACAAGCCTAACTCCATATTCATGCGTTGCTGCTTCCAGTCAGCCAGCCTTGAGCTCAAAGACCATTATTTCTTTTCTCCTTTCATATAAAAGACTCACTTAATTAGGATACAAACTGTCTGAGTATCCTGAACTCAGTATTTAGATTTTTACAAATACACAATGGATGTGAAAAAGCATTTCAAGAAACTCAAGGGTAATGTAACAGACTCATGCCCATGGTGCTCCCATGGGCTGTTAAAGGCCAGTCCCAGTCTCCACATCCACTGACTCAGGTTGCAAAAGCAGGTGATCCGTGAGCAGGTCTAAGTTACACCCTACCTATCACAGCTATTCCCGCAAGTTCCACCACTTTCTAGAATTTGCTCCAGGCCGTTTTCAATTCATATTCAAGGCACAATTAGCACACATAAATATTGCTGGGATTGAGACTCTAAATTATGTGTAATATGTTAACTAGCTGGATTGGATTCCCTAATTTTCCTCTTAGAAGTTTGCTTAGACATTTTATACTTTAACTCATTTTATTAAAAACTAAAAATATGAAGAAATTTCCCTAAGCATGCATTTAATTATGCAATTTTCAGAATTTTCAATCAAGGTCTACAGACAAGCACCAAAGTTGTTTTTTTTTTTAATTTGAAGCACCACCAAAGTTTAAATGCAATTAATATGTTGTTTTTCCTTTAGAAGTACACCGCTAATCTCAAAATGGCTAAATTTTACAATATTTTTCAGTTCATTCCAAGCACATTGAATTCACCAGCTATCAAATATAAAATATTCCTTGGTTCTCTAGGATAAATAAAATTGTCAAATTTAATGGGGCTATAAGAAACGATCTTATAAACTGAAATTACACATTTTATTTCTCTAACAAATATAAAGGTATGCATTTAAATTCAACACTAAAAATAGTGCCTATTTGTGGAAGAGAAAGGACCTAAATACCCAAAGGAAACCAGATTGCTAAATTTTCCTTTAGGCCTCCCCCCGCCCTTAATATTCTGTGATTCTCGTAAAGCTACTGACATCAGATTCTCTTTGCATTAGTAGAATTATATGAGAAAGAAAAATTTAGAAAACCAGGAGTTAATTCGGAACCTTCGAGAGTCAAAAGAAAAACAGAAAAACACGCTGAATTCATTGCAGTTCACGAAAAAAAATTGATGTTATGTTGCATTCCATTATGCCAGTAATCTTTAAATTTTGCAGAGACAAAAGACCATACCCCAATTGTTTCTTCCTATCACCAAACCAAGGACCACTTCCTTCAAAACTGTTTCGCTGAGCTATAATCCGCGAGACACGACCCACCACGTTACGTGTCCGTACAGTTCATGGCTTTAGTAGGGTCAGTGCTGTGCAACCAACACCAATCAATTTTACAAAGTCTTCATTACCCAAAAAAGAAACCCTGTATTGCCTACCACCAGTCTCTTTATTTCCCCCAACGTCCCCCGCTCTAGGTAGCCACTGATCTACTTTCTGTCTCTATGAAATTGCCTATTTGGGACATTTCACATTAAATGGAATCATATAACATATGGCCTTTTGTGACTGGCTTCTTTGACTTAGTGTAAGGTTTTCATGTTGTAGCACATGTTAGTACTTTATTCTTTTTTTTTTAGAGAGTGTCACGCGGGAGGAAGGGAAGGGGCAGAGGGAGAGGGAGAGAAAGAATCCTAATCAGATTCCACACCCAGCCCAGAGCGGGACACAGGGCTTGATCTCACGACCCTGAGATCATGACCGGAACCAAAATCAAGAATTCGATGCTTAACCAGCTGAGCCACCCAGGCGCCCCAGGACTTTATTCTTTTATTGCCAAATAATATGCTATTGTATGGTTATACCCTCTACCTGCTTTTGATCCAATGGCTACATTTTTCAAATGCCTACTTGCATGTTTTTTCAAAATTAGAGAGCCAGATGGATGTAATAACTTTGTTAAAAATACAACAAAACAATGAAAAAAATGCCCTTTTAATTAAGTACAGTGTTGATTCTGTGAATGATGTTTAGAAACTATTATTTTAAATAAAGGTAAGAAGACATCTACTCTTTGTAGGGATTATGAGCAAACAACAGTTGGAGAGTGAAATAAAAACCAACAACCAAAAAACAAAAGACTACACAGAAAATTATTTAACTTTGGAAAGTCGGACTTGAACAGTAGAAAACTGAGAAACCAAGTCCCTAAACATCCTACCTGAATTTATGCTTCCATTAAGCTGAGTTCTGTGAAATCAGAACAAAATATTCTTAGTAAAATAAAGACAAAAGTCTTCATTCGCGCCTGTGTCAGTATATATGTGTAACTGCATGGAAATACTCACATAAAAATGTTTGGAGGTGCAAATTTCTCAATTTTTCCTTATATAAAAATATCACATTATAGACACTTGATGGAGAATGCTGGTTTCTAGATAGAATTTGAAAGGCCACATTGATAGGAATTCCCTTCTTTTTCACCTTCTTTCTAGATAGCTATCAGAGCATGACTGAAATCACAAAAAATAACTATATAAGGAGAAAGTTGTCTGACCGGCAGAGAGAACGAATCCTCAAGCAGACTCTGTGCTGAGAGGGGAGCTGGAAGCAGGGCTGGATCTCATGACCCCAAGATCATGACTGGAGTCAAAATTAAGAGTTGGACGCTTAACTGACTGAGCAACCCAGGTGCCCCAGCATGTCCACTTTTTAAATTATATTGTAAAAAAGAGTGGCTTCGTGTGCCTGGGTGGCTCAGTTGGTTGGGCAACTGCCTTCCGCTCAGGTCATGATCCTGGAGTCCCGGGATCGAGTCCCGCATTGGGCTCCCTGCTCAGTGGGGAGTCTGCTTCTCCCTCTGACCCTCCCCCCTCTCATGTGCTCTCTCTCTCTCATTCTCGCTCTCGCAAATAAATAAAAAATAAAATCTTAAAAAAAAAAGAGTGGCTTCTGGGGTGATCTGGTGGCTCAGTCAGTGCATCGTGCGTGTGGCTCTTGGTCTCAGGGTTGTGAGTTCAGACCCCACATTGGGTGTAGAGTTTACTTTAAAAAAAATGTGGCTTCTAACTGGGGTGCTGCTCTGTCCTGGACTGCTACCCCTGGGGGAAGCCAGCTGTCATGGTGTAAGGCATGAGGTGAGGTACTGGGAGGTAAGCCACACAGGGAGGGACGCGGGCCTGCCATGTACCATTTGAATAAGTTTGGAAGCACATTCTCCAGCCCCAGTCCAAGCCTTCACATGACTGCAGGCCTGGCCAGTAGTTGACCGAAATCTCATGAGAGACTTAAGCCAGAGGTACCAAGCTAAGCCACACCCAGATTCCTGACCACAGAAGCCATGAAATAATAAATGTTTTTTGTTTTTAGCTACATTTTATGAGAATCTGTTATGCAGCAACAGATAACACACAGACCATGCAAAATTCTTCAATTTTCTGCTTTTTTGATTATATTCTGCTGCCCCTTCCTATACATGTTTGTGTTTTCAGTTGCAACAAACCCCATTCCCAATACTCCTAGAAATAGCACCATCTGTTGAAAGAGCTGGAGGATAGCACAGCGCACATTTCTACCATTCTAACTATCAGGTTAGGATCATCGTTAGAAGTAGGTGACATGGGGGCATCTGGGTGGCTCAGTCGGTGAAGCGTCTGCCTTCAGCTCAGGTCATGATCCCAGGGTTCTGGGATTGAGTCCCACATCGGGCTCCCTGCTCAGCGGGAGCCTGCTTCTCCCTCTGCCTGCCACTCTGCCTACTTGTGATCTCTCTCTCTCTCTCAAAAACAAATAAATAAAATCTTTAAAAAAAAAAAAGTAGGTGACATATTCCCCCAAACTATCAACCCCCGCCTGATCTGTCCGCAAAAGCTTTCCACTATTTCATTAGTGGTCAGAATACCCAGACGATACTTGAAGCTCATGCCTGCCATCCTCCAAAGTGCTCCCTCCATTCCACACACAGAACATCTGTCAGTTCCATAAGCAAGCATTGCTCCTTCCTGCCCCAAGGCGCTGCTCCGGGCACTGACTTCCAGCACAACGCATGCACCCTTGTGACAACTGTATTATTTAACTTAACACCTGCTTTCCCACTAAACTCCAGGAGTCCATGAGGGTTAGAGCAAGATCTGTCTTGTCATCGCTGTATTTCTATTGCCTGGGAAACACACAGTAGAAAGTTAATATAAGTTGGCGAATTACCATCGTTATTATTATGAATCCTATTGGGAGAACCTCACTGTTTAGCAGGACAAGGAGAACTCTGCTACACAGGAAACACATCTGGCTCATCAGGAGCCCCTGGGTTCACATCCTCTTTCTCTCCCTGTCTCCTGCAGAAGAAGATAAGGCACCTTGTAGATTAAACCTGAATTTTCTCACTTGTAAAAATTAAGGGATGTAACTTCTGGGTTGGTGAACACGCTGGGATGTGGGAGAGTAGTATGCCTGGAGAGGGAGTGGAAACCTCCGCCCGCCCTTTCCCCAGACCCTGCCCTATGCACCCCTTTCATCAGGCTGTGCCTCAGTTCTATCCTTTTATAATAAAATCAGTGATCTATTAAGTAAAAATCAATCAATCAATAAAATAAAAAATAGAAATAAAAAAATAAAAAGGGGTTCGAGTAGGCCATTTTCAAGATCCTTTCTGGCTTTCCAAAATCTACATTGTTAGCCAAGATCACAGTCCTGAGATTTAGACCAACTACCCGTTCAACAGGTCCACTTGGATGTCTAAAGGATCCCAAACACCTGACCGCAAATTGCCACACTGCCCTCTGCCCTACTCTCCCCAGACTTGTTCCTTGTCTCTCTACATTCCCACCCTCTGCAGACAGCATTATTATGCATCTGGTGCCTAAACCACACAACTGGGGCTAATCCTGGACTCTTCCACACCTCATCTATGACCCAGTCCAGTCAATTCTACCCCCTTTATAACTCTCACTCCACTTACTTCTCTCCAGCCCCACAGCTACTCCCTCAGTAAGGACCACTGGCAGCATCTCCTGCAGAGATTACTAGAAAAGCCCCTTAACCGGGGTGCCTGGGTGGCCCAGTGGTTAAGCGTCTGCCTTTGGCTCAGGTCATGATCCCAGGGTCCTGGGATCGAGCCCCACGTCGGGCTCCCTGCTCCGTGGGAAGGCTGCTTCTCCCTCTCCCTCTGCCCCTGCTTGTGTTCTCTCTCTTGCTGTGTCTGTCAAATAAATAAATAACATCTTAAAAAAAAAAAAAGAAAGAAAAGCCCCTTAACCACTTGCACTGCCTCTAATCTTGCACTATTCTAACCCTTCTCCACACTGTAGATTGAGCGATCTTTCTAAAAACTGCAACTCACATCACATCACTCCTGTTCAAACTTGCCCGGAAGGCCCGAACTGGTTATTACAAAACAATAATGCTTTATAACCTGGACCGTGTTGATCTCTCTACTCTTGTATTCTCTACTATTTCCCCTAGATTCATTCTTCCCTTCTATTCTGCTCCAGACAAACTGAATATCAACAGTTGCTGAAATGTGGGGTGTTCCCTTCTCAGAATCCTCTGGGCTTTAGTCCGTGGTGTGCTACCTCTACCGTCCTTCCTTTGCCCTCTCTCCCCATCCCCTTTCCTTAGCTAGCATGTATTTGTCCCTGTCTCAGCTTGGATGTCCGATCTCACCAACTCCTCCAGGAAGGTTCCCATAGCCCTTCTAGAACAGCATTTCCACAGCCATGTGCTTACTTAGTATCAGCCATGACTCCCATCCTGCTAGACTGAACTTGTTAGTCACTTGGCTCCCACACTCAATCACAAAACTCAAAGGCAGGTTCACCAACAGTATTATCGTGCCTGGCATACATACAGTGCTCAATTAATGTCTGTTGACTAAGTAACCCTGTATGGTTATACAAAAGTGTAAAAAAAAAATTTTATAAGAGGAAGAATTCTTCTGTGATATAAATCCTTCATCTAGTCTATCTTAAAATGTTTTTGTGATGGGGGTGCCTGGGTGGCTCAGTTGGTTAAGCCTCCAACTCTTGGTTTCTGCTTAGGTCCTGATCTCAGGATCCTGGGATCAAACCCCATGTTGTACTCCCTGCTCACTGGGGAGTCTGCTTCTCTGCCTCTCTCTGCCCTCCCCCCACTCGCATGCACTCTCTCTCTCAAATAAAAATAAATCTTTAAAAAAAATTTTTTGTGTGTTGGATAGACTAATGGCCCCCAAAGATATCCATGTTCTAATCCCCATAAATACATTACGTTACATCACAAAGGGGAATTAGGCTGCAGATGGGATTAAGGTTGTTAGTTAATTAGTTGACCTTAAAAAAAGGCAGATTATCCTAAATTATCTGGGTGTGCCCACTGTAATCACAAAGGTCTTTACACCTGGAGGGACCTGGCGTGCAATTGTTGGCTTTGAAAATGTAGGAAAGGTGACCACAAGCTGAGAAATGCAGACTCCAGAAGCTGGAAAGGCAAGGAAGCTGAATTTTCCCTGGAGCCTCGGGAAAAGAATGCTGACACCTCAAGACCTGTGTCAGATTCCTGACCTACAGAACTGTACAGTAATAAATTTGTGTCAGTTTTAAGCCACCAAAGTTGTGGTAATTTGTTATGGCAGCAATAGAAAACTAATACAATTTTAATAATGGGACTTTTTTAAAATAAAGGGAATTTTGGCTAAGAACCTTAAAGTCCCCTTCTGATTCTACAATTACTTGAATCTATGTAAATCTGGAACTCTTTTATTCTACTGTTACCTAGGAAACAACTACCTTTCAGAGGAGATATGATCTGTCTTCTTTGATCAATCCCTCACTGAGGGAAGAATAAAAAGAGAAGCTACTGTTTCTGCAGGTCACTTTCCAGAGAAATTTTATTTTAAAAGGGCTGGAGCAGAGATAAGGTAAACCAGAACTTCAGACTCTTCAAAGTTTACTGTATGGTTTGTAAGAGAGTTAAATTGCTCATTTACCTAATGAACAGAATGGGCTACAACCCCAAAATCTCAATACCAGAATCTATCATTCTTAGACGGGTTTAGCCAGACCTTTCCATTTTTTTCTTTTAAGATTTTATTTATTTATTTGAGAGATAGAGACAGAGCACAAGTAGGCAGAGAGGCAGGCAGAGGGAGAGGGAGAAGCAGGCTCTCCACTGAGCAGGGAGCCTGATGCAAGCGCTTAATCCCAGGACCCTGGGATCATGACCTGAGCTGAAGGCAGACATTTCACCAACTGAGCCATCCAGGCGCCCCCCTTTCCATTTTTTAATTCGAACGCTCTTAGGTAGGTATGCATAGTCCTGTCATATCAAAGTCCTCATCAATCCCAGTATCTCAATCCTGGTCAAAATTATAGCACATACATTACTCAACCGACTCCACTAGGCATTCAGGTTTGGGGGCCAACTCTAAAGGTTCTACTATGGTGGAAGCCAGACAGGTAAACTTCAAATCTGGCATTTGCATTATCAGTTAGTTTTATGGCATTCACAGTTATTACTTCAGATGTCAGTTAAAGTATTGATAAATGCCAGCAGGCACATGATACCTAACATTAAGCTAGGGAGGCACTGGAAATAGGTTTTTCAGAATATACCTCTGCAGAGCAAGGCAGGGACGGCTAAGCCTTAAAAGAGAGTATTAAAAAGATCTCAGGAGATAAGAAAGATAGTGACAAAAGAAGTAAGATGGATTTAAAGTCAAATTAAACCAATTTCTTAATTTCATTGAATGTTGCTCCTGGTCACACCACTCAGAAATCATCCCATAACACACTCAAAGACTACAGGTACCATTTAGAAGCTGGGTACTTGATAAAGTGCTTTACATACAGGATCACTCATTCTAAGGACAATCTTGCAGAAGTGGTAGGATCAGCTGTCCTACAGATTACGGGAACAGGCTCAGGGAAATGAGTTACTTTCCTAAGGTGACATGGGTAGGAACAGGCAGAACCAAAGTCTTTGCTCTTTGCACCGTACAAGCCTGACTCCAGCCACAGATGCGTTTCCAAGATTTGTTTTCCTCTAGCTTTGACGCCCTCTTTGTCACCGCTGAGCTGGAGGCTGCCAGAGGAACAAGTCAGGGCATTGAATATGAGTGGCAAATCAATCTGGAAGTTCTTCCTTTCTCAATTTCCCATGTGCTGCCTATCTCTGGCTTCCTGCCATTTGCTGAACTGTTTTATTAAATGCTTAGATATGGGTTGACTGAGTAAATAAAGTATGTTCTATGGCAACCATCAAATACTTAATCTGAACTTGCTTTTTACAACCACACAAAATTTATGGGTTAATGGTTGCCAGGGGCTAGGGTGGGGGAGCGGACAGAGAAATGGGGAGTGACTGCTAATGGATACTGGATTTCTTTAGAGGGGGATAAAATGTTCTAGAATTAGATACTAGTGATGGTTGTATAACTATGTGAATATATTAGAACCAAGAGGTTGTACACTTCACGAAGGTGAATTTTATGGCATGTAAGTTCCACGTGAATGAAAAAGACTATAGCAAAAATCAAAGGATCAGATATTAACAAGTGTTTGCGAAGGTGTGGAAAAATTATACCCCCATACATTGCTGGTGTAGCCACTTTGGAAGATAGTTTAGCAGGTCCTCAAGAAGTTAAACAAAGTGTCTATTTATGATGCAGCAATTCTACTCCTAGGCATACATAACCAAAAAAGGGAAAATATATGTCCACATGAAAACTTTTTTCCTAATGTTCATAGGCGCATTATTCAGCATAGCCAAAAAGTAGAAACAGTCTAAATGCCCATCAGTGGACAAACAGATATGAAATGTGATATATTCATTGCAGTGGAATACTAATGGACAATAAAAAGAAAAAAGTATTGATATGTGCAGGTGCAACGTGGATGAATTTTAAAAACATTACACTAGGGGCGCCTGGGTGGCTCACTCGTTGGGTGTCTGCCTTCGGCTCGGGTCATGGTCCCAGGACCCTGGAGTCGAGCCCCGCGTCAGGCTCCCTGCTCGGCGGGAGGCCTGCTTCTCCCTCTCCCACTCCCCCTGCTTGTGGTCCCTCTCTCGCTGTCTCTCTCTCTGTCAAATAAATAAAACCTTTAAAAAAATAAAATAAAAATAAAAAAATAAAAAATAAAAACATTACACTAAGTGAAGGAGCCGGTCATAAAAGACCATATATTGTACGATTCCATTTAAATGAAATGTCCTGAGGAGACAAATTTATAAAGAAAGAAAGTAGATTAGCGGTTGCCTAGGGCTGGGGTAAATGGGACGTGGTTTCGCTAATAGGTATGGGTTTCTCTGTGTGATGAATGATGAAAACTGACGGTGGTAATGGCTGTCAGCTTTGGGAATATACTAAAAATCAGTGAATTGTACACATTAAGTAGGTGAAGCGTATGGTATGTGAATATCTCAATAAAGCTGTTAAAAAATTTCGGGGGGGGAAGAAGGGCTGAGGGAGACAGTGAGGGAAAATTGCCAGCAGGCTCCACACCCAGTGGGGAGCCCGACACAGGGCTCCATCTCAAGACCCTGAGATCATGACCTGAGCTGAAATCAAGGGTCAGATGCTTAACTGACTGAGACACCCAGGCGCCCCAAGCTATTAAAAATGTATCAGCTAATTTTCATTCCTTTTTAGGATATTGACTTAAAGTTATGCTAGACTCAACTATAGTAAAAACTTGATGTAATGCATCTTGAAACCATGCTTAGTTGACTACATTACAGGGATTCAACTCTCTAAAGGAAACAAAGTCTCATAATATAATGACAACTGGACTTTTGTGAGGCCGAGTTCAAGGTTAAACTTGTAAATAATGACATGTCTCCTAATATTGCTCTACTTCTTTTTCCGGCACTAGCTTTTGGATATACAAAAAATTATTACAAATTAAACTATATAAAGAGGCATAAGAGTAAATAAATTCACCTTAATATATTTCTTTTAAAAAGTGCTGTGAGAGCACCTATCTATAAAAAAAAACAAACTTATTTCTGGTCTGGAATTGAATATCATGTTTTATCTATCATTTCGCATTTGAAAGGCTATTCTGTTATTAGAAAAGAACCCATCTATAAAATTTTGAAACTTCATTTACTTAGGATCTTAGAATTTCACAGTAATGGAAGAACTACCATGCCCATGTCTGGACACCTATGCATGGACTCTCTGCATTGATTGTTCTGACATAGGGAATGAATTTGGGAGCAACAGGACGGAGACATCTTTAGGCAGCTTTACTCCAGCTAAAGATGACGATGTTGAACTGTGGCACTGGAGATGGAGAGAAACAGACTAACCAGAGAGATCTCAGGAAGATGCGATCACTTGGACCTAGTGATGGGGTGTGTACTGAGAGAGGACAGGCTTCAGTGAACTCTCAGGGAACAGTGAGAAGAGCTCCCAGGCCATCCAAAAGCTTTCCATTCCAGGTCCTTCCAGGTCTAGAAAGAATTCTGCCCTCCTGGGAATCCTTCCACCCAGCTTAAAATTCTTCTGCCCACCCACACTTATGTTCTTTTAATTTAACAACAAAACTCAAAGTACAAATAAAAATGTACCTCTTACATAAAAAAAAAAAACTATATAGATACAGAGGTAATCACCAAACTTTAATCAAGTTTAGACCATACCATCTCTGTTCAGGAATCTAAGGAATTCATAGCTCAGAAAGGAATTTTATAGATATATCTGGATGAACATCATCATTATACAGTTGAGAAAACTAAAGTACAGAATGGTTAAGTCTCACCAAGTGACCAAAACCAGAAGTAAGATTTGAATGTAGGTTTTGCAACTCCTAGTTCAGTTTTCTTACACTTTTAAACTCATTTTATTTAAGATATATAAAATAATTTTAAAGCTAATCTATATAAAGACTATCCCTGAGTTTTATAAATTATGTATTTCAAATACATTAGGGGACAGTAATTCTACACATATCTGCTCACTGGATAATAAATACCAAATAACTTTAAATAATATAATCACACCTAGGGAAAATGAAATAAGGTCATGGAAAGAAGGAATAAAAGGAGCTATGACTGACCCATTTCATATGCAACTAGGTCTCAGTTCCTAAAAACATCAGAACATATTAGAGAGGCACATATTGCTCTTGATTTATAGTCATTAGATAAATCAATTTTTATACAAATAGCACTACATACATCACCTGTTTATCTTAGATCTTTTAAGAAAAGGCTCTCATATCTCTTTTCAAAATTTTAATTTTCTTTAAGCAAACTAAGGAAAAGCAAAGACGAAGGGATCAGTTAAATGGAAAGCCTAATTATGAGCTACATTAAAAACTTATCAAATCACTTTATTGAATAAAGAAGGATAAATCTGTATGAACTGGAAAGTTTCATCTTTTACTCCAAATTAAAAAAATAAATAAAAAAACAGGATATGGAGAGATTGCCTATATTTCTAAGCAGCCAAAGAAGCAGAAGATGAGGAAACATTCCCCTTAGTTCTCTTGAGCCTCATGCAAAGACTGCTGGCTTAGGTAAGGTGGTGCTACACTACAGAGTCCCAGCCTCGGACATGCCAGAACTCTCCAGTCCCACATGTTCCTGATGGAAAATAACCAGAGGCTGCCTTTTCCCAAGGGTGCCCTGTGTGATTCAGGAAGAAAAAGTCCATAGCTCCAAACTTTAACTGCCAAACTATATATCAAATGAGAAATACCCCAGGGGGAGGGGGGAGGAAAAGAAAAAGAAGAAAGAAATACTCTGAATTACTTTGTAACCAAAGTGATACAGACAACGAAAGCTAGATGTCTTATGCAACATTGATATAAAATATATACCAATATATGTTAACACATATTATCCACTTACTGAGTTGGAAAGATTCTGTAAAGAATTTAAAACTGGACCAGCACCTCTCTCTCTCAAAAAAAAAAAAAAAAAAAAGTCGTGAGATCGAGCCCTGCATTGGGCTCTACACTAAGCGTGCAGTCGGCTTGAGATTCTCTCTTGCCCTCTTCCTCTGCCCTGCTCTCTCTTTCTCAAATAAAAAATAACATAAAATAAAAACTATACCAGCACAAAAACTCACAGATGAGAGATCAAAGCCACAGTGATAACAAAAGGAAATTTTTAGGGCTGATACTGGTAGAAAATGGTCTAATTTATAAAGTAAGACTATATATATTTAAAAGATCGTGTGTGAAAACATGTACAAGTAACTTCAATTTCAGCACATTTATTATAGCAAATTACTGGGAATCGCCATAAAGAAGTGGCGGAATAATCAGCACATCCATGCGAGCAAATACTGGAAAGGTGTCAGGCACGTCACACACCACACAGCTGGATCTTCATGTGCTGTTGGAGAAGGAGCTGCAGAGTACATCAAGAGAAGTAAGGCAAGATGCAGCACAGTACGGAGTATGAGATGAGAAGATGGTTTATTTTTAGGTAAAGAAGAGTATAAAAAATAACTTTTAAAAATACCTTGTGGTATCTTCTTAGTTGTGCCTCTTTTGGCTCTCGGGCTTCTTTTTCCAGGTATTTTTTTCTCCTTTCCCATGAGGGCCAGCCCATCCTGGGGGCTTTCACAAGAAGTGTTTTCCAAGCTCTCGCACACAGCCACCTCATTGCTGGATGGGCAGTTTTCATTATTGTTGAGACTGTCCTGGGCAAGCACATCAGGTTGGCCCATGGCGCTGGCACCACTGCTCAGACACGCATGCCCATCCCCATCCAGCTGATTTTCATTTTCATCCGAGGCAGAAGGCAAGCGTGTCACTATGCTTCCCACGCCGTCACTGGGATGACACCCATCCTGTGACTCTATCTTCAGATTACCTGTAGGAGTTCCGCTGTCATCCATCAGAGCATCTTTTGTGGAACGCTTTAAGTTTCAATCAAGTCCGTCCATGTCTACAAAGGCAAAAAGAAAAAAGCTACTTCACCTCTGGATTCGCAGCCATCTCTGAATTTCCTCTTCTCCTGGGTTGTCTTACTATAAGTAGGGAAAGGACAGAAATGACAGAGGTTCATTCCTTCTACTTCTTCCCCACTCACAACCCCACCCAACCTCACCGGGTTCTGGCTTGAATACAACGGTTCTCAACCCTGGCTGCGTGTTTCTTACCTGGAAAGCTTGTCCAGCATGGAGCCCTGGGACTCATATGTTTTTTTAAGTTCTCTAAGTTATTTTACTGTGTACCATGGGACCACGGCCTTAATGAAAGAAATTACTGGTTAAATGAGGTTATCTGCTAAAATCAATCACTCATGTTATCGCTGGACGCTTACCAAATGAAAGCTGTATAAGTCCTTTGGCTGAACAGCAGAAACATTTGCAAACACATTTACAGATATTTTAAAAATAAATGGCAAAAAGGTATGTAGAAAATTCAGGTAGTATATGGTAATACTCTATTCTCATTACATCATTTACTTCTTAAAAATATGCCCTGGAAAGTACCTTAGAATTGTCAGCAAATTCCTTTTATACAATTAAAAAAAAAAGAAAAAAAAAAAAGAGGGCCATTATTAACTCTAGACTACTTTAGACTTAGAAAATCTAAATCTGATCCAAGGATCCTCCTAACATTGTAAGGATATAGAAAATAGATTCTAAGCTTTTTACCAGACATGTTTTGTCCCCCCTTATTATCCAAAAGTATATTACATTTTAAGGAAAATGATGCCAGCAAGACTTTGAAATTTTTTGCTTGCCAATCATTATTTTGGGTTTGAATCAAATATGATATTCCAGAAATCTGAGAAAAATTTTACTGACTTTCTAAATTCTTTAAATTAATATAAATGTTTATTTGGTGTTTAGAAACATGTAAATAAGGTACAATTCTTTTAAAACATGAAAATGAAGTACAAAATAAGACATTAGCCCTGCACTGATTGTATCATATGTTTTCAACATATTTTGCAACTGGAATATTTTATTTGATTCAGAATACAAGTACTGGTTGGCAAACATAAAAATATCTAAATCTGGACGGTATCATTTTCCTTATACCACATATCTATATTAACTTAGGTTTAGCCCTAAAATAAATTCTAAATAGAGTATAATTTTTAATTTAAAAACAGTTATTATTTTAATGAACTGTCTTTGAGATTACTATCATGAAAGAACCCAAGCTCGAATGACTTATAAAATGTATGTGGGTAAAACAAAGATCAAGAGAACAAAATAGGGAGCCCAGAAATAAACCCACAATGATATGGTTAATTGATCTATGACAAAGGAGGCAAGAATATACAATGGGGAAAAGGCAATCTCTTCAATAAACGATGGGGAAAACTGAACAGTCACATGTTAAAGAAGGAAACTGCACAACTTTCTCACACCAAATATACACAAAAATAAACTCTAAATGGATTAAAAAGACCTAAATGTGAGACCTGAAGGCATAAAACTCCTAGAAGAAAACATAGTCAATATAACTCTTGGACATTGGCCTTAGCATCACCTTTCTAGATATATCTCCACAGATGAGGGAAACGAAAGCAAAATAAACTGTTGGGACTACATCAAAATAAAAAGCTTTTGCAAGTGAAGGAAACCAACAAAATAACATGGCAACCTACAGAACAGGAGAGGATATATGCAAACGCCATATCCAATGAGGGATTAGTATCCAAAATATATAAAGAACTTACACAACTCAAGACCAAAAAGCCAAATAATCTGATTTAAAAACGGGCAGAGTACCTGAATAGACATTGTGCCAAAAACAAAACCAAACAAAAAACAAAAAACACACAGATGGCCAACAAAACATGAAAGAATGCTCAGTATCACTCATCAAGAGAGAAATGCAAATCAAAACCACAATGAGGTATCACTTCACACCAGTCAGAATGGCTAGGATCAGAAAGACAAGATACAACAAGTGTTGGCAAGAATGTGGAGAAAAGGGGAACCCTTGTGCACTGCTGGGAGGAATGCAAACTGGTGCAGCCAATCTGGAAAACAGTATGGAGGTTCCTCAAGACATTAAAAATAGAAATACCAGATGATGTAGCAATTCCACTGCTAGGTATTTACCCAAAGAAAACAAAAACACTAATTTGAAAAGATATACACTGCCAATATCACAGCATTGTTTACAATAGCCAAGTATGGAAGCAACCTAAGTATCCATTGATCGATGAATGGATAAAGAATATGTGGTGTATATACACAATGTAGTAATACTCGGCCACAAAAAAGAATGAAATCTTGCCATCTGTGACAACATGGATGGACCTAGAGGATATGCTAAGTACGATGAGTCCGATTAAGACCAGTATGATATGATTTGACTTACATGTGGAGTCTACAAACCAAACCAACCAACCAACCAACCAACCAACCAACAACAAAAAAACAGAATCATAAATACAGAGAACAAATTGTTGGTTGCCAGAAGGGAGGGCTTGGGGGTAGGGGCAAAAATGGTGCAGGTGATTAAGAGGTACAAACTTTCAGTTATAAATAAGTGACAGGAATGAAAAGTGCAGCATAGGGAATATAGTGAATAATACTGTAATAACCTTGTGGTGACAGATGGTAATTATACTTACCATGATGAGCCCAGCAATAACATACAGAACTGTAGACCATTATGTTGTATACCTGAAGATAATGTAACATTTTATGTCAACTAAACTTCAATAAATCAGTAACCAAGTAAATAAAGTGCATGTAGAAACTACCCAAATGTCCACTGACAGATGAGTAGATAAACAAGGTGCAGTATATTCATGCCAGGGAATATTACCTAGCCATAGGAAGGAATGAAGTTCTGATACATGGAAAAATATGGATGGACCTTGGGCAACCCTCTTGGGTCCCCTCCCTCCTCCGGAGCTTTGTACTATCACTTTGCTATCGCTCAATAAACCTTGCTAAAAAAAAGAAAAAGAGGGGCACCTGGGTGGCTCAGTTGTTAAGTGTGGAGTCCTGGGATCGAGCCCCACCATCAGGCTCCCTGCTCTTGCGGGAAGCCTGATTCTCCCTCTCCCACTCCCCCTGCTTGTGTTCCCTCTCTCGCTCTCTCTGTCAAATAAATAAATAAAATCTTAAAAAAAACAAAGAAAAAGAAAATATGGATGAACCTTGACAGCATTATACTAGGTGAAGTTAGCCTGTACGACTCCACTTGCGTGAAATTTCTACAACAGGCAAATTCGTGAAGACAGAAAACAGACTAGAGGGGCAGAGGGCAGGAGAGACAAGGGAGTTCTGCGCAATGGTTGCAGAGCTTAGCTCAGGGTGATGGAAAAGGTTTGGAAATGCAGTGGTAATGAGTACGCAGAGCATTGGTGTCACTAATGCCACCACATCTTAGAGTGAAAACCAGTTAAAATGGCACATGGTATGTATACTTGATCACAGCAGTGAAAAGAAATTCAGGTGGCTATGCAGGGAAAATGTCAGTCCTTAAAACTAGGAACAGCCTTGGCTATCTTCTAAATAATCAAGTTATGTATTTTTTTAAGATTTTATTTATTTGAGAGAGACAGAGTGCACGAGCAGGGGGAGGGGCAAAGGGAGAGGGAGAAGTAGACTCCCCCATGGGGCTCGACATGGGGCTCAATCCCAGGACCCTGGGATGGTGACCTGAGCCGAAGGCAGACACTTAATGACTGAGCCACCCAGATGACCCTAATCAAGTATATATTCTGACATGTATCTGAAAGCACAAAGGTTTTACTGTACCTGAGGGACACACAGGTCACATGCCAAGGAGGAAGTAGGAAGCAAAGAGCCCCAAACAATTACACTTATCTCTTGTTGAGTTTCCATCACGTATCAGGAACTGTGATGGGCACTTCACATATCTTATATCTAATCCTCCAAGCAAGCCCTACATGGGAGTTACCCACACTGTGCTTCAGAGGAACAATCTCAGGCTTGGAGAGGCAAACATAACTTGTTTAAGCTCATCTTCCTGGAAGGAAGTGGAACTGGATCTGAAACCAGGTCCCCTCTCCTTTGAATCCTGGGCAGTACAGCAGAGAGGCCGAGAACCCCGGCTGACCGAGGCTCGGATTCTGGTGCTGCCATCTAACAAACTGTGTGCAACCCTAGGGCAAGCTGCCTAGCATCTCCAAGCTTCAGTTTTTTCATTTTAAGTGGAGAACTACTGTACCCACCTTGAAGAGTCATTTGTGAGGCTCAGACAACATGGCAGGTAACATACTCGGCAGAGTGCTTGGCCTACAGTGAAAGTTCAGTAAATGTCAGCCACCACTACTTCCTAAGAAACCTCACCAGTTGGCATCAAACACTAATAGGTTTATTTAAGTGGGTCCAGAGCCTAAACTGCAATCTCAGAAACTGAGCATTTCCAGACTTCCCAGAAATGTTAGGTTCTTGATGATAAACTAATGCTAACCAGCATCATTTGAAAATGCTGAAATTTAATTTATGATGGGGCTATCTCATTTGATTACTAGAATGATTAAGCATTGTTTTGTGCATCCTGTTTCAGATGATTAAGATATCTAGAAATTAATGATTAAGGCTTCTTGGTGAGTATAAAATCACAAATCGTATTTCGCAGCTTTGTTGAGTGTCATGTACCAGGCCGTGTCAGACTTTACAGACCAAAGCTCTTATTGAATTTTCATAATTACCCTAGGCTGATAAGTAATTTTTAGTCCCATTATGCTCACGAAGAAAACAAGTTTCCTATCTCACCAAGAGTCATTCAGCTAGTAAATTTCTAAACTTACTTCCATGTCTTTTATTTTTATTTTATTTTAGGGTTTTATTTATTTATTTGAGAGAGAGCAAAGCAGAGGGAGAGGCAGAGGGAGAGGGAGAAGCAGACTCCCTGCTGAGCAAGGAGCTCGATGTGGGGCTCAATCCCAGGACCCTGGGATCATGACCCGAGCCAAAGGCAGACACTTCACTGACTGAGCCACCCAGGCACCCCCTTACTTCCATCTCTAAATGAATATGGACCAGCTATGATTCTGAGGCCATACTCTTCATCATTATGCTCTGTGGACAATGCAGAGAAAGTAACTGAAAGAGTACTTCACTCCAGCTGTGGTACACCTCAATGAAGAAACTCCACCTACAGCAGAGGACACATGTCTAACAACCAAGAAGTTCAAATTCCTGGAAGTACTTCTCTCTTTTCCCGGGAATTGCTGGATCCACACCAAATACCATTTCCTATATGGCCCACCTTCTTCCGTTGAGAACTCTTTTGGGCCTCAAGACATCTTGACTCTTACCATCTTGTGATGATGGCATAATTTAATTCTCAAAAGGTACTTTCTGACACTCTTACTCTAAGTTTTTCCAAGGTGTGAATGTCCTAAAATTACTCTTACAGGATGCCTACCAATTATTCATTCAAGGCCTGGCTCCAAAGCCATTCCAGTGTGCCTCCACTTTCTGACACTAACTCTTACTCTAAGTTTTTCCAAGGTGTGAATGTCCTAAAATTACTCTTACAGGATACCTACCAATTATTCAAGGTCTGGCTCCAAAGCCATTCCAGTGTGCCTCCATGAGGTCTCCATTCCAAAGACCCAGGCATAATGTACTGCTCGTTAGCACTCTGTACCACACACGGTCCTTCCCAAATACTGCTCTGCACTGTGTATTTCTGCATATGTGCCCTATTAGATGTAAGCCACTTGAATACCCATAACCCAGCCACAGAGAATTTTTATTCTTCGCAATATCTAGCCCCAGGCCTTGTATTTAGGAGGTACAATGACTGCATAGCACTGACTCGGGCATATTTTGCCTTTTAAAAGCATGGTAGTGAGTGCTGCTCAAGTTTCCAGCCTCCTGTGTGAAAACAGCTTTCCAAATATGTACACTGTGCAAAAGTTATTTGACAAGTTGACTCTGTACAGCTGAGAATTTCAAGCAAACATATCCAAGTCAGGCTTAGACAAAATTTGAAAAACCACAAAGTTTTGTGGAAGAAGCTTTAAATAAACCAATAATTTATAGAGTAACAGACTAACAAAAAGAAATCGACGTTTTGTCAAAAACATTCTCGATCCAGGTATAATCTGAATTCATCTTTTGAAACATCTTAATGGATATCTGCTGAGATTAAACATTAGGTGTCACTCAAACAACTTAATCTACAGGGATGGTTAAATAGGTATTACTTAAAATCCTTTAAGGAGGGGCGCCTGGGTGGCTCAGTCGGTTAAGCATCGGACCGTTGATTTCGGCTCAGGTCTTGATCTCAGTCTCATTTGTTGGGCTTGCACCGGGCATGAAGCTGGCTTAAGATTCTCTCTTCCTCTCCTTCTGTCCCTCCTCCCGCTCAAAAAAAAAAAAAAAAAATCCTTTAAGGAGATTTTGAGTGACATTTTTCTATAACCCATACAAATTGGGCTTAAATACATACTTTCACTTAAAAAAAAAAAGGTAATCCCTAGCCTAACATGGGACTTGAACTCACCACCCTGAGATCAAGAGTGTCAGGCTCCACTGACTGAGCCAGTCAGCCTCTCCCATACTTTCACTTTTGAAAGAAGCTGAGATTCTTAAGAATTAAAATGTAACCCCAAGTTGAAATTTGATGGCTTCGTAAGTCGAACCAAAATTTAAAGGAAGACAGTTACCAAACCAGTAAGGTATTCTATTAATCCCAAATTCAAATTTGGCTACTCTTAGTCTGCTCAGGATTGAGGAAGAAAGTCACCATCCCCATACTTTGTGTTTATTATGGAGATTACATATCTCACTTCACATTTTACCATTTTACTCGCTACACATATTTCAATACACTTCTATCTCATTGCTAAATCAAGATTTTCTGTAATTAATGCTTTGTTTAGACATGTGTACCTGTAGGCAATATTCAGTATATCAGCAATCAAAAGTATGGCTCAGAGGAATGGTTCTCAGAACTTCTGCAACCCAGAATAAGAAATTCACTTTTCACTGAGATCCTGTACACACAAAATATGTATATATAACTGAAACAAAGGTTTCTTGAAACTAAACACATTCTGATGCATTCTCCATTCTATTCAGTACTATTTCATATTTTTAAGAATGCTAATCGAGATCCACTAGGCTGATTACATACCCTGCTAATGAGCAATATGTTATACGGCAGTTTCTGGGAATTAATAGTATCTCAACCTGAAGACAACCATTCAAGGACCAGACAAAATTGTGATTATCTCCAAATTGTTTTCTTTTCTTTTTTTTTAAAGATTTATTTATTTGACAGAGAGAGAGAAAGAGACAGCGAGAGAGGGAATACAAGTAGGGGGAGTGGGAGAGGAAGAATTAGGCCTCCCCCAGAGCAGGGAGCCCAATGCGGGGCTCGATCCCAGGACCCTGGGATCATGACCAGAGCCCAGACACTTAATGACTGAGCCACCCAGGCGCCCCTCTCCAAATTGTTTTCTGAAAATGATGCCAATCATATGAAACTCAGACGTCAACCTCATTAAAATGTTGTCCCTATAATTTCAATATCATAATTTTTGCTAATTTATATCATTCTCCTCACCTTAAAATTTAACCACAATATTGAGCTTGACCCGGGGTCCCTTGGCTGACATCTTCAGCTGTGAACTATACTCTATCCCTATGTTTTCCAACGTGGTAGTCATTAATGGCTACTGAGTACTTTAAATACACTCAGTGAGACTGAGGAACTGAATTTTTACTTTTATTTAATTTTAATTAATTTAACTTTTATTTATTTTAATTAATTTAAATTTAAAAACACGTATCAAGGGGTGCCTAGGTGGCTCAGTCAGTTAAGCCTCTGTCTTTGGCTTGGGTAAGGATCTAAGGGTCCTGGAATCAAGCCCTGCACTAGGCTCCCTGCTCAGCGGGGAGCCTTCTTCCCCCTCTTCCTCTGCCTGCTGTTCCCCCTGCTTGTGTGTGTGCTCTCTCTCTCTCTCTAATAAAGAAATAAAATATTTAAAAAATGAAAATAAATAAATAAAAACAAAAAGAGGTATTGATTCAGTTACTGAAAAACTTATGTATGTTTGGAACAAACTGGGTCTGTGAATCTGCTTTCTCACCTGTAAATTTTAGAAAGTCTAAATATAGATCAAGCATTTCCAATTAAAAAATGTGTCCAAATTGAGATGTACTGTAGTTGTAAAGTACATACCATATTTCAAAGACTGCCTTATGAAGACAAAGAATGTAAAATAGCTCACTGATACTTTTAAATATTGATTATATGTTGAAATAATATTTTGATCTACTGGGTTAAGTGAACTCTATGATAAATTTCACCTTTCAAAAAGCCTTTTTAGGGGTGCCTGGGTGGCTCACTCGGTTGAGCATCTGCCTTCAGCTCAGGTTATGATCTTGGGGTCCTGGGACTGAGCTCTGTGTCAGGCTCCCTGCTTGGCAGGGAGTCTGCTTCTCCCTCTCCCTCTGCAGCTCCCCCTGCTTGTGCTCCCTCTCTCTCTCAAATAAATACGTTTTAAGTAAATAAATAAATAAAATCTTAAAAAAAAATAATAAAACAAAAAGCCATTTTAATGTGGTGACTAAGGAACAAAATTCTATATACAGTTCACATGATATTTCTACTGGACATGGTTGTTCTCCATGGCACTGTCTTGACAGTGCCACAGTAGCTGAATACTCATGAAAGAAATTGAGGAAGACACAAAGAAATGGAAAAAACATTCCATGCTCATGGACTGGAATTACAAATATTGTGAAAATGTCTATACTACCTAGAGCAATCTACACATTTAATGCAATCCCTAGCAAAATACCATCCACTTTTTTCAAAGAAATGTAACAAATAAGCCTAAAATTTGTATGGAACCAGAAAAGACCCCGAAGAGCCAGAGGAATGTTGAAAAAGAAAAGCAAAGCTGGTGGCATCACAATTCCAGACTTCAAGCTCTATTACAAAGCTGTCATCATCAAGAGTATGGTACTGGCACACAAGCAGACACATAGATCAATGGAACAGAAGAGAGAGTCCAGAAATGGACCCTCAACTCTGTGGTCAACTAATCTTCGACAAAGTAGGAAAGAATGTCCAATGGAAAAAAGACAGTCTCTTCAACAAATGGTGTTGGGAAAATCAGACAGCCACATCCAGAAGAATGAAACTGGACCATTTCCTTACACCACACACAAAAATAGACTCAAAATGGATGAAAGACCTCAATGTGAGACAGAAATCCATCAAAATCCTAAAGGAGAACACAGGCCACAACCTCTTCAACCTCAGCCAAAGCAACTTCTTCCTAGAAACATCGCCAAAGCCAAGGGAAGCAAGGGCAAAAATGATCTGTTGGGACTTCAAGATAAAAAGCTTTTTGCCCAGGGGCGCCTGGGTGGCTCAGTTGGTTGGGCGACTGCCTTCGGCCCAGGTCATGATCCTTGAGTCCTGGGATCAAGTCCCGCGTCGGGTTCCCTGCTCAGCAGGGAGTCTGCTTCTCCCTCTGACCCTCTTCCCTCTCGTGCTCTCTATCTCTCATTCTATCTCTCAAATAAATAAATAAAATCTTTATTTAAAAAAAAAAGCTTTTGCCCAGCAAAGGAAACAGTCAACAAAACCAAAAGACAACTGACAGAATGGGAGAAGGTATTTGCAAATGACGTATCAGATAAAGGGCTAGTATCCAAAATCTATAAAGAACTGATCAAACTCAACACCCAAAGAACAAATAATCCAATCAAGAAATGGGCAGAAGACATGAACAGACATTTCTGCAAAGAAGACATCCAAATGGCCAAGAGACACATGAAAAAGTGCTCAACGTCACTTGGCATCAGGGAAATCCAAATCAAAACCTCAATGAGATACCACCTCACACCAGTCAGAATGGCTAAAATTAACACCTCAGGAAACGACAGATGTTGGCGGGAATGCGGAGAAAGGGGAACCCTCCTACACTGCTGGTTGGAATGCAAGCTGGTGCAGCCACTCTGGAAAACAGTATGGAGGTTCCTCAAAAAGTTGAAAATGGAGCTATCCCACAACCCAGCAACTGCCCTAACTGGGTATTTATCCCAAAGATACAAATGTAGTGATTTGAAGGGGCATGTGCATCCTAATGTTTATAGCAGCAATGCCACAATAGCCAAACCATGGAAATAGCCTAAGGGTCCATCGAGAGATGAATGGATAAAGAAGATGTGGTATATATATACAATGGAATATTATGCAGCCATCAAAAAAATGAAATCTTGCCATTTGCAACGACGTGGATGGAACTAGAGGGTATTATGCTGAGCAAAATAAGTCAATTAGAGAAAGACAAGTATCATATGATCTCACTGATATGACAAATTTGAGAAACAAGACAGAGGATCATAGGGGAAGGGAGGGCAAAATGAAACAAGACGAAACTGGAGAGGGAGACAAACCGTAAGAGACTCTTAATCTCAGGAAACAAACTGAGGGTTGCTGGTGTGGTGGGGGATGGGAGGGATGGGGTGGCTGGGTGATAGACACTGGGGAGGGTATGTGCTATGGTGAGTGCTGTGAATTGTGTAAGACTGATGAATCACAGACCTGTGTCCCTAAAACAAAAAATACATTATATGTTCATTAAAAAAGATACTGGGGGGAAAAAAGAACACCTTTGTTGTTGCTATTGTAAAAAAAACTAAAATAAGTATTGTTAAAATGTTCAAGGACTTAAATGGGAAAGAGAAAATTTCAGAAGAGAACTAGAATTGTAGGCAAAAGCAAATATAGTAATATAGTAGGCAAAAGCAAAGAGTTTAATTTGCTTTAAGAAGCAAAGTGATCACAAACAAATCACTAGATTTGATTTTTTTTTAAAGATTTTATTTATTTATTTATTTGAGAGAAAGGGAGAGAGAGAGAGAGAAACAGCATGAGAGGGGAGAAGGGTCAGAGGGAGAAGCAGGCTCCCTGCTGAGCCGGGAGCCCGATGTGGGACTCAATCCCAGGACTCCAGGATCGTGACCCGAGCCGAAGGCTTAACCGACTGAGCCACCCAGGTGCCCTGGATTTGATTTTTTAAAAAGCAAATATTCTTAGATATTAGATCAGATATTCTAGATCTTAGAAATACAGTAACTGAAATTATTCCAGATATGGAACTCAAGGGCATTTTGAGCCTTTAATCTTTATTAATTTCTAAAAGACTTCAGAATGAAGAAAGAAAGTGTGTGTGACAACTTCTGAATTCATTCAAAACGGTGTCTAATAACTTCTTAAGCAATTCCCGAAAATTTTTATTTAAATGCATTGTTAAGGAAAAATACAAAAAGAATAACTTTCCCACATTCTATTTTCTGTTGTTTAAATCCATTCCCTGATATGCACTAGGCCTGGCTAGGCACACTTAACTATCATGAATAAATCTTTCCCTTCCATATCGGCTTCTTGCCTTACACTGATTTATGAATATTTTAGAATAGTAGACTGAATGAGAACTCATATTCCCAAACTTCTAAGTTATAACTAAATTAACACACATGTAAGATAACCAAATACTGTCTTTTCCACAAGCACACCAACTATGTATTTGTGCCACCATCAAGCGACCTAGGTGACTGAGGAGCTGATACGTCGCCAAAAGGCCCAGCTGTCTTGTTTGCTTGTCTCAAGTGTCCTCGATGTTTAGCAAATAAGTGTTATTTTTGAGTCCCATGGTTTATTTTACAGATCCTAAGACAACAGACAGAACTAACACTGAATTCAATGATAGCCATGGATAACATGGAATTATATTCAAAATACCTGCAAAAAAAGTTTGTTTTGTTTTGTTTTTGCTGTAATTAACTTCTAAGAAATGAATTAAATGCTGTGCTGTACTTTGCAGGGAGAGACAGGAAGACAGAAAGAAGCTGGCTAATAGCTATAATAAAACCATTGCTCCAAATCCTCGATCATTAGTGGAAATCATTAAATCATTAAATGTATCAGTAGGGATCCACTGAAAGATTTGTAATCGGAGGAGTGACATGATCAGGTTTACATATGAGAAAAATCACTCATATTGATCTTAAATTACATGAGGTTTCCTCTCTTTTTCCAGGGTGAGATACGTATGGGCTGCTGATATGACAGGAAAGGGCCACCTGAGAGGGAGCAGCAGTTAAGGAGAACAGGAGAGACAGCACAGAGTGGGACATGGGATGGAATCCAGGACACAGGTGGGGCTAATGCCCTTAAAGAGATGGGCCATGTTTCCCGTTGTCACGGAAGGATAGTGGGGGTTGGGGGGGATTTACGCTGGAGTTAAGTTAGAGGCATTTGTAGTCCATAATGGATCTGTCTCAGGAAAACAGGGAGTAAGATATCTGCCGAAGGGGGGAAACACAGAAAAGTTTAAAACAGTCCCTTGAAGACTGTGGGGCTGCTGCCGCTAAAACTCACTCCGCTATAAAGCTAGTTTTCAGTCGGCCTGGTCAAATACAATGCCTTCAAGTCATGGTGCAAGCAAGCTACAGGAGAGCAGCTAAAAGGAGATTCTTTTAACCTAAGCTTCTACAGGAGTGCAAAAGTATCAACAGAAATGCTGGCATGTTCTCACTGTAACAGAAAGCAACAGATTTCTTCAGTCTCTCTCAACACCAATTTCATGAGTATTCTGGTTTTTCTATTCTGTACCACTCTGCCATTTTCTTCCTGCCTCTTTATGTGGACAAGAAAACGCAGTTTGTAAAATCCTTGCCTCTGGCTGATTTCACTTAAAGCAAATGAATTCTTCAAATCCTGGCCTACATTGTAACTGTGCTCAGCACAGACCAGCACCTCATCTCATCCCATCACTTAGAGCTCACACAGTATTCCCTACACTTCTGTGTTTGGCATAGTTTAGAGACAAAAGAGTTCTAAAATGCCACCTCTTTTGATGAAGTCAGTTTCAAATTTCGTCTTCTTTCTTAGCAATTTCAGACTTTTCTAACACAGATACAAGATGAAATTCTTGGAAGTCAACATATTGATTTAGTCAATCAGCAAACCTGAGTTCTCATATTAGCTCTTTTCCTGGGATTTAAAGTTTCCTCTAAGATTCCTCCAAACTCTAACAACCGATGATTCTAGTTATTACTTCCCAAGTCCTCTGTTATTTGTGTTTTACTGCTTCAAGTCTAAAATAAATATCGCTTTCTGGTTCATTATTATATGAGCTGTGATCTCAGTTATCTACCCAAAAATTACAGCTCCAGGCAGACTCACACATTTTCTTCTGCCACCTTCATTGCCTACGTTTCCTTATCTTGAAAAACAGTGATGTAAGGTTGCCCTCTGAATGGGAATATGATGCTCCTGCCCCACATCTGGGAGAATACTAGTTTTGAACTGTTTACGGAACACAGCTACTAATTCTTTTTTTATCCAGTACTCTTTGTACCCAAAAGCACACGTTTGGCCAGCATTGAAGGTTTAGTAGCGGGACACAAAACAAAGCAAATAAATCTCCACATGGAGACTGAAACTTGACCTCAGAAGTGGAGTGCTTTAACTGAGCTAGTCTGACATTAATGTAATCGTAATTGTCTACTATGAATAAGATACACTTACTAAAAAAAAAAAAAGATACACTTACTAGATACAATGGGGGAAAACAGAGAGATGAGAGAGCCTCGGCTAGGAGCTTATATTCTAAGGTTAGTACCCAAAATAGAAAAAGAATTCATACAACTCAATAGTTAAAAAAAAAACCCACAAATAATCTGATTTAAAAATGGACAGAAGAGGGGCGCCTGGGTGGCACAGTCGGTTAAGCATCTGACTCTTGGTTTTGGCTCAGGTCATGATCTCAGGGTCGTGAGACTGAGCCCTTTGTCAGTCTCTGCACTCAGCACAGAGTCTGCTTGAGTTTCTCTCTTTCCATTTGCCCCTCCCTCCCTTTGTCTCAAATAATTAAATAAATAAAATCACACAAAGATTTATTGAAGGCCAACAGGTATATGAAAACACGCACAACATCATTAGTCATCAGGGAAACGCAAATCAAAACCACTACAAGATATCATCTCACACCTGTTAGAATGGCCCTCATCAAAAAGACAGGAGATAACAAATGCTGGTGAGGATGTGGAGAAAGGGGAACCCTCATGCACTCTTGGTGGGAATGCAAACTGGTACAGCCACCACAGAAAACAGTATGGAGAATCCTCAAAAAGTTAAAAACAGAACTACCGTATGATTCAGCAATTCTTTATCTGGGCATATAACCAAAGGAAATGAAAAACACTAACTTGAAAAGATATCTGAACCCTTATGTTCATAGCAGTGTTTTTTATAATGGCTAAGATATGGAAACAACCTAAGTGTCCATCTACAGATGAATGGATAAATTACACACACACACACACACACACACACACACACACACACACACACACAATGTCACATAATTCAACTTTAAAAACACAAGGAAATCTTGCCATTTGCAACAACATGGCTGGACCTCAAGGACATTATGCTAAGTGCAATGAGCCCAACACAAAAACAAATACCGTAATAAATTGCACTTCTATTTGGAACCTAAAAAAACAAAACTCATAGGAGGAAAGACCAGATTTGTAGTTACCAGAGGTGGGGGTGCAGGGAGGGAAAATGGAGGAAGGTGGCAAATGGTATAAACTGGGTATATCACATACAGCATGGTGACTGTAGGTGACACTGCTGTGGGGTATGTGGGGAAGTTGTAGAGAGTAGGTCCTAATAGTTCTCATCACAAAGCAAATATTCTTTTTCTTTTTTTGCCTTCTCTTTCTATGGTATCTGTATGAGATGATGCATGCCAACTAAGCGCACTGTGATAATGACTGCACAATATATGTAAGTCAAACCATGATGCTGTACACCTTAAATTTATACAGTGATGAATGTCAATTCTATTTCAATAAAACTGGGGGAAGAAAGAGTTTATACTCTAATAGGAAATGGCTAACAACCTTCTCCTAAACTTCCTTTTCCTCCCAAACCTTTGCAGAGAAGAGTGTGACAACTCACAGGCAAGTTCTTTGAGAATTCAGAGGAAGGAAAATGACTTTTACTTGGATGGAGGGTGTGATGGGTGAATATTTAAGAATATTCGATTACAGGGACCCCTGGGGTCCAAACTCAGTGGGGAATCTGCTTGAGATTCTCTCCCTCTGCCCCGCCCCCCACTTGTGTGCACGCAAGCACTCTCTCTAATAAGTCTTTTTAAAAAAAAGATTATTTATTTATTTGAGAGAGAGAGAGCACAAGCAGGAGGAGCAGCAGGCAGAGGGAGAGGGAGAAGCAGGCTCCTCGCTGAGCAAGGAGCCCAGTGTGGGGCCGATTCTAGGACCCTGGGATCATGACCCTAGCTGAAGGCAGATGCTTAACCAACTGAGCCACCCAGGCACCACTACAATTATCTTTTAAACTTTAACCAAGAAACATGTCTACAAATTCAAAAGGTATTTAATTATACTTGGTATCATTAAAATTATGAAAAATAGGGCACCTGGGTGGCTCAGTCGTTAAGCGTCTGCCTTTGGCTCAGGTTATGATTTCAGGGTCCTGGGATCGAGTCCCACATCAGGCTCCCTGCTCAGCAGAGAGTCGGCTTCTCCCTCTCCTCCCTGCTCCTGCTCTCTCTTGCTATCTCTGTCTCTCTCTCTCAAACAAATAAAATCTTAAAAAAAATAAAGAAAATAAAATAAAATTATGAAAAATAATACACACTGAAAAAATATTCTTGTCTATGATATTAACAGATACCTCATAACATTTTCCAGCAAAACATTTCTCCTTTCTCCCTATAGAATCTGGTTCAGACACATGGAGGAAAACTACGTAAGGCAGGCTGCATAAAGTGTTAAAGAGAATCGGCTAATAGCTAAGTAGTGTTTCTTTAAACGTACATCAAAGAACAGTTCATAGACTAACAGAGCTAAAGCCAAATTTATTAATAACATTTTGTGAAAGTGTGTAAGAAATGTAAAACTGGAAAATGCAGTGTCCTCTTGGGAGTACAACAGAAAAAACAGTTCTTGAAACAGAAAATTGATAAAAGGTTAAGTGCTATTTTATGAGTGCTTTCCCTGGAAAATCCTAGTAAGGTCAGTTTTTAAGCACTGTTACTAATTTTTTTTGGAGAGGGGAAGGGGCAGAGGGAGAGAGGGAATCTTAAGCAGGCTCCACACCCAGCACAGAGCTCCACGCGGGGCTCAATCTCACAACCCTGAGATCATGACCTGAGCCGAAACCAAGAATCAGATGCTTAACGGACTGAGCCCCCTAGGCTTCCTCATTACTTTTTATTTGGTCCTTCCATATCTCTGCCTTTAGGACTCTTTCCACTTTAAGTGCTTTTTTTTTCCTGAACAGGTTTTTCAGTAATTTACAATTCTACCACAATACAAAAATAGTATTTAAAATCTGTTTCATGATCTGCCCCAACAAAATCTAAAATGCATTTATTCATGTTATTCACACTATCTCTTGTTTGATAACAAATTTCTATCAAAACAAAATCATCATGATTCTAGATTATTTCTATTATTCTTTCCCCTATCCTATTTCTCTATTACGTCTTTTCTCTCACCATTATCTTTATTATTCTATTAGCTGGTAAGTTCAGAATTTTCTTACTTCAAAAAGGTCAGAGAAAAACACATTGTAAGATATTGAACTGTTATTTACACTATGACCCAAAACCTCAGTCTTGGCATGAGATGCTATTTATGGCTGACACTATGTCTACAACTAATCTCTAAAGGGGAAAAAAAAAAACCTACATATTTACTATGGGCTATGAAGAAGAAAGATATTTTGATGTGAAAAGAGAATTCAACAAAACAGAAGAGAAAAGAACATGCCGCATATACAGCTGATCCTTGAACAACACAGACTTGAACTGCACAGGTCTGCTTATATGTGGATTTTACAGTATAGTACTGTAAATCTATTTTCTCTTCATTATGATTTTCTTCATAACATTATCTTTTCCCTGGCTTACTTTATTGTAAGAATACAGTACATAATATATAATACATATCATATATAAAATGTGTTAATCAATTATTTAAGTTATTGGTAAGGCTTCCCATCAACAGTAGGCTATTAGCAAAAGTTCTTGGGGAGTTAAAAGTTATACTCAGATTTTCGACTGTGCAGGGATTGGCTCAAGGTATTTCACACTTAGTACCTTCATGGATAATCTGTACCGCTTAGCTAAATGATACTAACAGCTAACACTTACTAGGCAATTAGCATGCAATCAGACATTACATTTTATCTTTTTTAAAGATTTATTTATTGGGGCACCTGGGTGGCTCAGTCGTTAAGCGTCTGCCTTCAGCTCAGGTCATGATCTCAGGGTCCTGGGATTGAGCCCCACATCAGGCTCCCTGCTCGGCGGGAGGCCTGCTTATCCCTCTCCCACTCCCCCTGCTTGTGTTCCCTCTCTCGCTGTCTCTCTGTCAAATAAATAAAATATTAAATAAATAAATAAATAAAGATTTATTTATTTGAGAGAGAGAGAAAGCATGAGCAGGAGGGGCAGGGGGAAAGGGAGAGAGAATTTCAAGCAGACTCTGCTGAGCACAGAGCCCGATGCAAGGCTTGATCTCCAGACCCTAAGATCCTGATCTGAGCCGGAACCAAGAGTCTGACGCTTAACCCACTAAGCTACCGAGGTGCCCCAGGCATTGCATTTTATATGCTAAGCACTGTACCTTATCTATTAGCTCATTTAATCCTCAGAATTGCCCTATGAAGAACAGAAAATTTTCCCACTTTTCAGATGCAAAAATGGAAACAAAGAAGCTTAAGTAACTTGATCAAGGTCACAGAGCAAGTGACCAAATCAGGATTCAAACCTGGATTTCAGAGCTCCCACTTTACATCTCTAATCTACAGCCTTCAAACAGAAGTTGTGCAGGGATAGTACGTTGTAGAGGGGTGTGTGTTCTGGATAAATTTAAAAATTCATTACCTTATAAATGAAGCAAAGTAGTAAAGAAATTCCTTAATTATTACCACTGGTAAGTGATAATACCTTAACTTTTTTGGCTCTGATTTGTATTTAAGGATAGGCTGAATCTGCGACTAAGTATAGAATGAAAAGTTAGAAATAATCTTCAACCGTGTCCCTACACCATCTGTCCACATTAAATAATCATTTGACAAACTCAATGGATAGCTTTTCCTTTTATAATTTCAATTTGCATCAAAAGATCACTTAACTATGACATTTGGTGTGTGTGTGTGTGTGTGTGTGTGTATACACACACACACACACACACACACACATATATAATGAAATATTATTCAGCCATAAAAAGGATGAAATCTTGCCATTTGCAATGACATAGATGGAGCTAGAATATAATCCTAAGCAAAATAAGTCAGTCAGAAAAAGACAAATATCATATGATTTCACTCATATGTGGGACTTAAGAAAACAAATGAGCAAAAGGGAAAAAAAGAAAAGAGAGAGGAAGTCAAACCAAGAAACAGACTCTTAACTGTAGAGACCACATTGATGGTCACCAGAGGGGAGGTGGGTGGGGTATGGGTGAACTAGGTGATGGGGATTAAGGAGTACATTTCTGATGTGCACCGGGTATTGTATGGAAGCGTTGAATCACTATATTGTTCACTTGAAACTAATATAACTCTGTATGTTAACTAACTGGAATTTGAAAAAAAGCATAAAAAAATCATTCAGTAATTAAACTCATTAACAATAATTAAAGAGCTATTTTTTTTAAAGATTTTATTTATTTATTTGAGAGAGAGAGAATGAGAGATAGAGAGCACGAGAGGGAAGAGGGTCAGAGGGAGAAGCAGACTCCCTGCTGAGCAGGCAGCCCGATGCCGGACTCGATCCCGGGACTCCAGGATCATGACCTGAGCCGAAGGCAGTCACTTAACCAACTGAGCCACCCAGGCGCCCCTAAAGAGCTATTTTTATATGTGACCTTCAATAATTTAAATAAAGCCGAAGTTATAATATTGGGGAAAAGAAGCCCAACAAATCCTCCATAATAATGGAGACTAGAATAAATCTTGTGATCTTAGATTGGAATTAGAGGGATCACATGAATTCATGGTTTTAAGATGAGATAGAGAAATAAATACACGGCATACATACATATATTGCCCAGTTTTGTTCACTGAAAAAATCTAGAACCAATGACCCAGTGCCATTGAAGTCTAGCTCCAAGATCTTGGTTTCTTTCTTTATTTTTTTTTAATGTTTTATTTATTCATGAGATTCAGAGAGAGAGAGAGAAAGAGGCAGAGAGAGAAGGAGGTTTCCCGCCTCCCGGTAGGGAGCCCAATGGGGGACCTGATCCCAGGACGCTGGGATCATGACCTGAGCCGAAGGCAGACGCTTAACCATCTGAGCCACCCAGGCGCCCCCAGATCTTGGTTTCTAAAGAACCATCCTCCACTAAAAGCAACCATTGATCCTTTGAGGAATGGCTGATTCCAAGACTGGGGAGAAAAGAAAGTACAAGCTGAGCTTGGAATACTTTGTGATGCCAGAAAGTGAGTAAATTCAGAAATATGGGGAAACGTCAAAAGGATGAAGGAAACAGCCTGAAGGCAAAATGCAGCAGAATTTGAGCATCAAGATGATGGATTATAATCCATTGATAAGATAGGAATCCAAGGGCTTATAGGTAATATACATAAATAGATAAATAAGTAGGAAGAGACAACTCTTTCTTCAGTAGAATACCAACTAATAAATGTAGAAAGGATAATGGTTATAAAAAAATTGCTCCTTTGCTACCATCCCAGTAATAGCTAATTCAGTCAAGAATCACTAATGGGTGTCAAAATGAGTGGGTACAAGTTTCATCTGACGAACTCCACCTTGAACAAGTGATTAAAGTTAAGATCACCAAAAATGCGACAAACTGATATGCACCTCCTGATGGGATTCACCTTAAAGGACATAATTCCACTTCTCTGGTGTTCTTGACAAAGATGCATAGCCTAAATCCAAACATTTAGGGACATTCTTCAAAATAACTGCCCTGTCCTCAAAGATGTCAAGATCAATAAAGAAGAAAGACTGAGGAATATTCCAATTTAAAAGAGGCTAAGAAAACACAGTAAATGCAATGTGTGATGTGTGGGATCCTGGACTGGGAAAAAAAGACAATTGTCAAAACTTGAATTTAAATATTAAAATTTAAAATTAAATTCAAAATTAAAATTTAAATATGGACTACAGAATAGATAACAGTATTGTATCAACACTGCATTTCCAGACTTTGATAACTACACTGTGGTTATGTAAGAGAATGTCCTTATTCTTAGAAAATTTACCTTCCAATATATTTAGAACCAAAAGACATGTCTGCAAAGTACTCTGAAATGGTTCAGAAAAAAATGTCTGTGTGTATATGTGTGAATGTGTAACACAAACATATACACATATATTTACTTATGTATACACAGGTAGAAGACAGTGATAAAGCGAATGGGCAAACTTGAAACAGTGAATCTGTGGGAAGGATGTAGGGGAATTCTTTTACACTATTCTTGCAACTTCTCTATAAGCTTGAAACCATCTTACCCCCCAAAATCTCATCTTTCTCTAATTTCTTATTTTTTTCTGGCTACCTTTAAAAAAAGGATTCTTTTATTTTTCACGTATTTTATTTTAGATCAGTTAGTGACAAAGTCTAATTCATCATCTCCAACATCAATAATGCATTTTGAACTATATCTTACATCTTTTCCTAAAGTATGTAAGAATTAACTATCTTTTCCAAGAATTCTCAATTTATTGTTCATTGGCAGCAGTATTCTGGAATAAATTATTTCTCAAGTACATGCCCTGAACAGAGCTACAGCTAAATAACTCTACCTAATTTTAAAGAATTTTTATCTTCCCACACAACTCCTTTGTAAGTATATCCCACTCAGAAAATTTTATTGCCAGAAAAAACTTCAGAAAAGTATTAACACAGTACAGCCACCCTCACTATATAAAATCTTCCCTGAATTATTTCCGTGTATATATGTATATATAAAAAAATCTTCACAGGATCTGGCAGAAATCTGGCAAAAGAAACTGAGTTTTAAAAAAGCGTGTGGCACGTTCTGTGGGGGAGGTTATCATTAGAAAAAAAAACATACAGACACACAGGATGTATGAGGAAAATGGATGGTCTGGGGGGCACTTTCTACCCTCTGATTCTACAGCTTGATGTTCAAGGTCAAGGAGTTTACAGCTGCGATGGAGTACATGTGAACAACCACATAACTTGACAAGGACCCAGGACAGGACTTGGAGAAATTCCGACGTTGAATACAATATGGAGATACCGATGAAGATCTAGCCAATGTGGCTGTTACCAAAGCCGTGGGCGGAACTGGTTGAGGAAAAAGTGTATAATTACAAGGACCAAATAGGACAGAAATAGCACCTGGAGGCAAATTACTCAGGGAAGGAAGCAACAAGGATGTAAATGGATGTTTTGAACTAAATTTTTTTTTTTTAAGATTTTATTTATTTGACAGAGAGAGACACAGTGAGAGAGGGAACACAAGCAGGGGGAGTGGGAGAGGGAGAAGCAGGCCTCCCGCCGAGCAGGGAGCCCGATGTGGGGCTCGATCCCAGGACCCTGGGATCATGACCTGAGCCGAAGACAGACGCTTAACGACTGATCCACCCAAGCGCCCCTGAACTAAATTTTTTTAATGCTATGAAGAAACCTTCAAAAAGACACCAGGGTTCTTACAATTAAATCCATATATATGTGCTCAATTTTTAGAAAACAGTAATTCAATTAGGAACAGTAAAAAAGGACGAAAAAAATAGCTCCTTTTGGTATGGAGTCAATCAAATATTTAAAGGTCTATTATGTGCAAAGTACTATAACAGTTAATAGAATCCATTTAGGATGATAGAGAAAAACGTCTGAAAACTGGGTGATGGGGCCTCTTGAATTAGGCTTTCCAAGTCAGAGAACACCTTTACCAATGTTCTTACCTTTCGCTCTGTCCTTTAAACTAAGGTATGTAAAAAAAAGCATGTTGGTAAATGGCAAAGTCCTGTCTTCCTGTTGGTGAAAAAAATGTTCAGGGATTAATTTAGTTTACTCAAAAATAGATTTCAGGGCGCCTGGGTGGCTCAGATGGTTAAGGGTCTGCCTTCGGCTCAGGTCATGATCCCAGAGTCCTAGGATCGAGTCCCACATCGGGCTCCCTGCTCCTTGGGAGCCTGCTTCTCCCTCTGCCTGTCTCTCATGAATAAATAAATAAAATCTTTAAAAAAATAGATTTCAATATACTTTTAAAGATTTATTTGAGAGAGAGAGGGAGGGAGAGAGTCTGCATACCCATACACATGCCCACACAGGCAAAGGGGCAGAGGAAGAGAGAAACAGAGTCCCAAGCTGACTGCCACTGAGCTCAGAGGCCCATGGGGCCCCATCTCATGCAACCAAGACCACAACCAGAGTGGAAATAAAGAGTTGGATGCTTAACCAACTGTGCCACCCAGGCCCCCACAGATTTTAATATTTTTATGCATTCATTTCTCTTCTGATGAATATACCTCAAATGTTACAAAAGCTTTACTATATACATGTCAAGAATGAAATCCACGTTTAGGACTCAAAAGAAGATGAGCGGTTAAGATTTTATTTATGTATTTGAGAGAGAGCGCATGAGTGGGGGGACAGGCAGAGGGAGAAACAGACTCCCCACCCAGCACAGAGCCCAACACGGGGCTGGATCTCATGACGCTGAGATCATGATCTGAGCCAAAACCACGAGTCAGTCGCAGCTCAGCAGCTCAACTGAGTGAGCCCCCAGGCGTCCTGACCGGTTGGGTTGTTTTTTTTTTTTTTAAAGATTTTATTTATTTATTTGTCAGAGAGAGAGAGAGAGAAAGCACAAGCAGGGGGATCGGCAGGGAGAGGGAGAGGGAGAAGCAGGCTCCCTGCCGAGCAAGGAGCCCGATGCAGGACTCGATCCCAGCACCCTGGGATCATGACCTGAGCTGAAGGCAGATGCTTAACGCACTAAGCCACCCAGGTGTCCCTCGGTTGGTTTTTTTTAATGCAAGGAAAGCATCACTAAAACAGGGAACTGTTGTTAAATCTTAATAAAAATTTAGAAACTCAGTATGGTTTATTACTATTCTCAAGAACATAATTCCCCGTCATTCCAAGTAGCAGAAGTTCACTTCAAAACAGGAAGCGAAGACTGGAGGCAAAAAGGAGCAAAATGAAGCGACGTTCTGATTTTGGAGTCGTTCCCTCCTCCATTTGAAAACAGGCACCTCTACTTATCAGCTGGACAACTGTCCTCAAATTAGTTCAGCTGTAGGAGCCTTGATATTTTGTTGTAAGAATGAGATGAGGTGACACAGGGGAAACTACTAAGGTCATCCATAAAGATAAATTAAGACCGCTCTAGTAAATAGTCCCTGGGTGTCCACACAGTCATAAAATCTTGCACTCTAATTAAATAGTCAACTGCCCAATCAGAGATATTTCTTGCTATGTATTCTAAATAGAAATCTACTTTTATTTACTCTGCTTAGGACTCTGTGATTTCCAAATCTGAGTGTTCGTGTTTTATCAATTTTGGTAATCCTGTCCTTAAAGATTGTCTCTCCCCCACTGACGTTACTCTCTTCCTCTGTAACTTCTGTTGGATGTGCATTAGGTTTTCTTACCATATCATCTACATCACTCAACCTCTCTTATAATTTCTCTTTGTATTTTTGTAATCAGGGGTTTGAATTCATAACCAAAATTCACAACATCCGAGCGACTCAGTGGGTCAACGGGTTGAGCGACAGACTCTTGATTTTGTCTCAGGTCGTGATCCCACGGTCCTGGGATCGAGCCCCTTATCAGGCCCCTGCTCTGCAGGGGGTCTGCTTCTCCCTCTCCCTCTGCCCCTCTCCCGGCTCCTGCACACACTCTCTCGCTCTCAAATAATCTTTAAAAAAATATTCACAATATCCCGTTAAGTACTTTTCTTTAACTGTGTATAATTTGCTAATTTGTCCATTCAGCTTATTTCTGTGACTCTTTTAGTTCTAGAAGACACAGAGTACTGTCTTTAATTTTTTATACAATCTTTTTCCATGTTTTTTATCCCACATATTTAAAGTCAGAAAATGCTCATTCTTTTAAATTCTTGGTACTCTAAATGTGTTGTTTGTTGTTTCTGTCGACTCTTACTCATGGTGGATTATTTTAATTTCGAGATTTTATAATTTTTTGTAATTTTATAATTTTGAGCCTCTGCAATGAGGGGCTTCATTGGTGGGAGTTTTGTGTAGGCTGGTTTAAGATCACTCATTCCATACTGCTTTTGCTTTTGCCAGCCTCCCAGGTTGTGTTACCAGCCAGGGACGGCTTTTATTTTAATTCTCGGCTGAGGAAAGCATTCATATGAACCCCAAACCTCAGGGTTAATAGATCTACAGTTACAACGTCTCAGAGAAGCCCCTCTCTTCAACATAATGTCAAGGGTCCTGGCTATATGTGGAGCTCTCAGCACCAATGCCCTATTTGGATTCCCTGGCTGTCTTGACGGCCTCCTTTTCTGTCCCCATGTGACAGTTAAAAATCAAGCCCATTGGGGGCACCTGGGTGGCTCAGTCGACTAAGCATCCAACTCTTGATTTCAGCTCAGGTCTTGATCTCCGGGTCTTGAGTTCAAGCCCCACATTTGGGCTCCATTCTGTGCATGGAGCCTACTTTAAAAAAAAAAAAAAGAAAGAAAGAAATCCAGGTCCATTGGATAGCTGCCCCCACCCTGTTCTCCTAAAAGAGCTCTTTAAAATATGCAATATTTATTGAACATTTAATGAACGCCAGGTACTGCGCTCACACTTTACATCTTATTTCATTTCATTCTCATTCTAGAAACTTTACTATTTTTCTCATGCTATAGATAAGGAAACAGAGACATAAATAATTGGCTCTAGTTTATGTAGCAAGTAAATAGCAGAACTGAAATCTGAACTCCGATTTACGTGAATTTGGTGTGCGCGCTGTTAATTACCATACGCTGCCACTTTCTAGAACTTCCTCCTAGCGCCTAGGCTAGTGCTAAATGCAGAACCGTCAGTCAAGGATTGCCTGCTGAATGAACACATTCTCCTTCAGTGTGTAAGTCTGTTTTGGGAAACCCTGAGAATAATCAAGTATTTGGGAGATTACTAAGAGTAGAGATAACGTTGAATGGCACTTTCAGTCATGCTTTATACTTCAGTTGCAATATTAAAACGCCTATCTTGGGACCCCTTGGGTGACTCAGTTGGTTAAGTGGTTAAGCGTCTGCCTTCGGCTCAAGTCATGATCCCAGGGTCCTGGGATCGAGTCCCGTATTGGGCTCCTTGTTCAGTGGGGAGCCTACTTCTCCCTCTCCCTCTGCCTGCCACTCTTCCTGCTTGTGCTCTCTGACAAATAAATAAATAAAATAAAATAGTTTTTTAAAAGCCTGTCTTGTTGACTGCTTATGAAAATGAATTTTTTAGTGATAGCAAGACACATGACATTGTGTTCAGTAATTGTTAAAATTGTCACCATCATCAACAGGACAGAACCCCTCTCTGAGAAGAACCTGTACACTAGTGGAGAACACACACAGAGGACCTGGTAGGCAGCAAGGCACGATTAATGAATATTTAATAGAAAGAGTAAAGAGGAGAGAGTAAAAGCTGACTGAGGATCTGCAAAGTCAAAGGGTGATAAATGTGCCCTTTTGGTAACACCAATTCACTCCAAAAATCGAGGTGGGGGGGAGGCAGACACTATTTTTATGTTAAAACAGATGTTATAGAGCAGAATAAAAAAATACAAAATTCCAAAAAAAATCTTTAGGTTCAAATACAAGACACCATAGAATGTTTGTTGTCAAGAATCCGCATCGTAACAGAGTATGAGAATAAAAGTGGATGTTTATACAGTGCTCACTTTGCACCACGTGTACATTACCTCATATCCTCAGACCAGTTCTGTCCGGCAGTCATTATTAGCACCTCCAGTTTATGAGGAAGCAAACCCAGGCACTGATAGGTTAAACAACTCATCGGAGGACAAACAGCTGTCGGAATTGGGGCTCAAACCTAGGCTCAGGGGCTCAAGAGTGTGTGCTGCCTCCCATGGCCACAGATGTGGAATCGGAGCAAGGCACTGAAGAGGAAGCCTTAGGACAAAGGTAGGAGAAGGAGGAAAGTAAATTCTAAGAGTCTTTGTTATCTGGCCTTAGAAAAGTCCAGTTGTAGTTTGAGATACTAGGTGATATAAATTCTACATGACACATTTTCAAAAACTTATTTTTTTTTAAATGAAATAAGCACTGTAGTTTAAAAAGTATCTAGTGGAGGGGCGCCTGGGTGGCTCAGTTGGTTAAGTGACTGCCTTCGGCTCAGGTCATGATGCTGGAGTCCCAGGATGGAGTCCCATATCAGGCTCCCTGCTCAGCAGGGAGTCTGCTTCTCCCTCTGATGCTCCCCCCTCCATGTGCTCTCTCTCTCTCTCATTCAAATAAATAAATCTTTAAAAAAATATGATAAAAAGTATCTAGTGGATACGGTCTTGTGTTTGCTTATTTATTGCTTCAGGATTTTCCACGAGTTATTTCATGCATGTAGATTATTCACTGAGGGGAATTCAAGGGTCTGAAACAAGAGAATGTGTTACTACTTGTGCCCTCTACAGTGCCTGAGGCACACGATAGGTGTTTATAAACACTTGCTCAACCGGACTAAAATACTAATGTCTCTCTTTCACTACCTCTTACCCGAGGAAAAAAAATGGTCACATCACTTAAGATGATGTTTAAAATTTATTTAACAACAAAAACCCAGAAATATTATGGGGTAAGAAACAGACATAGAGGAGAAACTCCAGAGAGTATTTTTGTCTCTGAAAGATGAAATAGGATAACAAGTCAGCAAATTCCAAAAAAGAAGCATGAATTAGTAAAAACAACAACAGCAAAAGGCAATAAAATTAAACGGGCCTATTATACTTTCTGACCTAGAAAGTTTTGAGTCTGTAATTATAAATCCTTATTGCTCATGTTATACAAATTAAAGAAAGGTTAAATATTCAAAGAAAATACAGAAGAACTGTTAAAATTTTTCCCAAAGACAGAAATGAGACAGATGGAACCAGACCAACATCAAATTTATTTTAAACTAGCTTGTCCGTTTTTTTTCTTCAACTACAATTTTACTAGAAAGGTTCACCTTCTCACATTCTTGACTGGCTTTCTCCATGACAGAAAAAACATAAAAGATCATTCCATGCCCATTTAAAAGGCAAAATGAAAATCTTTGAAACAAATGTAATAAAACTGGTTCTAAGAAGAATCATGACTGGCCTTACTGAAATGAAGACATTATTTTATTAATAGGACTGTCCTGAAATTTTATTTTTTATTTTTTAAAGATTTTATTTATCCATTTGACAGAGACACAGCGAGAGAGGGAACACAAGCAGGGGGAGCAGGAGAGGGAGAAGCAGGCTTCCTGCCGAGCAGGGAACCCGATGCGGGGCTCGATCCCAGGACCCCGGGATCACGACCCAAGCCGGAGGCAGACTCTTAACGACTGAGCCACCCAGGCGCCCTATGTCCTGAAATTTTAAAAGTAAAAGACCATAAAATAATAAGAGTAACCTGAGAGGTCCAAGTCAAAGTGGAGATAATGGTTTGAGGATCTGCATGATAGGTATAAAATAGGGGATGGAGTACAGGATATCACCCAGACTACTGAATTTCAGAGCAACCTGAGCCCACAGTTTAGTTCAAAAATGACCCAGAGACGGGTCAGAGGGTCTGCAGAGAGAATTAGCACAAGGAGATAAAAGTAGGGGAGGGGAGGAAGTAATGTGGTGGGACATTATGTGTTGTCTTATGACAACAAAATCGTAAGAACAGCGCGGCAGGGTTTGCTCGTGCTGCTTAAGCTTTTATTTAATATGAATTACCAATTTTGAAAAGGTTTTAACCACAAAAACATTCGCACCTTAATGATTTCCTTGGTACATACTTTTTTCCGTACTGAAAGGACGATGTCCACTTTAGCGACCTTCAGAGAAAGCAGTTAACTTGGCAGTGTCCCATCAAAAATGAGAGGCGGGCTATTTTCTAAGAAGGTAAAAGCCAAAATCAATCTTTTAAACTTTTTAAAGTAAGAAAATTACTTTACTCGTTCCATGTTAGAACAAAGATTTCCAAATGTTTCCACTCTGGCGCTCATTTGAATTCTGAAGGCCAAGTTTTCATGGTTTCCTAAAGGCACAGTTAAGGTCTTTTATGAACATAGTTTACTGAGTGCCTATGAAGTGCATACCACCGGGCTCTGTGCAGTGTATGTAGGGGCAGAAGGGGGAAGAGGAACAGGATAAAAACGTGTTAAAAAGAAAACCACAGGCCTAAAATGGCTTCCCTTAGGCCAAGTCGCCACACTGGGGCTTAATAACCTAACCTACCTGCAGTTCCAACCTTCCCTAGAAATGTAGTCTTAACTGGCCGTCAAGAATGTTCTGGTCAGTGCTAAGAAGGCAATCTATTCCCCAAAGGATGATGAGGTAATCCACTAATAAGACCCTTATGTCCCCCCAAAAGGTGACCTCACCTGAAATAATCCTTTTTTTTTTTGTTTATGACTTCCTTGTCCTGTGTTTTAAAGCCTTTCTCGTCTGCAGCCCTTTGGAGCTCCCCTCAACTGGCTGGGTGGGATGCTGCCTGATTCATGAGTCATTTTATAAAGCTGATTAGATTTTCAAATTTACTATACTGAATTTTTTTAATCAAAAAATTAAGAGGTGGGGCGCCTGGGTGGCTCAGTTGGTTGAACGACTGCCTTCAGCTCAGGTCATGATCCTGGAGTCCCTGGATGGAGTCCCGCATTGGGCTCCCTGCTCAGCAGGGAGTCTGCTTCTCCCTCTGACCCTCTTCCCTCTCGTGCTCTCTATCTCTCATTCTCTCTCTAATAAATAAAATCTTTAAAAAAAAAAAATTAAGAGGTGTAATCTGTGTCCAAGACTACTCACTCTATCTGAGGAGACAAAGCACATGTACAAGAAACAGCAGTAAAAGACAAGCTATTAGTAGCTACTGAGAGTCAGGGAAAAGAAAGAAGTGATAAAGCAGAGCAGAAATAACACCAGGCTGCAAGTAGTAAAATCTGCATTCTAATCCAAGTACTGTTCACAACTTGTTTGAGAAGCTCAGGCAAGACATCTCTCTGAGCCTTAATTTCCTCAGCAATAAAAACATGGGCCCTTTCAACTGTAACTATTTATGCCACTATTTTTCTTAAAAAAATAATAGGGGCACCTGGGTGGCTCAGTCAGTTAAATGTCTGCCTTCAGCTCAGGTCATGATCCCAGGGTCCTGGGATCGAGTCCCGCGTCGGGCTCCCTGCTCTGCGGAAAGCCTGCTTCTCCCTCTGCCTCTCTCTCTGTCTCTCATGAATAAATAAATAAAATCTTTTAAAAAATAATAATGATGGTCCTTAAGCACTGACATATTATTTTTTTTAAAGAATTCCCTTTTTGTTTATTTTTTTTTTATAGATTTTATTTATTTGACAGAGACACAGTGAGAGAAGAAACACAAGCAGGGAGAGTGGGAGAGGGAGAAGCAGGCTTCCCGCCGAGCAAGGAGCCCGATGTGGGGCTCGATCCCAGGACCCTGGGATCATGACCTGAGCTGAAGGCAGACGCTTAACGACTGAGCCACCCAGGCGCCCCCATGACATATTATTTTTACTTATAATCCCAAAAAAGTAAAAACAGAATTTTTATGTGCTTATAACTCCAATACGACTATTAAACCAAAACAAATTTTAAAATTAATAAAAGCAAAAAAACCCAATAAAACTAAAATAGCATCAATTTAGTATGATGCTTGCTGCTCTGTAAAAATTCAATTTCTGATCATAACTTGAATATGGTATCAACTGTGATGATCTTGAATAACCTTATTATTATTTTCTTGTAGGTCATCAAAATGAACATTCTAATAAATTCACTTTTTTCATTTTTGCACTTCTTTGTATTTTATACATCTTCTGTGATAAACATGCATTTTTTTACAATTGAGTTTTTAAAAATCATAGCTTTATTGAAATATAACTCACATTCCTGTACAATTTACACATTTAAAATGTACAATTCAACAGTTTTTGGTATGTTCACAAAGTTGTGCAACTCTGTCACAATAAATTTTAGAATATTTCATCATCACCCCAGAAAGGCTCTCCCCACTCTCTCATACCCACATACCTTTTAAGAGTCACTTTACATTCTCTCAGCTCCCTCTCCCCCAACCCCAGGCAACCACTGAACCACGCATCTACTTTGTCTCCATGGATTTGCCTATTCTAAGTATTTCATATAAACAGAATCATACAGTATGTGGTCTTTTGGGACTGGCTTCTTTTGTTTAGCATAATGTTTTCAAGATATATCCATGTGGTAACATACTATCAAAACTTGATTTCTTTTATTGCCAAAAAATATTCTATTGTGGGCGCCTGGGTGGTTCAGTTGGTGAAGCGACTGCCTTCGGCTCAGGTCATTATCCTGGAGTCTCGGGATCGAGTCCCACATCGGGCTCCCTGCTCAGCAGGGAGTCTGCTTCTCCCTCTGACGCTCTCCCCTCTCATGTTCTCTATCTCATTCTCTCTCTCAAATAAATAAATAAAAAATCTTTAAAAAAATATTCTATTGTATCAACATACCACATTTTATCCATTCATCAGCTGATGGACATTTGAGTTGTTTCTACTTTTGGCTATTGTGACGCTATATATAACACTGCTATAATCATTCCTATACAAGTTGTTGTTGTTTTTCTTTTTTGAACACCTGCTTTCAATTCTTTTCAGTATATACCTAGAAGTGGAACTGCTGGGTCATATGCTAATTTGATGTTTAAGTTAATGAGAAACCACATTTTTCACAGTTGTCAATCATTTTACATTCCCACCAGCAATGTATAAGGGTTCCAATTTCTTCATCTCAAGGTATGAAGTGTTATCTCATTGTGGTTTTGATTTGCATTTCCCTGATGACTAATGAGCATCTTTTCATGTGTTCACTGGCCATTTGCATATCTTTTTGGAGAAAGGTCTATTCAGATACTTTGCCCATTTTTAAACTGGATTGTCTTTTCATGGAGTTGTAAGTTGCATTATTTTTATACTCAGAAAACACTGTAGGGACACCTGGCTGGCTCAGCATGCAACTCCTGATCTTGGGGTTGTAAATTCGAGCCCTATGTTGGATGTAGAGATTACTTAAAAATAAAATCTTGGGGCGCCTGGGTGGCTCAGATGGTTAAGCGTCTGCCTTCGGCTCAGGTCATGATCCCAGGGTCCTGGGATCGAGTCCTGCATCGGGCTCCCTGCTCCTTGGGAGCCTGCTTCTCCCTCTGCCTCTCTCTCTCTCTCTGTCTTACATGAATAAATAAATAAAATCTTTAAAAAAAAATAAAATAAAATCTTAAAAAAAGAAAAAAAACTTTAAAAAGCCTTGAACATATGCTAATTTTTTTTCTTTTTAATCACTAGGAATGTGACAGGTTTAATATAAAAATTGAGAGTTGTGGGGCACCTGGGTGGCTCAGTTGGTTGGGCAATTGCCTTCGGCTCAGGTCATGATCCTGGAGTCCCTGGATCGAGTCCCGCATTGGGCTCCCTGCTCGGCGGAGAGCCTGCTTCTCCCTCTGACCCTAACCCCTCTCATGTGCTCTCTCTCATTCTCTCTCTCTCAAATAAATAAAATCTTAAAAAAAAAAAAATTGAGAGTTGTGTTAGTAAAGAAACCTTCCCCATTCCTGACAGACTTCTTTACTCACCTCTGGGGAGGTAGACTGATTTATCTATTTGATAAATTTGGTAATAACTAAGTTTGGCTGGCTCAGCCACCTTCTTTCTTCCTCAAGTGAACCTGCCCACAGAGAACACACTCCGCTCTGCTCTGCTCTGCTGTTTTAGCTGGGCAGGCACCTGGACAGGAAAAGACACGGAGGGGATTAAAAATGAATCAAAATATTAGATAGTTGGACAATAAGGACAGGTGGGATGAGACAGGCACTTCAGTAGAGGTACAAAGACCAGGAGTTTTAAGAGGAAACTGACTGGCTGGCTGCGGAAAGCAAGAGGAGTAGCTAGAGGCCTCCTGAACTCATTACTGCCCCTATCAGCTCAAATCCCAACTCCCAAGCCTTGTAACCAGTCTCTCAGCAACCCATCTCTCTAACTTTATTCCCTACTAGTCTTCTATAAAACTTCTTCCCTGACTACAATGGGCAACTTATTTACATCTAAAATTAACACGGATTTTTAAAAACAAGATATGCAATACCAGTTACAGGCTCAATGAAATACACATTGAAACAGGCTGCTCAATTTGAATGTAAATGGGCACAACTTATCAGAAAACAACTTAAATATGTAGCAAGAATATTAAAACAGTTAAGACCTAGTAATTTTATTTCTGAAGATCAATGGTAAGGAAATACTCTGAATACTAACAAAAAAAGAAAAAAAGAAAGGGGGGGACCCTCTATGCACGAAGATGAACATGGAGGCATTCTTTTAAAGGTTTATTTTGTTCCAGGAACTGCTCTACATAATTCTATACACATTACTTCAGTTAATCTTTGTTAACGCCAATGAAGTATTATTTCCCCCATTTACACATGTGAAAACTAAGGGGTAAGGTAGTTCAACAGCGCATGGTTTCTGTGGCAGTGAGTGAAAAATTGGAAACAATCTAAATGTTCAATAATAGAGGAGCAACTAAGTGAATGAGCTTATACCCCAAGTGCTACAAAGTCACAAAATATGTACATTATGAATCTACAATAAAATGTGGAAAGTAGAAACAAACAAATCGTAGATAGGATCTCAACTGTGTTTACACACACAGCAGAGACTGAAAGTAAATATACGAAAATGTGGGGCGCCTAGGTGGCTCAGTCATTAAGTGTCTGCCTTCTGCTCAGGTCATGATCCCAGGGTCCTAGGATTGAGCCCCACATCAGGTTCCCTACTCAGCAGGAAGCCTGCTTCTCCCTCTCCTGCTCCCCCTGCTTGTGTTCCCTCTCTTGCTGTCTCTGTCAAATAAATAAATAAAATCTTTATTTAAAAAAAACTAAATATACAAAAATGTTAATAGTTCCTTTTCTTGGTCAATGGGAGTACAAGTGATTTTTTTTCTTTTTGCACTTTCCTGTATTTTGCATATTTAAAGATACATTTTTTATACTCAAAAAATTTTTTAAAAGTTGAATCATGGGGTGCTGGCTCAGTTGGTTAAGTGTCCAACTCTCGGTTTCAGCTCACGTCATGATCTCGGGGTCCTGGGATCAAGCCCCGCATAGGCTCCGCACTCAGTGGGGAGTCGGCTTGAGATCCTCTCTTTCCCTCTCCTTCTCCTCCTCCCCCTGGCTCTCATGTGCGCTAAAATAAATAAAATCTTTTAAAAAAGTTGAATCAAGAACACCTATTTTTAAAAAATCACTAATGGGGCGCCTCGGTGGCTCAGTCGTTAAGCGTCTGCCTTCGGCTCAGGTCATGATCCCAGGGTCCTGGGATCGAGCCCCATATCAGGCTCCCGAAGCCTGCTCTCCCTCTCCCTCTGCCCCTGCTTGTGTTCCCTCTCTCGCTGTGTCTCTCTCTGTCAAATAAATAAATAAAACCTTTAAAAAAAAATCGCTAATAATGCTATCGCTAATCTAAATATTAATATTGTTCATCTCGCTAAAAAGAAAATAATACAAGTAAATACAGATTATCACAAACATTTAGCAAATTTAAAACAAACACACCATTTACCAAGTGCTTTCTGTATGCTACATACCATGGAAGGTAGTCACTTTGACACATATTATCTCATGTAACACACTGTGGGTTTTCTTCCTTTTGGGACATGTGTTTATCCACCATTTCAGAAGACAGCAATTGCTTTATTTGTTCTATTTAGAACCATCAAAGAGTTGCCTGATATATTTGCCAATAACCTAGAGAAATAGGGGTTCCTACAAAGCCATTTTTCAAGGGCACAAAGTATAGACTTCTACTGAGGAACTTTACAGATCTTAGAAATCAACTCATCTCAACTGTTATAGAATCTGTCCCTGTATGTTTACTAAATCCTAAGTAAAAAAGGTGGCATTTGAAATTCCAATAAAATAAAAATTCTACACAATAGTTACTGCATTAATTATAAATTATACTAACCAACAAGTTTTTCATATATTTTTCTTTTCCTGCCTAAAAAATTAAAACAAATCTACATAAAGAGATAAAAGTGTGTAAATATACTTGTGACGTGTATATTTCATCAAATATTTGGTGAAAATGCTGATTTCCACTGCATTTCTCACAGTACTTAGTAAAATATGGCTCACCTATGGGCTCAAACATTAGCCATTAAACTGATAGGACCTAATGCTAGGTTTAGATTCATTCACAAGCCACCATATTTCAAAATTATTCACCAAAATGTATATGAATGTTGTAATGTGTACATACACATGTATACTGTAATGTGTAAGTTCATATGGATTATCAGTAAAATTAAGTAATGAACTCAACTAGGATAAAAAACATAATCCATACAGCATCAAACACAATTTAACACTATTTTTAAATCACAAAATCTAAGCCAGGAGTTCTCTAGCTTAGTTTCTATTCTTCTTTTGAACAAGAAGTAAAAACTCATTAATTCTGTCATTTCCAAAGTTATTAGGAAATTTCAAAATGAGCTTAGGCTGACATATTTACTTTTAATTAAGGCTCTAACTGTCTCACAGAGCCCTTTCAATCCATCCTGCATACCAGAGGCAGACTTCTCTTTTGAAAACAAGTACCTTTGTGTTTTACAATAAAAACAGTAACTTGAAACACTTGTGGAATGAATATTTCTTCATGTCTCAGATCGGTGGTTACATCTTACCGTCTGGCCAGTGGAGCTAGCTAGTATCACCCCAGTCTGATGTTGTTACTGGCACTAAAACCATCTCTGCATCTCAGATGAGCCCCCAACATCTCCAATAGGCCGCTACCAACATCCCATTACCTAGCTCTCATTTCCTACCCCTTTGCAGTGTCAGTGGCTTGCTGCCACCCCTCCCAGCATTACCCAGTCCAAGCACATCAAGAACTCCAGGCTCCTGCATTTTTGTCTGGCCTAATAGTGACATGTTGATTTACATCTAGAGCATACTGAAAGTTAACAGAAAGGCAGGAAGAGAGACAGGTGTAAAAGTGAATATGCTTTCTTTTAGTTAGTTATTCAAGAGAATGTATTTTGATGGGATTTTAGGAAATGAAAGAATGCCAGAACAAGGCAGTTATTCTAGGTTATAAATTCTAAAAAGATAAACCAATAGATAAAAAAATTTGTCCCAGAGAAGGATACTTTAGGGTGTTTTAAAAGATTATTGGTAGAATATGATTTTCCCCAAAGATGTTTTATTTCAGTGGCGAATAGTCCCTGGAGAAAACATACACGATAAAAAGAGATGCTATTAAATACGCTCTAGTATGGCCTATGTCTGTGTACCCAAAGTATACTTGTATTCACTTTCTTCCTGACAAATCTATCTGACATCTTAAGTAGGTTGACAGACCAATGGATTCTGACTCTAAATTAAAGCTTCCACTAATTTTTGAATAACATGTTTTCCTCAAGTTAAAATTTATCTACCTTTTCTCTTTGGAGCATGATTACTTTTGTAACAGAGAAGGAAGGAGAGGAAAGAGGGAAGGAATAAGGTTTGTACTCCTCCCCCACTTGAAGTCTATAATAAACCATGACCTGTCTGACTTTTGAACTTTCCATAGAAGACAGAAGAATAGAAACCAAAAAGGTTAAGTAAAGCAGAGTAAGTTTGGGGGCATTCTGGATATCTTTTCACATATTCTGAAGAGCTAGAACAGAATGGAAACTCTCCAGCAAAGGCTAAACAAAATACAAAGTACTATACAAGTGCATGGAAGCTTTAGTTATAAGGCAGACATTCTTAGAATATTTGTTTCCTCAGCCTCGATAAGTGTTCCTGGAGCAGAATTTTTGCTCATGTTTTGCACACATAGGTATATACTCTTTGAAGCTGTCAGGGAAGGCAAGCCATTTTGACAAAGGTCAAAGCCCTCTTGGGCTTCACTAGGGAATCCCTACATTTTCCCCAGGTATAAAGCTGAAAAAGGACAAAAAGCCGGTAGGCATCAAAATCCACAAAATTATAATTAAAGAAGCCACATGATATAATTAAAACTACTTTCTGAATTAAATGCTGTTTTACTTTAGGCGAATATGAAACATCTTTCTCTGGCTTGTGAAAATACGAGCTTTGGTGGATAGAAGACCTAGGAGATCAATTTTTAAGCTAGAGTTCAGATGTAAGACTGAGAAACCATTTTTTTCTCTCCTCAGTCACAAAACATGTATTATAGGATTAAAATAAGGAAGTCACATGACCTTGTCACTAATTTTGGCTCTTTACAGTGCTTTCCCAATGCAATCGGTGTAGCTCTGATTGGGATGGTAAAGAAGTCCACAACAACAACAACAAAAACTTTTTTTTAACTATTGGAGCAAAAGAAAGTAAGTGATTACTTTCTAAGATGTTGAAGAAAATAAAGCCTGGTGACTGAATTTGGATTAAGAAGTCACAAATGATATAAAGCCTTTTCCAGGAAATCAAATTTCCTAATTTACTCCTCAGCGTAGTTTCCACAAACTTCCACTCTTCATCTGAGTTGAACTTGAGGGAGGAAATCATGATTACTTGGTATGAATCCTTTTAAGACCTGAGTTAAGTAAACCATCTTCATGCTCCACAAGCAGGGGAAAAAGAAAAAAACTGAAGGAAGTAATCTTTGGTGCTTCATAAGGTACAAAAGAAATAACTCCACTAGGTTTCAGTAAATAAAATACATTTTCACAAAAATAAGTTCTCGGGCACCTGGGTGGCTCAGTTGGTTGGGCGACTGCCTTCAGCTCAGGTCATGGTCCTGGAGTCCCAGGATCGAGTCCCGCATCAGGCTCCCTGCTCAGCAGTGAGTCTGCTTCTCCCTCGGACCCTCCCCCCTCTCATGCTCTCTCTATCTCATTCTCTGTCTCTCAAATAAATAAATAAAATCTTTAAAAAAAAAATAAGTTCTCATAGGGGCACCTGGGTGGCTCAGTCGTTAAGTATCTGTCTTTGGCTCAGGTCATGATCCCAGGGTCCTGGGATGGAGCCCAACATGAGCCCCACATCAGGCCCCCAGTTCGGCTGGGGGTGGGGGGGACGGACTGCTTCTTCCTCTCCCACTCCACCTGCTTGTGTTGTTCCCTCTTTCGCTGTCTCTCTGTCAAATAAAATCTTTTAAAAAAAAGTTCTCATTGAAAAATCTTTTTTTAAGTCTTTTTTTTTTAAAGATTTATTTATTTATTTGAGAGAGCGAGAATGAGAGAGAGAGAGTACATGAGATGGGGGAGGGTTAGAGGGAGAAGCAGGCTCCTCGCTGAGCAGGAAGCCCGATGCCGGACTTGACCCCGGGACTCCAGGATCATGACCTAAGCCGAAGGCAGTGGCTTAACCAACTGAGCCACCCAGGCGCCCCCCTCATTGAAAAATCTTAAGCAATGTTTTTCACTTCACCTAAAAACTTTTTTTAAGATTTAGTTGTACAGTTTTAATACCTGCAGAAGAGAAAAACAGCAAGAAAAGCAATGTATGCATAAAATAAAAATGTAAGTGGTATGCTCTGAAATACTCAGAAACAACAGCATTCTGTATCTTATCATAAAGTTCATATATTTTAAGGAAATTATTTCAAAATCTCTAGTATAAAAGATGCTTTAAAATGTTAGTTTGCCTTTGTTCAAATTAGAAAACCAAGCCACTGAATGCACTGAGTTTTCTAGATGCACTTAACATAGGAAAAAGACAGTAATTATTTAGGTAGGTAGTAGTCTTCCAGGAAAAACAGGCTAAGTATTCTCATAAGAGACTAACAGATAAAATTACAAAATATTACTAATTCCTAAAATGCCTAGATACTGTCATTTAAAATGTCAAAAGACTGGGCGCCTGGGTGGCTCAGTTGGTTAAGCGACTGCCTTCGGCTCAGGTCATGATCCTGGAGTCCCAGGATGGAGTCCCGCATCGGACGCCCTGCTCAGTGGGGAGTCTGCTTCTCCCTCTGACCTTCCCCCGTCTTGTGCTCTCTCTCTCTCAAATAAATAAATAAAATCTTAAAAAAAAATGTCAAAAGACCAAATATCAATAAAAGTGACAATATTTGTCGCTGTTTCAGCATTCTTCCTAGTCAAAAGGAAAAATAAACTTAATTTGTCAGTATTTTGACAGACACATTACTATCTTTCCTTTCCACATGGCTAATGAACATGAAAAACAGGAAGTTCTAAGAGATGGCAGGGAGCTGGGGGTATTGCTACAAAGTTTCCACCTCCAAACATGTTAAAGAGCGGACTCTCACAACTGTGATTGAACAATTTAAGAAATCTCAAGCTATTATAAGATTCAGAAAAGTTTTACATTTTTTTTTTAGATTGTTCAGACATAATTTTCCTTTTTCTTTTATTGAGGTATAATTGACTAGTGATACTTCTTTAAAAATATTACAAACTTTCTCCAAAGGAAAAAAAGTATTACAAATAAATTATTTCAAATGCATGAAAAACAAAAGTATTCCCTGGCTAAAAGGAAATATAATTTCCCCCAAGGGAATGATTCCTAAATTTAAAAAAAAGCCTATATTTGTGTGAATCTTCAGGGCTCTAAAGAGAATGCTCCGCAACAGTATCAAGACACATAGTGAGTATGTGAATAGAATTTCTCAATAAAAATAAAATCCATGGAGAGGCCACTTCAATCATTTAAGATCTTTAAAAACTGAAATTGCCGGGCGCCTGGGTGGCTCAGTTGGTTAAGCGACTGCCTTCGGCTCAGGTCATGATCCCGGAGTCCTGGGATCGAATCCCACATCGAGCCTGCTTCTCCCTCTGACCTTCTCCCCTCTCATGCTGTTTCTCTCTCTCTCTCAAATAAATAAATAAAATCTTAAAAAAAAAACTGAAATTGCCAAACTCTCAATTAATCTTCAAATTAAAAAAAATTTGCTAAGACTAATTTGTAGGAACAAAATATATTATCTTTCTTATCCAACTAAAATGGTGTCAATGGACAGTCATCTAAATTTAAATACAAATGAAAACACCATATTCTCCTACTATAATGTGCATGTATGTCTCACCAAACAAGCAACATCCGATCACTATCTCCTTCCCCAGTTCTGTCTCTGACGCTTTAATACTCCACACACTGCCAACACTGTGCCAGATCTATAATGACCAGACTTTACAGAGGACTTTTGTTTACTGACCAGGTAATTTAAGATTTCTTTATATCATAAAGGTTGGGGAGAGGGCATTTTCCTTAGATTATATTAAATATTAATTAGTCTTTCAGGTAAATTTTGCCACTGAATTTTAATATTCAATGTAGATGTAAATAGTGCAAATAAAGTAGTATTTAGGGAAGTTTAATAGAATATACAAATCTAGGTGCGCCTCAGTGGCTCAGTCGATTAAGCATGTGACTTCTGATTTCAGTTCATGATCTCAAGGTCCTGAGATGGAGCCCCGTGTCTGGCTCCAAGCTGGCCATGGCACCTGCTTGGGGTTCTCTCACCCTCCGCCACTCGCCCTGTTCATGTGCTTGCTCTCTCTAAAAAATTTAAAAAATTAAAAAAAAAGAATATACAAGTTGAGATAGGAATAATGATGGGTCCTATTGATCCCACTGAGGTCAGTTAGTTGCAGGATTAGTTTTCCAAGTTATCTTTCAGTTTTAACAACTCTGAACAAGAGATGGTTCCATGCAAATCACCCCGTTGCAGAAACAACTTAAAGCACATACCTAGACAGCATGTCAGTAGTTTTCTATAAAAAGTGCAATATATTTCCCTCAGGTCATGATCCCGGGGTCCTGGGATTGAGCCCTGCCTTGGGCTCCCTACTGAGTGGGGAGTCGGCTTCTCTTCCCCCTCCCCCACTCATTCTCACTCTCTCAAATAAAATCTTTTTTTAAAAAATAGTGACATTACATCCTTTTAAATTTATCTAAACCACCAAACGCGTGTTACTTGTTTGCTAGTAATCAGGCTCCCAGCGTTTTAGAGCCCAAAAATATACCCTTTCTTTCTGAATTTTAATGGAAAGATTATCTCTTTCCTTTGACAAGCAATGCCATCATAGAGAGGAGCACATTTACAAAACTCTTAACCATACCTGAAACTGACCAGAAACTGATTCAGAAATTAAGTCTACAACAGCAGGAACTCTAACTGTTCACAGTAAAGTTCAATCTTCCTGTAGGTCTTCAAGTTCTCCCTCCTTCACAGCCACAGGTAAAGGAGACAGAGACTCACACAGGCCTTGACACATTGTTGACAAGCAGACATAAATAACCGTAACAATGACACCTCAGGAAATGACTGAGCATTCTAATCATCCTACAACCCTCACGCACTGGGGCACCTGGTTCATCCTCCTCAGTGTGAATACAGTCAACACCAAGAGGAAGAGACTTCTTGGAACCTTCTTCCGGCCATACAAACTTCTCAGTTTGAGTATCACAGCACTTTAGGAAAAGGATTTTTAAACTTACCCCCCGGACTTAACCCAGACTCTCAGGGTAGGAAGACATCTTAAAAATCATACAGTAATCCTATAGCTTTGTGCTGCCCAATAAGGTCCAAGCCATTCGCTAGCTACATGTAGCTACTAAGCACTTGAAATGTGGCTTGTCTGAATTCAAACGTACTCTCTAAGTATAAAAACCAGATTTTGTAGATTAAGCATGAAAGAATTCAAAATATCTCAATATTAACTTACCAAATGGATTACACCTGAAACTGTATGGGTTAAATAAAATATATTATTAAAATTAATTTCACTTGTTTCTTTTTTATTTTATTATTTTTTATTTAGGAATCTTTACATCGCTCTTATGGCTTGCATTACAGTTGGATTGCTACAGACCTCTAGACCCTATAGCAATACCTATAGACTCACAGTCTTAGTTCTAATAGCAAACAAGAGCTAACACTTGACATTTCCCAATCACAACTGCCATTTAAAAGCCAAAAGAAGGGTTCCTGGATGACTCAGTTGGGCTCTGAATCTTGGTTTTGGCTTAGGTCATAATCTTGGGGCTATGGGGGGCAGAGCCCTATGTGGGTGTCCTCGCTCAAAGGGAGTCTGCTTCTTTTCCTCTCTCTCTCCCTGTGCTCCTCCCACCACGCTCTCTCTCTCTATAAAATAAATAAATCTTTTAAAAAATAATAGAAATAAAAGCCAAAAGAAAAAGCAGTATTTTATTTTCTGGATCCACTGAGATTATAATAAAAATAACTTAAGAAGAGTGTAAAAACAGAATCACTTTGTCCTGACACCATTTTAAAGAAAGATTACTTGACTTCAAAAAGGCAAAAATAGGGGCGCCTGGGTGGCTCAGTCGTTAAGCGTCTACCTTTGGTCCTAGGATAATATTGGGCTCCCTGCTCAGCGGGAAGCCTGCTTCTCCCTCTCTCACTCCCCCTGCTTGTGTTCCCTCTCTCGCTGTGTCTCTCTCTGTCAAATAAATAAATAAAATCTTAAAAAAAAAAAGGCAAAAATAGCACAGGATGCAGAAACTACACCTCTCAAGAAAATAAGGTGGGAAATACACAAACCAAGTTTTTCTAATAAAGTAGATCTGAATGCTGATTATAAGATATATCTTTAAAGTAAATTAACATTTCTTTCATTTCCACTATCTAGGGCCTCAGAAAGATATGTAAGATCTTGTCTTTATTATTCAAGCACCTTCAACCACAACCAACAACTAACATTATAAAAAGGGAAATACTTATAACCTCTCTTGTTCAAAACTAAAACAAAACAACAACCAAAAAAAACACAAGAGCAAAATAAGAAACATTAATTTCTCCAGGGCTGGGTAGGCTACCTTTGGTCCATAAACCTTATGAAATAAGAAAACATTTTAAAATAAATACCTTGCACGCGATTTTTTTAGAAGTGTATTTTAAACGTGAGAAACTCAACAACACATTTCTAGAAGCAAACCATTTCTTCCTCTATCATAAGACATCTTTCTTCTTTATTTGATTTAAAAGTATTCAGGCCTCCAGGGCTTTTAAGGAAAAAAACCCACTGTATTTCTGAATCTATGAAAATATTTTTAAAAGGGTAGAAGAGGAGAAAGCTCTTTAAAGAATGGAGGGGGAAAAGCTTTCTTGGGTGTCCAGAGGATGCAAGAGTCACTTTTAGAAAACTGTCAGTGGGGAAATCGTATAAAAAATTTTTTTGAGAAAATTTAGACCAAGGAGTCCCCAAGGCTTCCACAACAGTTGGTGAGATACTTTCTATGGTGTCCTAGAAAATTTATAATCCCCAAAACGCCATACATATTTGGCTGTCAACTTCTTCATCCATTTTGACATTCATCAGCTGAGTATAATCTTCAGACTTCAATTTGCTAGGTGATACATTCCTTAGAAACCTTTTCCTCGTGCATATAAATACAAAGCTCAGTTACGCTCCCAGTCGAGTAAGCAGAAAGGATTGCACATATTTTAATGGGGGTGTTGATTGGCTACAGTTTCCTGCCCTGGTGTAGAGTACCGGGTAAGTCTCTTTCTGAGTATAATCCTTAAACCCCGAAATCACTCTCAGAGACTCGAGTCTTCTAACATTGCCCAATAGGTAAGAAGACTGCCAAAATTTCCATTAGAGCATCCTATTTTTAGAGTCTTTGGAATTGGTCTTCAAAATTGCATTCCACAGTATGTATCTGAGTAAGTTTATGCAGGGATCAAAATAAGCATCCTAAGGTCGTAACCTTTCTAAGCTTACAAATGGATTTAAAGCTAACCCTTAATTTTAAAAAGCCTTAACTTTAAATCTGTTTAACACGCAAATTAAACACAAAAATTATGGTAGATACCGACCCAGAGGGAGGTCCGGAAGGGAGTCCCCGGGCGGTTCTCGGTGGTGGCGGAGGAGACAGGTATGAAGGCAAACAAGGACGGTCCCCGGGGTGGGGAGCCAGAGCAGCGGCGGGGGGCGAGCGCGGCACGGACACCGGGCTGCAGGAACCACAGGCGCGCGGGCGAGCGCTGAGGGCACGGGACTGCCCCGCACCAGGAGCGCAGAGGCTGCGCGCGGCGCCGGGGGAGGAGCGAGGGGGTCCCGGGGGGGATTTCCCGCCGCAGACGCCAGCCGGCCGGCGCCCCACATCCCGCTCATCCTCTCCTCACCTGGGAGTCGCAGGCGAACACAGGGCTACGGCTGGGCGCCGGGTATGTTTCCAGCCCCGCTCGCTGACATGGCGGCCGAAGAGCTGTCACAGAGCCTACTCGGGTCTCCCGCCGCTCCGGTGGAGAGGACACCTCTTGCCTTCCCGCCCCGCCTCCCTCTGCGCACCCTTCCCCGCTGGCCGGCTGGCGGCGGGCGGCCCGCGACCGCGGAGCATAGAGCGCGAACGGCTAGAGAGGAAGCGTGGGGGGAGGAGGGGGCGGACAACCATAGAGTACCAGTCCAGACGCAACCCGGATGGTCCGTCTCTCTCCTCGTCCGTCCACTCACAGTCCCCGGACGGCTCCCCAGGACGGAAACGGAAGTGAGGGAAATGGCAAGAAGAAGAGACCGTTCGCATGCGCAGTTTGGTGTCTAGTACTACCCGGCCTAGTCGGCTGGTAGGAGGATGTTACACGTGGAGTTCTCTGTACGGAGCTCGCTGACGCTCTCCGGTGACGCTGGGACAGACCTTAGAAGCTGAAGATGTCGGTCCCAGTGGCGGGGCTCCCGCCGCGGCTAGCGCTCTCAGCCTTTGCCGGCGCTGGTCGCTTTTGCGTATTGGGTTCGGGAGCGGCGAGGTGGAGGGGCGTCCGCGCCGGGCACCGCCGAGGTTTGTCTGATCACCTGCAGCTGGTGCCTAGTCAGGGTTTCAGAGACTCGCCCTCTTGGTTGCCCAAGTACCGCTCAGAGCCCAAGAGTTACGTAACCAGTCCGAAACTGGCCACGACCTTGGTGCAGATCCTGAAGAAAGAACGGAAAAACCCTGATCAGCTCTTCCTGGAGTGCAATCCAGGTGAGTCCGCCGGGGACTGCCTTTCCTTGGACGTTCATCGCTCGTGCGGACTTCCCTCGACCGCCCCTGGGGGGCCGTTTAAGACATGGCCCCAAGAAGCAACTTGGATGGTCGGTCTCAATCATGACCTGCAGCAGTTTGCACGTCATACAGCATTTGATAAAACATGCTCCTAGATTTTACTTTCTCCTCAAAATACTTGCAAGCTCCCCCCCGCCAAAAAAAACCTTTTATCTTTTACATATGCCTTCTAGAGACCATAGCAGGATACCTAGAACATAAGACTTATAGACTTTCTGAAAAATACTTTTTTTTTTGGTAAAGATTTTTTTTAATTTTTTAATTAAGCTCTGTATCCAACGCGGGGCTTGAACTTACGACCCGGAGATCAAGAGTCGCATGCTCCACCGAGTGAGCCATCCAGGTGCCCCTGAAAAAATACTTTTTTAAAGGAGCACTGCCTGTCATGAGTCAGTTCTGTTTGGGTTTGACAGTATCTTTTCCTGGTTAAAGTATTTGGGTAGTCCATGAATAAGTGGAATGCTAAAGGCAACTTTGTTTTTCCTGAGACATGGTAAAACATTATGATCAAGAGCTCAGGCTTTGGCTTTGACAGAATGGATTCAAAGCCAAGCAGCACCACTTACCAGTTGTGATATTGGAGTCAAATGATTTTATCCAATTCCCAGTTTTCCTATGTGTAAATGAGGACTGTAATCTACCTTGGGGATGTTGTGAGGATCAAAATTAGATAATAAATGTGAAACATCTACTCTAGTCGATATTGAGAGAAGTTGTTTTGCAAATAAACTTTTCCTTCTGTTAACACTAGGTCCTGGAATCCTGACTCAAGCATTACTTGAAAGCAAGGCCAAAGTGATTGCCCTTGAAAGTAACAGAACTTTTCTTCCACATTTGGAGGTATACTTTTAGTTTCTGAAACTAATTTATTGTTCAGAGAGCTATCTTTGAGTCTTTAGGGAAGTGAAATTGAAGTACACAATTTATATAGAATCACTTTGGAGGGCCTTGCTTGCTGTTACAATAACAGTATATTGTTACCCCCATGACTAGAGCATAGGAGGTATCAATGCTTGTTGAATGACTGAAAGACTGGAGTTCTCAGACTTATTCTCTGATTCTAGCTCTGCTGCAGACTAGTTGGGTGACTTTGAACCGTGTGTAACTGGCATCTCGAGGCTTGTTTCCTTATCTCTAGTAGGGTATCCTGTGCCTCTGCTTTCTGTGAACTTAGAATCTAGGTTAACAGGACTATGTTAACTCTGGATTTGGGGTTTCAGAGGCAAGATAGGTTTGGTATAGTCAGATACAATTGCAGGTAGTGAAAGCATTATCCAAATGGGTTTTTCAGTGAATTCTGCTGCTTGTCTGGCAGACAGGTTTATGTAACAGTGAAGTGGAAATTCCTTGTCTCACCGCCAGCCTCTTTCCTTCTCTTTCCCCTCCCTTCTGAGTCTCTAGATTCAGTTTAGGAAATTTATACTTCTCTGAGCCAAATTCCTGAAGCCATGTATAATGGTATTATTTAAAAGTGCAGGACAACAGGGACGCCTGGGTGGCTCAGTTGTTAAGCGTCTGCCTTCAGCTCAGGTCATGATCCCAGGATCCTGGGATCGAGCCCTGCATCGGGCTCTCCGCTCCGCGGGAAGCCTGCTTCTCCCTCTCCCACTCTCCCTGCTCATGTTCCCTCTCTCACTGTGTCTGTCTCTGTCAAATAAATAAATAAAATCTTTTAAAAAAAAAGTGCAGGAGAACAAAAAATTACAAAAATGTCCACTAAATCCAGTTGTTTATTTTTTAAATAAAACTATGCATGTTAGGTGGTGGTTATCCTACAACTGACAGCTTTGAAAAGAATTCAAGGGTTTTTTTTGTTTTGCTTTTTAAGATTTTATTCATTTGAGAGAGAGAGAGAGAGCACAAACAGAGGGAAAGAGAGAAGCAGAGCCCAGCAGGGACCCGGATGCACGACTCAATCCCAGGACCCTGAGGTCATGGCCTGAGCCTAAGGCAGGTGCTTAACCGCCTGAGCCACCCAGGCGCCCCGAGAATTGAAGGTTTTAGCCAGGTTATTTAATTGATGCTGAATCTGCTGGAATCCCAAAAAACATGAAGAGAAAAGGACACAAAATTGTTGAAAGATCATGGAGTGTGATTTAGTCACCATAACCATCTAATTTCAGTTTCACCGTAGGAATTGGAAACAAGATAGCTTTTATTTTGATCTTTTAAAAAAAGGATTACTTTTTTTTTTTTTTGAGAGGGAGGAGGAGAGAAAGAGCATCTTCACCAGGCTCCACGCCTAGCTTGTAGCCTGACCCAGGGCTCGATCTCAGGACTCTGAGATCATGACCTGAGCTGAAATCAAGAGTTGGACACTCAACTGACTAAGCCACGCAAGTGCCCCAAGGCCTACTTTTGAAGGTTAATCTGCATGTTCACAAAACAATTGAAAACATTAAAATATCTATTGAGTTTCTTATCCAATAACACAGTAGTTGCTTTTTTGTAAGATCAAGATACATGTTAATTTGAAATCCACGATTCCATGAAAAATGGAGTGTTAGGGGCTAGAAAGTTCACGACACGCAGAACTTTCCTGTAAGAAATATAGGAATATTCATCGTAAATGTTTCTGACACTACAGTGTAAACACAAAATCCATCTCTGATCAAATCCAATCTTTGGTTAGAACTAAGTTTGTCTTCCAGTTCTAACTCCTCATCCCCACTCCCCTCAGCACTAACTTGAACTCAGCCCTCAGTAGGTATTTACTCTTATTAATCATCATTATGACAGAGGGGAAAGCCATTCAAATAAGGTTTTATGTGAATTCATCTATTTGCCAGAATAAAAGAGAAGTAACCATTTAAATAGAAGTTTTGTGGGCACCTGGGTGGCTCAGTCAGTTAAGTGTCCAACTCTTGGTTTCGGCTCAGATCATGATCTCAGGGTCATGGGATCAAGCCCTGAGTAGGGCTCCTCGCTCATCAGGGAGTCGGCTTGAAGATTCTCTCTCTCCATTTGCCCCCCCCCGCTTGTGTGCATGTTTGCACATGCACTCTCTCTCTCTAAATAAATCTTAAAAAAAAAAAGAAATAAAATAATTAGAAGTTTTACGGTGGCCCTAAATCACAGCTTTAAAGTGGTACTCTCAGCAGACAATGCTTCTAGCCACCCAGAGTTTGCTCCTAAAAACTGAAAAGATTTTCAAGGATGATGCTTGACTCAGAATTTTTGTCTAACGTTAGAACTCCCACCCTCTCAAATAAAATTCCTGGGACTCCACATTAACAGTGTTTCAAGCAGGAACAGTTAGTTTGCCTATCTGGATGTGCTAGAGGTACAGTTTTTAAATTGTGTTCTATAATAATAAATCATGATATATTCCTTTTGAAAATGAGAACTACTGTTGCAGAAAGAGCTATACATGTTCAGTTGAAGAGCTCTCAGCTTTTGTGGCAAGTGGTGTGGTATTTCAGCAGAGATAGAACAGTCTTTTCAAGTCACGCTGAATGTCAGCCCTAGCTATCACTACCTTTAAGGCCCTTGGGCAATTAATTTAATGTTTGACTTTTCTCATATGTAAAATAGAGACATTAATGCCCCACTTGTAAAGGATCTTGTTGCAATTTGTTTTTATTTTAAGGATTTTATTTATTTTAGAGAGAGAGCAAGGGTGGTGGGGGAGGGGCAGAAGGAGAGAGAGAATCACAAGCAGACTCCCCGCTGAGCGTGGAGCCCAATGTGGGGCTCAATCTGATGACCCTGAGATCATGACCTGAGCCATAATCAAGAGTTGGTTGCTTAACCAACTGTGCCACCCAGGTGCCCCTCTTGTTGCAATTTAAATACGATGAAATGTGCTTCCTGTTTTTGAATCCTAAATGAAATCAAGTTTTTAAATGTGATTTCACTATTATTGTAGAACTAAATTATTCTGGAGTTCTGGCTGTTGTATCATTATTACCATTATTGCATGGTACATGACAGATGCAAAAACAAAAACGTACTTTCAAAATATTAGTGGAACCAAATCTTAATGTATACATTCCTATCAAACCAAAATTTAATAGTTTTTCTTAGTTACAAAGATTAAAATATAACTCTTGAGTAACTTCTGAGGTTATTTTATTGCTATACATACAGAACACTTTGTAAGAATTTCAAGATAATCTGTTTTTAAGATAAGCATCAAATAAGTGTTCTTTTTCTCTGTCATAACACCACAGTCTGATTTTCTTCTTTACATATTTGGCTTATTCTCAGCTTTTTGTGAGACTGGAGTTACTCCATCCTCAGGCCTAGTCTTCTGTGCTTCTCCCTAGGGGGGTCTCATCTGTACCCCTGGCTTTAATAACCTTCAACAAGCAAAATTCTCACCAATTTATATCTTTGGCCTGGACCGCTCCACTGACCTCCCTATTCAGGTCTACAACTTCCTACCTGGTGTCTCCACGTGGTTCACCTAATAGACATCTCAAACTTAACAGGACCAGAAGTGTATGATTTCTACCCTAGTCTATTCCTTCCCTAGTCTTTTTCAAGGGTCCCCACGAAAATGATCATTAGAATTTACTAGATTTATAAATAAAATAATATTTATAGGTTGAAATAAAAACTTATGAAAAATTAGGGTTTTTATTTTGTAACTTTAAATTGCAAATTCTTGAAACCTTGATATATACCAATAGAATTTTCTGTGCGTGAGAATCTCAAAATGTATATCAAGTCCCTTGACCTCTTCTGTTTGGTTTTTTTTTGTAACTTCTAATGAAGTTTATGGAGTCTGTAGCTACGCCTTCCTCTCACTGCTAAGGTGTCCCGTGCTACAACAGAGCCAGCACATCAGGGCAGTGAAAAGACGGAGGTATATCGGACCTCTTCTGGCAGACAAGGAGCTTTCCTTCCGTAGTTGCTTCTGTCTTTAGAAAATGTAAATGAAAAATCAAGGGGAAAATAGAAAGTGACGTACACGATAACTGTAGCCAAGTTCATTTGGTGAAGGGCTAATTAGACTCTTCTAGTAAAAACAGGACTGTCTGCCTTTCCCTTTAATATTTTTATCGTTTTTCTCTATGAAGCATCTGGCCATGACCAGCAGACAGTTGCCGCTCTGTACCCGGGCCCAGGTGCGGTCTCCAGGCGGCCGCCACTAAGCAGTCAGATAGTGTGAGGACACTTTGAACAGCTGAAACCATTGAGTTAAAGTAGAGAAAGTGAATGGATAAGTGAGAATTTGTTGAAGGTTTTTTGGTGTGGGGGCTTTTTCTTAGTAATACTGTAGTTTCATTGCTTTTCAGGCATTAATTACTCTTAACTGTTAAATTTTAGGTAAATTTTTTGAAGTAGATCTTTGGGTACAAAGTCTCCCTAACACTGACAGTTTTAAACATGTTATCTCTGTCTCTCTTCAGTCCCTGCGCAAAAAGGTGAATGGAAAACTAGAAGTGGTCTACTGTGACTTCTTTAAAATGGATCCTAGAAATTTTGGAATAGTAAAACCTCCCATTATGATTTCAGAAACGCTTTTTCGGCATCTGGGAATAGAAGCGGTTCCTTGGTCAGAAGGTAATTTTTGTCATTCACTGCAGCAAATAGCTTTCTGATTTGCCAGCTTTCTCTAGCAGGACACCTTGTCTGCTGAAGAGATCCGCATCCTGTCTAGATGAGAGTTTGTGGGCGGGACTGTGGCTTTCTCCTCACATAGACAGAATCCGAGCAGCTCCACGGAGGCCAAGCGCCCTTCGAGGAAAGATGCCAAGGCTTCGTTTTAATTGACTTAATGCAGGTTGTTAACTTAGTTTGACTCAATAAAATATGATCTTAGGAAAAAATTTTAACAACTTATTCGAATATTTTTGCTTGTATTCCTAACAGATACCCCATTAAGAGTAGTTGGAATCTTCCCAGCAAAAAATGAGAAAAAGATACTTTGGAAGCTTTTATATGACCTATATTCTTCTACTTCTGTATATAGTTATGGGCGAGTGGAACTAAATATGTTCATTACTGAAAGGGAATATGAGGTAGGTTATTAACAGGTACCTGATTAGTGTTTGTTTTGCAAGAGTTTTGTGATCTTTCTCTGCATGGTCTTAATCTGTTTGACTTTAATTTGAGCTCATGACATTGAGGGTATTAAGATGGTTTTTAAATTTCTGTAGAGTAATCTTTAGATTCAATTTTTTTTTAAGGTTTTTTTTTTGTGGTTAAATATCCATGTGACAGGGACGCCTGGGTGGCTCAGTCGTTAAGCGTCTGCCTTCGGCTCAGGTCATGATCCCAGGGTCCTGGGATCGGGTCCCACATCGGGCTCCTTGCTCAGTGAGGAACCTGCTTCTCGCTCTCCCTCTACTGCTCCCCCTGCTTGTGCTCTCTCTCTCTCTGACAAATAAATAAAAAACTTTAAAAAAAAAAAAATAAATATCCATGTGACATATTTACCATTTTAACTGTTTCTCAATGTTCAGTTCAGTGGCATTAAGTATATTCACATTGTGGTACAACTGTTAACCACCATCTATCTCTTCTCAGCACATTTTTAGCATTCCATACGAAGTAAGCATTACTTCCCATCTTCCCCTTCCCCTGAGCCTCTGGTAAACATTGTCCTACTTTCTGTCTCAGTGAATTTGACTATTCTAAGTACTTCATCATAGGTGGAATCATAGAATATTGCACTTTGTGTTTGACTGAGTTCACTTAGCATAATACCTTTATGGTTCATCCAAATCGTAGCATGTGTCAGAATTCCATTTTCTTTTAAGGCTGAAAAATATACATTGTATGCATATATATATGTATATATTTTATACACAAACACATAGATATATACCCCCACCACCTTTTCTTTATCCATTCATCTGTCAACAGACATTTGAGTTGCTTCCACTTTTCGTTACTGTGAATGATGCTGCCGTGAGCTTTGGTGTGCAAATATCTTTTCCAGTCCGGCTTTTAGTACCTTTGGCTGTATACCCAGAAGTGGAATTGCTGGATCATATGGCAATACTATTTTTTTTTTAAGATTTTATTTATTTATTTGAGAAAGAGAGGGGGAGAGAGAGAGAGAGAGAGCACAAGCAGGGAGCAAGGGGGAGAGCGAATCTTTTAAATTTTAAAGTTAAAAAAAATTATTTATTTGAGAGAGAGGGAGCACAGAGCAAGAGGGAGAAGCAGAACCCTGCTGAGAAGGAGCCCAACTTGGGGCTCAGTCACAGGACCCTGAAATCATGACCTGAGCTGAAAGTAGATGCTTAACCGCATAAGCCACCCAGGCACCCCAATACTATTTTTAATTTTTTTCAAGGACCCACCCTACTGTTTTCCGTAGTGTCTGTACCATTTTATATTCCCACCAGCAATGCACAAGAGTTCCAATTTCTCCATGTTCTCTCCAACATCATTTTGTCATACACATGAGGATCTGTTTCTGGGCTCTCTCTTTTATTATTAGGCTATTCAGTGTCTCTTGCAATTGCATATGAGTTTTAGGATGGGTTTTTCTAGTTCTGTGACAAAACGTCGTTGGGATTTTGGTATGGATTGTGTTGACTCTGTAGATCACTTTGGGTAATATTGACATCTTAACATTGGTCAGTCTTCCAATCTGTGAACGCTGGTTGTTTTTTCCATTTGTTTTTAATTTTTCGTCAGTGTTTTGTAGTTTTCAGTGTACAAGTCTTTCTCCTCCTTCGTTAAATTGATTCCTAAGTATTTTACTCTTTTGGATGCTATTTTAAATGGAGTTGTTTCCTTAATTTTGCTTTTCAGATTATTCATTATTAGTATATAGAAATGTGATTGACTTTTGTGTGTTGATTTTTATATCCTTCAACTTTGCTGAATTCATGTATTAGTTCTAATAGGAATATTTGGGGTTTTTAGACTCTACTCTCTGACATTTTAGTTCTTTATAGTGTCTTGAGAGTGATATTTCTTTTCTGCTCAGAATGCTTCACATTATTAATCTTCTAATCCATTGTAACACGAGATGCTTACTTGTATGTAAGAGTTATGGGTTAGCATAGTGGAGCAAGAAATGAAAGGGTGGTTTACTCACCAAGACTCAGTACAGACATAGTGGCTATCCATGGAAAGCGTAGGGACTCAGAACCTTGAGGCTGTACATACATTATATCATGAAAGGGTGAAAGAAGAGAAACAGGAAATGCTTCGTCAGGTTTTTTCTTGCTACTGGGGAAATGTTCTAGTGCTTCTTTTACCATGGACCTTTTCATGTGTGGTTTCCTTTGCGTAGTGCTCTCATTCACTGAGGAAACTGCTCATCCTTCAAGTGTCAGCCTGAACAATTCTTGACTCAAAATTTATTAGTCCACCTGATACATACTTCTAACACACACTTGTCCTTCTCCAAAGTAATTATACATTTTTTTTAAAAGATTTTATTTATTTGAGAGAGAGAGAATGAGAGATAGAGAGCACGAGAGGGAAGAGGGTCAGAGGGAGAAGCAGACTCCCCGCCAAGCAGGGAGCCCGATGTGGGACCCGATCCCGGGACTCCAGGACCATGACCTGAGCCGAAGGCAGTGGCTCAACCAACTGAGCCACCCAGGCGCCCCAGTAATTATACATTTTTGTTTCATTTTTTTCTTTAATGAGATTTTGCCCTAATAGGGTTTTGGCTAAAGGAAATCAATCTCACATATATTATGTTTTAAGTGTACAGGACAATATATTTCAATATGAAAGTTTAAAAAGATTTCTCTTCTTTGAAATGATTACGGATAAGATTTTGCGATTCTAATTTTTTTTAAATTTCTAAATACTATTAAGATATTACTTTTAAGATTCAGAACTTTATTTCAATTGTTTATAGTTATATAAACATATAACTTTTATTTTCCTTTTACTAGAAACTGGTGGCAAGTCCCAAAAATCCACACTTGTATCAAGCGTTAAGTGTGCTCTGGCAAGTAGCTTGTAAGATTAAGCTTCTGCATGTGGTGAGTAAAATCGTTCTAATTGCAACAGAGAACTTCATTTTTATTTTTTTATTATTTATTTTTTAAAATTTTATTTAAATTCAGTTAATTAAGTTATAGTGTATTATTAGTGTCAGAGGTAGAGTTCAGTGATTCATCAGTTGTATGAAACACCCAGTGCTCATTACATGTCCTCCTTCATGCCCATCACCAGTTACCCTGTCCCGCCAGCGTCTGAACTTCATTGTTTTTAAAGAGGCTACATTTTTGTGACCAGTAAATGGAGAAAAATGAAAATTTAATTTATTATTTTTCCCAGCTGTTGAAGATAATAGAGCAAGGTAACTTTGTGCTTATGTTTTTGTCACAAATGTTTATATTTTTCTCTGATTATAAAAATAATGTATACTCATTATAAAAATGTGAGACATAAGAAAGAAAAAAGAAAAGGGGCACCTGGGTGGCTCAGTCATTAAGCGGCTGCCTTCAACTCAGGTCATGGTCCCAGGGTCCTGGGATCGAGTCCTGCATCGGGCTCCCTGCTCGGCGGGGAGCCTGCTTCTTCCTCTCCCTCTGCCTGCCTCTCTGCCTACTTGTGCTATCTCTTTGTCAAATAAATAAATAAAGTCTTTAAAAAAAAGAAAAAAGAAAAGAATTTTAAAAACTCCCATCACTACAGTTCCACCACCCAGAGGTCACTATCAACATTTGTGACCTATTTGTAGTCTTTTATTTTTCCAGTATTTTGTGCTTTTTCCTTTAAATAGTAGAGATTATATTTTTTTGTATCTTATTTTTTTCACTTAATAGCTGATAGTGATGTTTTTTTCTCTCATCACTAGACATTTTTCTTGTATTTAATGGTCAGTTAAAACCTCACTATAGAGCATTCCCCTTTCTAGTTCATTTCCTTAGGCAAGATTAGAGTCATCTAATAGAAATACAATGTGAGCCACACATGTAGTTTTACATGTAACGCTACATTTAGTAGCAACTTACAAAAAAGTAAAAAACAGGTAAAACTAATGTTAATATATTTTATTTAACCTCGACTCAAAAATATTATCACGTCAGTATGTAATCAGTATTTTACAGTTAGTTATTACATAATTTGGATTATTTTTTTACATACAGGGCCTTTGAAGTCCAGTGTGTATTTTACACTTAACAACACATCTCGGTTCAGACTAGATACATTTCAGGTGTCAATAGCCACATATGACTAGTGGCCACTGTATTCATAGCAAAGGGCCAAAGTGAAGGAAAAACTGGTAAACACTATTTCTTTCATACAGTAATTTGGCCTTTCTCTTTTTTGTTGGATGTATGTTTACGTATGTGATGGACCCTTGTTCTTCTAATGATATGTTGGTTTCATTTTTAAATGGGCCGTGTGTATCTCCATGTAGTCCCTTCAGTGTTGTTGTCCAGGAGCACATTAAGCCCCTCAGTGTGCATACTTAGTTGTTAGAACGTTACCCATTTGATTTTAGCTTTTGTTCCAGTTCTGTGTTTTTTTCCTCCAATGCATGAGGTTCTTAGACTGGCTCTCCGTTCCTTGTCTTTAGTGTAGTATCTGTCATGCTTTTATTGTTTTTCTGTATTCCCAGAAATCTTTTCACATTGGTGTTCACAGCACTGACGCTGCACCGTGTGCTGTGACATTGGTATTGCAGTTCTTGGTGTCCTTAAGTCCTTTCTTACCTCAGTGATCTCGCATTCTGTTGGCTTTTTATCTGGGCCTCCTCTCCTCATGGCTGTCAGCTAGTTTCTTCATAAAGGCCTCCCGGGCACTTTAGCTTTCTGAAGAGTCTTCTCTTTTTTTGTTCTGCAGTATTTATTTTCAAAGGCCTTGTGTTGACTTTTGCCATTCATTAATGTCAGTGTTGATCTGATGGGCCCTAACCTGACTGTGACTTAATATGGAAATCTTAGCTGTTAAACCAGCTTAAGGACCTATTTGCATTAATTATATTAAGGATGATACTCTATCTAAATAAGTAAGAGAATTAGCAATGTCAGGATAGACCTTTGATTCTCCTCTTTAAAAAAAAACAAGGTGAAAGAGGGAAGTTTATGATTTAACTATCCCATGTTTTTCTTAAGTCCAATTAGAATGGTGACTTGGATTTAATTCATTCTGTTATTTAAAGGCAGTAATAATTTGGGGCACTTTGACTAAAGAGAACTAAAAGAAATGTTTCTGGTTTTGTTTACCTTCCCTCAAGGAGCCTTGGTCCTCATTTGGTGTATACGGCCAAAGTGGGAGACAGGAAAAGCTGAAGAATAAGGTCAGAATGAATGCCCTTCTCTTTTTCTTTCCAAATGGAACAGCCTGTTTTCTTTAAGATTATCTGGAATTCTGTATTTATTTAAATGTTTAATTTTGGAATATTTGGAAATGTTCTTTAAACATATCTTACTGCTTTTAATAAATTAAAATTATTTTGGAAGAGAGTTGTAATTTTCAGCTGATTATACGGTGGATACTAGTTAGTGTAGTAATAGGCTTAAACAGAATTTGACTTCCATCTCTATCTCTTGCAATGAAGAAACATCCCAAATTTGGAAAATACAATCATCTTAGTGTTCATCTAATTTGATAAACTAAAGACACGATTTTAAAAGTCGGAAACTGGGGCGCCTGGGTGGCTCAGTTGGTTACGCGACTGCCTTTGGCTCAGGTCATGATCCTGGAGTCCCGGGATCGAGTCCCACGTTGGGCTCCCTGCTCAGCAGGGAGTCTGCTTCTCCCTCTGACCCTCCCCCCTCTCATGTGCTCTCTCTCTCTCATTCTCGCTCTCTCAAATAAATAAATAAAATCGTTAAAAAAAAAAATCTTTAAAAGTCGGAAATCTGTTGTGTTACTATTTATAATGATTGAGTTCATCAACAGGTATGTCTTATTTCTTACCCAGAGGGTGGGGCTTTTGTTTGTTTTTTCCCCTTTTTATGGAACCAAAGTGATGATGTTATAAAGTGATCTTCCATTTACTTTATATTAGGGGGACTTGTGGCAAAATTGGAATAAAGTAGATGAATTTTTAAAAACAATCCAAAGTTTGACTTCAGGATGAAATGCTAATGATGTGGATCAGTTCAGCCTGAAGGTCCCATTTACCTACTTACTTTGGGTTTTTTCTCACTCTTGCCACTAAAAGAAAAAAAGAAAATGATCAATTTAGAAACGGCCTGACTTTTCTTCAATCATCATTGTGATGATTGAGATTTTAGCTCTGTATCACTCTTCATAAGCATATTTTTGTAGCCTCACAAAATAGAATCATATTAATTTATTTTATCTTGAGACCATTGGGAACTTATCCAAATGTCCCCAAAGTGAATAGTCCTGTATATAAGACACTATCATTTTTTCAAATGAGCAAAAGCTAAAAAATGTTTCTTTGGCCAACTTAAATATATAAACTTTAGGGATGAAAAGGAGATAACCAGATGTCATGTTTCATGAGAGAATTGTATTCAAATATTCCACCTGTATCTCTGATATCAGCATGTCTGTAATTGCTACAGAGGCACATTGAGACATTTGACAGTTTTTTAGAGCACATTATTCTGATTTCCATCCAAGTTGTTTGATATTTTCCTCTTTTTGGAAGCCATATTTTTATCACTGGAACTTTTTTTCTAAGCTACAAATAGCCATCCAGTAACAGCAGGAAAGTTTTTTCTTCCCTATTTATCAAGTAAGTCTGTATCTGTAACTACAAAACTATCTACCAGTTTCCTTTTTTGTTTTTAATTTATTTTTAAGTAACCAGGGTTACCCAACCTGGGGCTTGAACTTACAACCTGGAAGAATTGCATGCTCTACCAACTGAGCCAGCCAGGTACCCCCTACCAGCTTCCTTTTTTAAAGTCACTTTCAAAAGTCTTATTAACAACAATATATAACACTTTGAGTTATGAGGTTATCTCCCGCTCTAATTAATAATTACTAGGGGCGCCTGGGTGGCTCAGTTGGCTAAGCGACTGCCTTCGGCTCAGGTCATGATCCTGGAGTCCTGGGATTGAATCCCATATCGGGCTCCCTGCTCAGCGGGGAGTCTGCTTCTCCCTCTGACCCTCTTCCCTCTTGTGCTCTCTGTCTCTCATTCTCTCTCTCTCACATAAATAAAATCTTTAAAAAAAAAATAATTACTAAATATTTTTTGAATTTCATTGCCTCCTTTTTTTTGACTAATTCCTTCAACTGCAGGCATCCAAAACTAGAAACTAGAATTGATTGAAAGTTTCTTTTTCAGGCCATAGGTCTTCCACAAAGAGTATATATACTCAAAAGTGTATATTTTTGTGTATGTACATATATGTGTATATGTGTGTATATATAGTTAGATAAATAAGGGATCACTACCTAATATATGAGATTTCCAAAGGACTTAAACATAAGGCCTCTGTGCTTCCCAAGGGAAAATTTCAGAGGAAAAGAATCTTAACCTTACATTAAGGCATGTACTTTAAAAAAAAATCCGAATATTGTGTACTAGAGTGGATTGGCCAACTTCTTCAGTAAAGGGCCAAGCAGCACGTGTTTTATGCTTTGCAGACCGCATAATAGTCTCTCCTAGTCTTTGTTTTTGCTTGCTTTCTTTATTTTTTAAACAGTCCTTTACAAAGGTAAAAACCATTTTTAGATCCAGACTATACAAAAACAAGCAGGCTGTGGACCATAGTTTGTAACCCCATATTTTTTTAAATATCCAAGGGAAAATTATAAGTCAATAATGCTTTTTTATCCTTAGGATCTGGTGTTATGTCTCAAATATAGAAGAAACTTAGTACATGTTAGTGTCCTGTTTAGGATTTGATTTTACCCTGCTTCAAAGTTAATAAGCTGTTACTCTTTCATGGATACTGCCCAAAGATAGACTCCTGGGTCAGAAGAAGGATTTTATCTGCCCCCACGTCCCATAGGGTAATGTGATGTTCCTCAGTTGACGGTGTATATGTTGGGGCTTGCACTGCAGCTTAGAAACATAGAGCTGGGGTAATCCACTCCTTTAATAACAAACACGAAGCGAGCTCCTCTTTTCCTGGAGAGAGCCATTATCTCATCCCTCAAGGCAGGTGGCTTGCTGCAGACAACCCTGAGGAACTGCCCAGGTAAAGAGTGGTTAGGGCCTTGCGTTCTTGGCACACCCAGCAAGAACGTACAGGACCCCACGGGATGTGTGGTGCTTGCCCTTCCAAGAGCTAGCTTGAATGAGTAAGCAAACTCTGTCTTGCTCTGGCAGCATTTTATGACTAACACAATTTATTCTTTTTCTCTCTCCAGAAACCATTAGAACAAATAAATAAACAAGTAGGACAAAACATGTGTTTAATTCAACTGACTCCTCTTCCGAATTTATTTACAGAAAATTTAACATCTGTTAACTATGATGTATTTTTTCACATGTTAAAGCAGTGTTTTATGAAGCGTCATTTCAAGCTAATGGACCATTTACAGTAAGTAAGAATAAAAGCAAGTATAAAAGTGGCAATTTAATGTGAGAATTATGCTTTTCATGTTAGCGGTCCATTTTCTGGATCTTGTATATCTTGATTAACAAGAGTTAGGTACCATGTTTTCACTCATCTCTTTCTTCACAACACTTCCTTCCCCAGTGCACATTTTGAGAAAAATAAAATTCAATTTTCCACATAGTCTCCTGAGCTTAATTTTTTTTTTCATTTGAAAAAAACAACTAGGGAAGCCCACCAGTAGTTCCTCTTTGTCAGAGTATATGTCCAGGATTGACTTACGTGGAGAACTAGCTGCTTGCCAGTGACCGGGATGGGAGCAGCATTAGTGGTGGCAAACCCACCACCTACCTTTTCTCACTGTTTATCCCCTGTGGTTTTATTTCCTAGCCCAAGGAGGCATGGATTATTCTACCACCCTAGTCCTCCTGTCCTGGACCAGATTTTAAGTTTTTACCTAAAGCTTTATAAAAATTATAGCTGTTACTGCATCCTTGGTATCTACATAACTTTTCCATGAGGATGATGGGTACAGTTCTGTAAGTTATGCATGACCTCTTGGAATCAGCAGCCCATGGTCATTCAGAGTCCTGTCAGAATGGGTGAAACTCTGAATGAGCTGTTGAATGAACAGCTGAAACTTCAGAAATGATAGTAAAAGCTATACATTATATGCAAACTCTAAAACCAAATAAGATTAATTATATATCCATAAGTTAAGCATTTTAAATTGGGCATAGAAGCCATCTCTACCAATATTTACTGCAGTTATAAAAGGAATTAAGCAGATTTACTTTGTGTTTCTTTTGTAGGTTATTGAGTCCAGTTAATGCAACAGCTATATTGAAGCAAATAGAGAAACATGGAGACATGAAAATAACAGATCTTTACCCTCAAGACTTTAAACAGCTTTTTGAAACTATAGAGTGTTCCAAAGAATCCTGTAGGTGGCTATTTGATGATTGCATGGAAGAGATGATCATGTAGGGAACTTGACTGGCCCACATTAGCTGGAGCCATTGATTTATTTGGAAATTATGACACAAATGGAAGAGAACTAAGTTTGAAAAGCTTCCAGCCTTTCAACAGAAGATAACTGTTCTTGTTTTGCAGCTGGGGCAGATAACTTCTTCTGAAGGTGATACCTTTAGTAAACTGGATAAAACCATGGCTGCTATTTTATTCACAAAAAATAAAATGAAAACTTAGTTAATTGTGGATTTGATCAGATTGCATTTGTTTTGTTTTAAATTCCTATCTTCTGTAGACATACTGGTAGTTGTAGGGTATTGCCAGATGAAATTTAATTTTAAAAATCCCTTTGGCCCCGCGTGCCTGGCTGTCTCAGTCAGTAGAGTGTGTGACTTGATCTCAGGGTTGTGAGTTTAAGCCCCACGTTGGGGGTAGAGCTTACTTAAAAAAAATCCCTTTGGCCAAATACCTTACATTGTATTAACTTAAATATTCCATTTTCACTGTTGATTTTTGCTTCCTCCTGGAGGGCAAAAGAGTTTGTACATTATTAAGCTTAGAAAGTAAAGTAAAATGATTTAAGTGGTTTGTTTTAGTTTTTCAGATTGTTGAATTATATTATCAAGTACTGTACAATGAAATTATTTCAATTTTAATATGGTTTAAACTTTTTTCAAAATTAAAATACTTTAAGTAATAAGATTTTGTGATTTGTTGGTCTCTGTCTAATGAAATACTAAATTGAACCTAAGTTATTCATTTTAAATTGTTATGTACAGTCAATGTGCATTCAGTGAGTAATTCAATCTGTATTATTCAAAAGTTGCTTGAATTTTTGTTCTTTCAAGAAAGTTCATCTGAAGTTAGACCTTTACATGAACCTAGATGGAATTAAGAATGTCTTCTTAGGGGGCGCCTAGGTGGCTCAGTCGTTAAGCGTCTGCCTTTGACTCGGGTCATGATTCCCGCATCAGGCTCCCTGCTCTGTGGGAAGCCTGCTTCTCCCTCTCCCACTCCCCCTGCTTGTGTTCCCTCTCTCGCTGTGCCTCTCTCTGTCAAATAAAATCTTCAAAAAAAAAAAAAAATGTTTTCTTAGGGGGCGCCTGGGTGGCTCAGTCGGTTAAGTGTCTGCCTTCAGCTCAGGTCATGATCCCAGGGTCCTGGGATCGAGCCCTGCATCGGACTCCCTCCTCGGCGGGGAGCCTGCTTCTCCCTCTGCCTCTGCCTGCCTGCCTGCCTACTTGTGATGTCTCTCCCTCTGTCAAATAAATAAATAAAATGTTTAAAAAAAATGTTTTCTTAGATCATTGTAGAAGCAACTGGATTTTAACTGAGACATAGCAAATCTCCTCAGATTTGTTTGCTATTATAATACTTCGTAATACCTAAGGCATATTATTAGTAAGTTTTTGCAGGGCATGTTAACATTTAGCCAAACCAGTTCTTCCCGACTTCCCTACTATTGCCATTGGTCTACAGTTCAATCTGGCTGGAAACCAAATCTTCTCTTGTAATTCCTATCATGCCATTATATAATCTGCCAAATCTTCATGCCATTCAGTCTTCTCACTGTTCCTTCCACTCCCATGCCTCCAGCCTGAATTTCTCCTGAAGCTTCTTAACTAAACAAATATTAAGTTACCAGAGATGGAGTGATTCCCATGGCAAGGCCTAGCACCAGGTAATTTGGGGTTAAACACTTGCAGAGATATTTTGCCAAAAGGCCTTAGGGCTGGCTGAGGATAATGGATGGTCATCTGGTTTGTTTGAATCCCCCAAACCTGGTGAGTTTAGCAGAATGCTCAGAGGGAATCCTGGAAGCATGGCCTGGTATCTCCGAAGAAAAGTTTTTACTGCAAGAGTCAACTAGCTATCCATACAGTTAAGCTCATGCTGGGCTCCATCCCAGGACCCAGGGCTCATGACCTGAGCTAAAGGCAGACGCTTAACCGACTGAGCCACCCAGGCGCCCTGAAGGAAGGGGTTTTTTTTTTAATTCCATGCCCTATAACTATATTATTTGTGCCAATCTAAGTCTTCAAAGAGGAATCCTAGCTACCCAATGAGACACATAATAGACTTTAAAAAGTAATCCAGTAAGTCTTGGTTAAATGTTCATTTGGTTTACTACTAAAACTGCTGGGTAGTTTTATATTAAAAATTTATAGGTACTACTTAATTTCCTTCTTGGTAATAAAACAGTGTGTTAAATTTTTAATTACGGATTATGGGAAATTGAGGCACAACTTTCTATGCTCTTTTTGGTTTTTATCTGCGTATTAGAAGCAAGGATATGAAAGTAATGGAACCAGAAGGGCAGGAAAGCACTGCTTTTTGTGTATTTTAAAGTCCAATTTAGATTCCTGGTAAAAGAAGCTGATTGTAAATTTAGTAAGAATTTTTTTTAATGCTTTTTTTTTAAAGATTTTATTTATTTATTTGACAGAGAGAGACAGCGAGAGAGGGAACACAAGCAGGGGGAGTGGGAGAGGGAGAAGCAGGCCTCCCGTGGAGCAGGGAGCCCGATGCAGGGCTCAATCCCAGGACCCTGGGACCATGACCTGAGCTGAAGGCAGACGCTTAATCGTCTGAGCCACCCAGGTGCCCCTAGTAAGAATTTTCATTGGAAATAGTAAATCTCCAAGACTTGCAGAAAGACGGTTTCAGGATCCTACCCATGATTTCCTTATTATTTATGGTATGAAAACCTGTACTCCATATATACCATGAAGCTCTCTTAACATCTTCCACTTCTCTATAAAATATACTTTTAGTATTTTTTTTTTAAAGATTTTATTTATTTGACAGAGAGAGACACAGCGAGAGAGGGAACACAAGCAGGGGGAGTGGGAGAGGGAGAAGCAGTCTTCCCACCGGGCAAGGAGCCCGATGTGGGGCTCTATCCCAGGACTCTGGGACCATGACCTGAGCCGAAGGCAGACGCCCAACAACTGAGCCACCCATGGGCCCCTGAGCTTCAATTTCTAAAATAACATCTAAACCACAGCCATTCCCTCCCAGGCAACTTTTTTAAGATTTTATTTATTTATTTGACAGAGGAAGACAGTGAGAGAGGGAACACAAGCAGGAGGAGCGGGAGAGGGAGAAGCAGGCTCCCCTCTGAACAGGGAGCCTGATCCCAGGACCCTGGAATCATGACCTGAGCCAAGGCTGATGCTTATCAACTGAGCCAGCCAGTCACCCCTCTCTCCCAGGCAACTTTAAAGAACATTAAGAGTGGGGGCACCTGGGTGGCTCAGTCGTTAAGCGTCTGCCTTCAGCTCAGGTCATGATCCCAGGGTCGGTCCTGGTATCAAGCCCCACATCGGGCTCCCTGCTCGGCCGGGAGTCTGCTTCTCCCTCTCCCACTCCCCCTGCTTGTGTTCCCTCTCCCACTGTCTCTGTCTCTCAAATAAATAAATTCTTTAAAAAATAAAAAAAATGACATTAAGAGTCAGCCATCTTTCCAGTTTCTGAGTGGTCTTTGTATAGAAAATCTGGAACCTGATGCTTATGATTTATAATTTAAGAGTTCTGGAAAGCAACAGCCCAGTTTACAATACTTAAATGAATCTCTTTTATTAAGTAAAAAAAACTTAACCCTTCTGGTACTGAATATGTGGTTCTCATTATAGGATGTTATACTGTGTTACTTTGGAATTGCTTATTGGTAGGGACAGATCCACATTTTATGGGGCTCAGGTTTATACAACTTTAGGGAGCAAGCCCCCTTTTAGAATTGTGGTTATATATATACCACAAAACTTAACATTTTAGCCATTTGAAGTGTATAATTCAGTGGCATTAAGTACATTCACGTTGTGCAAAAATCACCATTACATATTTCTAGAACTTTTTCATTATCCCAGATAGAAACTCCATACTCACTGGTCACTAATTCCCCATTGCCCTCCCCCAGCTCCTGATGACTGCTCTTCTACATTTTGTCTCTATGGATCTATCTATTCCAGGTACCTTCTATAGGTGGAACCATATGGTATTTGTCGTTTTGAGTCTGGAGTATTTCACTTAGCACTTTTTCAAAGTTAACCCACATTGTAATGTATTAGAATTTCATTCCTTTTTAAGGCTAAGTAATATTCCATTGTGTGTATATACCACATTTTGTTTATTCATCTGTTGATTGATACTTGGATTATTTCTACATTTTGGCTACTGTGCATAATGCTGCTGTGAACATGGGCATGCAAGTATCTCTTGTAGTCCCTGCTTTCAATTCTTTCGGGTATTGGGGGACCTCTTTTAAAAAAAGGATAAAAAACAATATGACTCTAAGTACAAAAGTGAGTATTTGGAATGAGAAAAGAAATCACAGCAAAGTACAATATTTTAAAAACCGATAAATACCACAAACATCACAAAATCCAGGAAAAAAATTATATGTGATAGACCCTTGATACCCTTCTCCTCTACATCTGTGGTTGCATACTCTTTGATCTTATAAAGAGTATATAAAGATTTTTATAAGAATTTTATATACCAGTTTCTATAGAGAATGAAAAAACAATTCAGTCTTCTAACATGGTTGACTGAAATTTTTTATTATAAATAGTTTTTTCTTTCAGCTTCTCAACTACATTGGTGATTCCATGTCTCTAATTTCCTCTACAGTGTCTTGCCCTGGTGGCATCTCACACAAGGGCAAGCCTTGGGGTTCCAATGCTTTGATCTCCCTCCACACTGTCCCAGGTCCAGTTCAGCCAAGTCCTTGAAATACCTGCTCCTTCCCCACTCCCCAACCCCTTCCTCTTCCAGGTTGGTCCTAGGTCAGTGAGTAAAGTCTGGGTCATAGTGGTTCCCAAGTAGTGGCTCCTTTAGCTTTCTCCCTGGGGTCAAAGATAAATCTGGATCATCATTGAGGGCTGGGGGATGTGGTGGTAGTGCTGGCCTTCACTCAAGACTGCCTCCAAGGGTGAGACCAGGCCTCCAGGCTGGGGCAGTACTCCCTGGCTTCCCAGTACCTGAGGTTACTGCTTCCTTCTTTTGTCCATTGAGGAAAGCAGGGTGGGCCTTCAAATGGAGCTATTAAAGTGAGGGACCCTCATTCTGAAGTTTCCTTAGCTTCTGTTCAGTTGGCCCAACAAGGGCCAACAAGTGCCCTACTTCGTAAGAAAAATGCTATGCATGGAATGGGCTACTTCCCAGTTCTTGGCACCCTTTTCAGATTTGGGGACTAAGAACCTTAATTCCAGGCTCGATACCCAAAACCCAAATCAGGAAATACTTATGTTCTAATTTTATATTCTGTGGCTCAACATTAAGGTATCCTGGCTTCACATAGTATCTCAGTAACTGAAATCCTACATCCTTCCTATGCCTTGAACCTTCAAGTGAGGAGCTCATGTCTTCTCTTGCTGGTGCACCTCTCACGGGACACAGCACCACACTCAAAAGATTCCAGAGAGGGGCGCCTGAGTGGCTCAGTTAAGTGTCCGTCTCGGTGTCAGCTCAGGTCATGATCTTAGGGTCCTGAAATCAAGCCACATGGGCTCCCCACTGGGTGTGGAGCCTGCTTAAGATTCTCTCCCTCTTCCTCTGCCCCTTCCCCCCACCTCCACACAATCTCTCTCTCTCAAAAAAAAAAAAAAAAAAATGATTCCTGAGAGAACCTAGGAGGATAAGGACTGAGACCCTACTATTCATTCATCTGTCAAGTCTTTGCTAATTATGAGCAAAGCAACATTTAAGAGTGCAGGAAGATAGATGCCCCATGTCTGTAGACACCTGCTGATGGAAATTCCTGCTGCCTAATATCTGCTTCTGAGATCAAAAGTCTTGAGTCCCTTTTGCCAAATATGGATGCAAATAGAGACCTCTTGCCATAGCCTTTGGACATTGAGCTTTTCTGGCGGTGTAGATTACCTCTTCTAGCATAAGCAGCTGGATCAGAGTCCTTAACTTCTCTTGGCTCCAGTGAAAGACTTTGATCCTTGGTTCAAGCACTTCTTGCCTTCCTGGGTGCTGTTGTACAACCAACAATGACAATGAGCAGTGAACAAAGAAAAGAGAGATCTATATTAATCAAATGCCATATATGAATTTCATTGGGAATCTGAATTAAATACATCAGCTCTAAAACAAAACATTTATGAGACTATCAGAAGTTTTTGGTGAGATGTTGGTATTTTCCCATCAATATTTTATTATGGAAATTTCAAACATACAGTAAAATTCAAGAATTGAGACAGCACTGTTTACCACCACCTAGATTCGGTCTTCCGACATTTTACTAGCTTTATTCCGTATCTGTTTATCCATCCCTTTATTCAACCATTAATCCATCTTATTTTGGGGGCATTTCAAAGTAGCTCCCAGTGGGTGCCTGGGTGGCTCAGTTGGTTAAGCAACTGCCTTCAGCTCAGGTCATGATCCTGGAGTCCCGGGATCGAATCCCACGTAGGGTTTCCTGCTCAGCGGGGAGTCTGCTTCTCCCTCTGACCCTCCCCCCTCTCATGTTCTCTATCTCATTCTCTCTCTCAAATAAATAAATAAAATCTTAAAACAAAACAAAACAAAACAAAACAACAAAGTAGCTCCCAGCAAGCAGAACTGCCAGAGCTCCTCAAGGTCTCCAGGATGATGGGTAGGATGGGTGAGTCTGATGGGCTGAGCCCAGGTCTTGTACTTGTGCCCTAGCTGCAAAAGAAGATGCAAACGGACAGTATTGGTTCTGTTTAACACAGATAAAATAAGGGTGGTTTAAACAATTTCCATGTCTCTCTCATGGAAATGTTCAACCAGGTGAACAATTAGGGGCATATGGGTCTTCCTTTCACATTCCCGCATTTTCTGAGATACTGTTTTTTTTTTTTTCATGGTGGGAGGTGGCTCATGGGATATTCATCTAAGATTTAGGATAGTTGGCTTTCTGAATCAGGGGAAGGAGGAACAAGACATCAGGGGAAATGGGTCTTGTCCAGGTAGCTGAAACCACATCCCAGAACAGGAAAGACTCTCTAAGTTGAGAGTCCAGCATAATGTTTTCCCTGAGAACTATTCTTACTCTTTAGTAATTGGGACTATTCTATGGTAAAATTAGCCCCTGGTTCTCTGGAACTTCTTATGACATGTTATTTAATTAAGTAAACACTGAGTTCCTTCCGTGTATCGTACTTAATGTATGAGGTGATGATCTTAGAGTGCTGGTAGGGTGCTATATGCAGGCATTATCCTATACTCACAGGCTTAAGAGTTTTAACAAAGAATAATTGTTCCTTTCACATTTCTATGGTGTTTTGAAGATTTTTCAAAATACTTTCACAGGATTTATTTGCACCACTTTGAAAACGTATTATCACCTTCATTATAAAGTTAATAAACAGGCTTGGAAAAATTACCTAATGTCACAGGGAAGAACTGGGACTCAAATCTGTGTCTTTGAAATTCTCACCCACCACTCTTTCTGCTACACCACAGCCATTTCTAGACTACTTCAGGAAGTGTCAAAAGTCTTCCTCTCTAGGTTATGGGAATCAGGCTATTTTTATAATCCCCAATCATCCCACAGATTAGTCACTAATTGCAAGTGTAAAATGTACCTTTGATGAGGGGGCAGAAGCTAGCTGAAGACAAAGCATAACTGACACCCTGCAACCTCCTCCACCCCCACTCCTGGATGGGATATGTGTGACATTCTTCCAGGAAGTTCCCAACTATCTTCATGTTAATGCCTTGCTAGAGGGAAAAAGAACCTTAACTTGACAATGGCAAGGCGTCAGATATCTTGTAGGTCCTCTTTAGCATATGAAAGTTCTTTTGAAAACCTCCCTCTTTTCCTTACCTCCCCCAACCCCATAGTATGTAATCAATTGCTCCTCAACCCCAGTGCAACACTTTCTGCCCACAGATCCTGTCGCCATGCTCTAATAAACAACCTTTCTGCACCAAAGACATCTCAAGAACTCTTTCTTGGCCATTGGCTCCGGACCTCACCCCACCAAACCTCACATATATTCCAAAACCCCATCACTTAGCACCCAACGTGGGGCTTTGAGTCTTTTCATCTGGACTCTGAGCTTCGGTGCAAATTTGGTGTTTCTCTCCTCTTCCTTTACTCTCATTCCAGGGGCCCTTCAAGGAGTATGGTCTTATTGGAACACTTTCATGCCCATTGCTCAGGCTGCAATCCTCTAGCCTGTGGCTGGTCTATGGGGAGGAGAAAGCCTCCCTTTTGACTGGAAGTTAGTACCCTGGCAGGGATGGTAATAAGACCCAGAAACTTCATGCCCTCTCTTTGTTCCTGTCCTTATACAAACTTGTCTGTCTGGGCACGGGACAGCCACCTAAGTCACCAGGATGGCTGCCAATCTTAAGACTCCTGTGTGAAGTTTCCTCCTGATTGATCTAATGTGATCCCCTCCACATCCCTGGTCTAGCCACTTCTGGCCACGGGACCTCCACTGGGAGCTGGCCGAAACCAGTACCCGATGGAATTAAAATCCAACTGGGAACCGTTTCCCAGGGAAGTTGGCTGTAGGGACTACATGTGTTGGAATGTCATTTAGATCATGATGGACTTCTATCTTTACTGTTTTCCATCAATGTCCTCAACTAATTACTTAAATTATAAAATTCGGCAATTCCCCTTGTAAAACTTTTCTAGTGTTCTCCATGGGTAAAAAATGGTAGGGCAATAACTCAGCTTTCAGGGCATAGGATGGCATGGCATGGTATTTCATTTATTTTTTTTTTAAAGATTTTATTTATTTATTTGAGAGAGAGAATGAGAGAGAGAGAGAGAAAGCATGAGAGGGGGGAGGGTCAGAGGGAGAAGCAGACTCCCTGCCGAGCAGGGAGCCCGATGCGGGACTCGATCCCGGGACTCCAGGATCATGGCCTGAGCCGAAGGCAGTCGCTTAACCAACTGAGCCACCCAGGCACCCGGCATGGCATGGTATTTCAGTCCATTCACCAGGCACCCTTCCGCAGCCTAGGATGAGATGGGGAAGGGGAGGGACTCTGGCATCCCTCCAGGGCCTTTTACCACAGGAATGCCTTAGAGGTAAGGCAGGATGGTGATCAATTGTTTGAGGGAGGCCCTGGTCGCTTTTGACACATAAAACCTCTTAACACATCCTGTGCCACCTGGGACAGGGGGAGGGAGATTGTGGTAAGGGACTTTCTCTACTTTTCCAGGAGCATGGCCTCAGTAGGCTTCTTCACTCCCCAAGGACTCTCCCTGAGATTCGGATTGCAATTCGGATTGCAAAATTTAAGAAAGGACTGATCTCCTGTAACACTGCATGGCCACAGTGGGATCTATCAGTTAGATCTCTTCTGCAGAAAACAGGGCAAATAGACAGAGGTACCCTAGGTCCACCCAGGCTTTCAGGGGTCTAAATCAGCACCCAGACCTAAGGGCCTCTTGCAGAATGTGTTTGGCTAGTAAACTCTCTCCTGATATATTGGATAATCATTTAACTAAATAGGCCTCCTCTGAGTAAACCTAGGTTGCTGGAGGAAACAGGCCATTCCAGATGAAGGGGACTCTTGACTCTTCTCTTTCATTTTTCTTCCTAATAGATGTGGGGGCTTCTCCCTCACTCATTTCCCGGGTTAATGGCTATAACTGGAGCCAACTTTGGTTAGTCTACCTTGGGATGGGGACTTTAAGGAATATTCCCAAGCAGCTGCCGAAACTGTTTGTTTTGGGAAAATTGCCTTTCTTCTCCGGCCTGACATGGACTGCCTCCTTGTTGGCAGGAAAACATGATGTCTGTGCCTCCGTGGGAGCTGATGAGCTCTAGAACCGGGAACCCTATCTCTGCCTTCTGGCAGCACTTGGCCTCTTCTGCCTTCCCTTCCCCACCTGTTTCTGCACCACCTTGGTTGTGGCCTGTATAACTGGCTTCTCTACCATCCTCAGTGCCTCAGGCACCTTTGCTCTTCCTATCCTCTCTACCAAGGAGTGAAGAAGAGCACCCCCTGGACTTAACACCGCCCACTTCAGATTTCCCCACCAGTGTCTCAGGTAAAAATTGACAATCAGGAGCAAACTGACTTTTTTTTAAAAAGATTAGGTGGAAACATAATCGGCATTTTAAACTAATTTAAGTTCATTGGTTTAAGATAAACATGTCTTTAAGGTGAGCGGCATTAAATGTGAAACTTTTATTCTACCAAGATTTACTGAAGGTCATGGGGCACCTGGGTGGCTCAGTCGTTAAGCGTCTGCCTTTGGCTCAGGTCATGATCCCAGAGTCCTGGGATCAAGACCGCATCGCATCGGGGTCCCTGCTCCACAGGAAGCCTCCTTCTCCCTCTCCCACTCCCCCTTCTTGTGTTCCCTCTCATTGTGTCTCTCTCTGTTTATTTATTGGACAGAGAGAGACACACAGAGAGAGGGAACAGAAGCAGCGGAAGAAGGAGAGGGAGAAGCAGGCTTCCCGCTGAGCAGGGAGTCCGATGCGGGGCTCGATCCCAGGACCCCGAGATCATGACCTGAGCCGAAGGCAGTCGCTTAACCAACTGAGCCACCCAGGCGCCCAACCTTTTTTTTTTTTTTAAGATTTTATTTATTGGGGCGCCTGGGTGGCTCAGTTGGTTAAGCGTCTGCCTTCGGCTCAGGTCATGATCCTGGAGTCCCTGGATCGAGTCCCGCATCGGGCTCCCTGCTCAGCAGGAAGTCTGCTTCACCCTCTGACCCTCCCCCCTCTCATGTGCTCTCTCTCATTCTCTCTCTCTCAAATAAATAAATAAATAAAATGTTTTAAAAAAAGATTTACTGAAGGTCAAATGAGCTTGTGTTATTTGTTGCAATTTGTTAGCAAAAAGATGACCTAAAATGATGGTTAGGGTGCCTGGGTGGCTCAGTTGGTTGGGCGACTGCCTTTGGCTCAGGTCATGATCCTGGAGTCCTGGGATCGAGTCCCGCATCGGGCTCCCTGCTCAGCAGGGAGTCTGCTTCTCCCTCTGACTCCCCCCTCTCATGCTCTATCTCATTCTCTCTCTCAAATAAATAAATAAAATCTTTAAAAAAATTTAAAAAATGATGGTTAATCTTGTCTATCTCAAAGTTTTGCTTGGATGATAAATGGGATTGAATTTGTTGGACATCTAGGCCTTTTCCAAATGAGATAAAAATACTAATAAAGCATTGAGTACTGGATGTAGGTTTGTGCTTTTGACTACTTACTGCAAAAAACTAAGGATACTTGAGTCTGTTGGTAAACATGCTTTGTGCTTAACTGATTCATAAATTTGCCATCTAGAGTGTTCTGGTGTAACAATTCACAATTGGTTACTACTTAGTTTTCACTGGAGACTAAGGTTTCTAAGAGTGAAATTCTGCTAAATGTCATTAAGACTGATGAAAATAAGAAAAGCAACTCTGTATGTAGAAAAGTAGAGATATGTAAGAAAGATATAAGGAATGGGAATGCATTTTTGTTGAAGGTAAAAGAAGGTAGTTTTGTCCTAAAAGATGGTTGTTTGGAGAGAAACGGCTTGGGACAAAATCTGAATGCAAAAGAAAGTTGTAGAAAGTTTGTGAAGGAAAATCTTTGGAAAGGAATTTTACATGTGGTCAGAACAAACTAAGATCGAAATGAATGGATTTTAAAAAGTACAGTGGTATTGGGACGCCTGGGTGGCTCAGTCAGTTGGGCGTCTGCCTTCAGCTCGGGTCATGATCCCAGGGTCCTGGGATCGAGTTCCGCATTGGGCTCCTTGCTCAGGAGGGGCCTGCTTCTCCCTCTGCCTGCCTCTGTCTCTCTGATAAATAAATAAAATCTTAAAAATATATATATTAAAAAAAAAGTACAGTGGTATATAAAATTGAAATTCTCTGTTCAAAAGACAAAGCTTTCTTGAATAGTTGGTCTGCTCTTGATAAGAAAATGTAAACAAAGGTTTTTTTTTCTTTTGTCTGCCCCAAAAAACCTACTTTCTGTGTTTTGTCTGTATCAGGTCTTTGATCCCTAATCCTATTTAGGCATGTGCTCTAAAACTTTCTAAGGTTTTAACGAACTTCCCCAGATTTAAATTGTAACTGAAGTCTCTTTAACTCATTAGGCCTTTTTATTTGGTTTGTTAAGTTACTCCCTAAGTACTGTTAAACAAATGATGAGCCTTAGGTTACATTTGGGTAAATGCTATAACTATTCGAGAGATGATATGCAGTTCCTAAAGTTTTAATATATTCTGGTATGAGACCATCACTTAATATTTTGATTATTAAAAGTGTTATGTGTCACAGAAATAACCGGGTTTCCTTGCCAACCATATTGTAACCTCCCCTCAGATTTTTATTTATTTATTTATTTAATTTATTTATTTTTTTAAAGATTTTATTTATTTATTTGACAGAGAGAGAGACAGCGAGAGCAGGAACACAAGCAGGGGGAGTGGGAGAGGGAGAAGCAGGCTTCCTGCGGAGCAAGGAGCCCGATGTGGGACTCGATCCCAGGACCCTGAGATCATGACCTGAGCCGAAGGCAGACGTCCAACGACTGAGCCACCCAGGCGCCCCTCAGATTTTTTTTTTAAAGATTTTATTTATTTATTTGAGAGAGAGAGAATGAGAGATAGAAAGCACAAGAGGGAAGAGGGTCAGAGGGAGAAGCAGACTCCCTGCTGAGCTGGGACCCCGATGCGGGACTCGATCCCAGGACTCCAGGATCATGACCTGAGCCGAAGGCAGTCACTCAACCGACTGAGCCACCCAGGCGCCCCTCCCCTCAGATTTTTAACCATGTTCATTTTTGAGTCTTTCATCCTTTATAGTTATTGTTCTTATTCCCTTATAAAATGGTTCATCTTCAAGGTGATTCATATAAGGTACTTTTAGGAAAAATACAGGTAGGGTGCCTGGGTGGCTCTGTTAGTTAAGCGACTGCCTTCGGCTCAGGTCATGATCCTGGAGTCCTGGGATCGAGTCCCGCATTGGGGTCCCAGCTCAGCAGGGAGTCTGCTTCTCCCTCTGACCCTCTTCCCTCTCGTGCTTTCTATCTCTCATTCTCTCTCTCTCTCAAATAAATAAATAAAATCTTTAAAAATAAATAAATAAAACTGAAACAGGTAAGAATTTCCAGAACTAACTAAAGCTGCATTCAAACCAAACAAGAATAGTAACATGGGCCTAAGTGAATTGGGAAAAATGATTATAGTTTTTTTGTAACTCTTGGTTGAAACATTGCTGGTTCTTCCAGACTAAGAAAACCTTCTCTTAAGACATGACTGATATACAGAAATAATAAAACAAATTGAAGTATTTACCTTTTCTCTCTATCTAAATCCTTTGAAATTCAAAAGCTCTATCAGTAAGTATTCTTTCTTCAATGGCAATCACTCCTTGTAACAGGACACCATTGGAAACATTGGTTATTTTACCAAGGCTTTGACTGGAATATCATATTTGAGAGAGACATGCAGAGACTCAGATATGACCAAACAGCTTTAAGGAACTAAGGTTGACTTTATGAAACCTGGAGCCATAAAGCCCGTTCGAAATGTTGGCCTGATACTTTGCTTGCAGAGTTCCCAGCAGCCTTAACAGGTGAGTAAAAAATGTCACTTCCTGGCAAGTGCAGGAACCTCAGGATGTATTGGGGACCGCATGAGTTGGAATTTGCCCAAATCTACAGGTATTGCAGGCATGTCTGATGGCAAACACTTGGCTTGGCTTCTGGCCTGGAGAAGCTACTAAAAGTTCAACCTAGAGATTCCTTATAAAAGTTCCAGTAAAGCAGATTCTAAAAGATCTAAATGATCAGTCATTCTTGCTGAGCTTATATGAATAATTAGGTCAAGTTTGTTAAAATTGGACTTGTTTTGCAAACAAATTATTCTTGATTTGGTTATCTCTGGAAATGATGGCTATTTTAGAGAGAGGAATTATGTTTCAATAACACATCTTTGCGGATGTTAAATCCTAGTTTTGGTAATCCTTAAATGTTTGCCTAAGCTACACAACTTGAGGTAAACTTCAGAGAAATTGCCACAATAGCTCATGTATAGACAATCTTTTTGCTTGTTACTCTGTGGTGATAATAACAGGACCCCGCGCGCATGTGATTAATTAGGATTAATTCTCCAACAACTGTAACTCAACTATCACCTTGACCAGTTCTGTGTGGCTGGTATCACAAAATCACTCCTTAAAAGCCACTGAATGTACCCCACTCTATGGGGTTAACTATGGACTTGTGGACATAATGGATGGCCCCACTTTCTTTATGATTGGATTGGATAATGTACTTGGGGATGCCCTTATCTCTTGACAAGTCTCTCAATTGCCACTGATTCCGTAAAACTAGGATATTGTTAAGGCTGGACCTCAAACAAAGAGGGCTTCTTGATGGTTTTATTCCTTAGTCATATTTGTCCCAGGAACTGCCTCTATTAATGTAAAATTACAAGAAGAGGTTTAGCCAAGGGTACAGTGACCACCTTTAAGTATGACATGGCAGTCAATTATATGACTGGCTCCTACTGGACCCAAAGGCTCTGTGGCTCTAACTTGTGGCCATGGGTTCCCCCAGGCTGGATAGGCTGCTATACTCTGGGTTTTGCCTGGGTGCATGGACACATTATTGAAACCATTACCAACCTTTCCAGCCTTCCAAATTTAAAACAATGTTGAACATGTTCTGTGTCTCATTGGTACGACCACCTAGCATCCATCTTTGTTTCTTCTTTGAGACTGGAGAATATTCTTTGGCACATGGAAGCTCTTAATAAGTACATGGTCAAAGCCCTAAATGACACTCAAGATAACATTTCTCTATTAAATACTAAAGTAATACAAATGTGTGAAGAAGCTTTACAAAATAGAATGGCATTAGATGTTTTAACTGCTATACAAGATGAAACTTGTGTTGGCATAAAAACAGAATTCTGTGTATACATTCCAGATTACCACAGAATACTTCTGGGTTTCTACCTGACATGAATACTCAAATTGGCACTTTCAATGATCTCTTTCCTTAAGTGATTGCTTTAAACTTCTAGACTAGGGCGCTTGGGTGGCTCAGTTGGTTAAGCGACTGCCTTCGGCTCAGGTCATGATCCTAGAGTCCCGGGATCTAGTCCCACATCAGGTTCCCTGCTCAGCAAGGAGCCTGCCTCTCCCTCTGGCCCTCCCCCCTCTCATGTGCTCTCTCTCTCTCTCTCTCTCTCTCTCTCATTCTCACTCTCTCAAAATAAATAAATACATCTTTAAAAAAATAAAAAAAATAAACTCCTAGACTAGAGGAAAATTATCAAAGGTCAACTATCAAAGTTCTTTTATTCAGGCTTCTCTTTCTCATCATAATATTAACCTTCTTTTGTTGTCATTTCCGGTGTCTCCCTGCCTGGTGCCAAGACTCCTTCACTACCATAACTTGCAGCTGACAGCTGATCCTTTCTACTCAAGGAGGTCCATATATGCTGTCTGCGTTGGATTTAGCTGCCTCCCCCTTTCATACGTCCCCTGTATGTTCTTCAGCTGACCAATATTGACCCATAGGTAGGGACATCTCTACGCCCCTATTCAGCAGGAAGACGTTACAGGAAATGAGACCTTCCCTTCAACAACCTTAAAGATTTAAGGATCAAAATTGTTCAGGGAGGGAAATGATGAGGGATAAGAAAGCTAGCTGAAGACAAAGCATAAGCTGGCACCCTGCAAACCGACCCCCCCTCCCGGGGTGGGATCTGTGTGATACTCTTCCAGGAAGCTACTTAATAAAACCTTAGTCATGAGCCCCCTGTCTTGGTGTATATCAGTGGGGATGTATAGCCGTGTGATGAGGGAGCAGAAGGCAAGCTGAGGACAAAGCACAAGCTGACCTCCTGCAACCTCCCCTCGCTACACCAGGGTGGGATATGTATGACAATCCTCCAGGAAATTTCCAACTTGAAAGTTTCTTAATTTTTTAAAAAATTTTTAACCCATTAGAATTTTTTTTTAAGATTTTATTTATTTATTTGGCAGAGAGAGAGCAGGAGAGCGGCAGAGAGGGAGAAACAGGCCCCCTATTGAGCAGGGAGTCCGATGCAGGGGCTGGATCTCAGGACCCTGGGATCATGACTTGAGCCCAAGTCAGTCGCTCAACCAGCTGAGCCACCCAGGCGCCCAGGAAGTTTCTTAATGTTAATGCCTTGCTAGAGGAGAAAACAACCTTAACTTGACAATGGAAAGGCATCCGGTACCTCGTAGGTCCTCTTTAGCATATGAAAGTTCTTTTGAAAACCTCCTTTTTCCTTACCTCCCCCAACTCCCGAGTATATAATCAGTCACCTCTCAGCAGCTCCTTCTGCCCACTGGTCCTTTCCCCGTTCTTTAGTAAAACCACCCTTATGCATCAAAGACGTCTCAAGAATTTTCTTGGTCATCGGCTCTGGACCTCACACCACCAAACCTCACCTATATTCCAAAACCACATCAGGTGGGTAATATGCTTGGGGAATGATTGCCAAAGTGTATTTTGGGGAGTAGAGATAATGGAAGTTTCCAAAGGAATTTTTTTTTAAAGATTTTATTTATTTATTTGACAGAGAGAGACACAGCAAGAGAGGGAACATAAGCAGGGGGAGTGGGAGAAGGAGAAGCAGGCTTCCCATTGAGCAGGGAGCCCGATGCGGGGCTCGATCCCAGGAACCTGGGACCATAACCTGAGCTGAAGGCAGACGCTTAACGACTGAGCCACCCAGGCGCCCCCCCAAAGGAATTTTTATATGTTAAAGTAGACTTACAGGATCCTGGAGGGTTGGGCTAAGATTGCCTTCTGCCCTTTGCCAAGTATTAACATCGAGGCACCTGAGTCCCTAGAGGAATGTCATTCTGTTTCAAGGACTTGTCAATGGGCTGTAGTAGTAAGGAAATTTAATAATTTTCTTCTGCCTTTGTTTCCCACATCAATAACAATATTGTAGTTTTTTTTTTTAAGATTTTTTTATTGGGGGGCAAAGGGAGAAGGGAGAGAAGCAGATTCCCTGCTGAGCGGGGAGCCAGTAGTGGGGCTCAATCTCTTGACCCAAACATCCCAGTCTGAGCCGAAACCAAGAGTCAGACGCTCAACCCACTGAGTCAACCCCCCGTGCCCCTGATATTGTAGTTCTATAGGATATTCTTTTTCTTCTGAGGAACTACATGGGATGGAGTTTTGGAATGTTGTTTAAGTCTGGAGCCGACGCCAAGAACGAATTTTTGAGACATCTTTAGTGCAAAAAACATGATTTTATTAAAGCACAGGGATGGGACCTGTGGGCAGAAAGAGCTGCTGCACTGGGGTTGTGAGAAATGGCTGATTGTATACTTGGGAATTAGGGGAGGTAAGAAAAAGGGAGGTGTCTCCCTCAGGACACTGGAGGCCTTGCTATTGTCAAGGTTGTTTTTTCGTCTAGCGAGGCATTAACATGAAGACAGTGGGGAGCTTGCTGGAGGAATGTCACACACGTCCCACACAGGAGTGGGGCGGGGGCGGTGTTGCGGGGTGTCAGTCTGTGCTTTGTCCTCAGCTTTCTGCTCCCTCATCACATGGGACAGTATTTAATTATGAAATGAGTTATGAGATTTCATGATGTCTGCAGCTTACTTTTAAATGATTCAATAACACAACTTAGTTTCAAGGGATTCAACAACAATACCTACATACCGGGGCAGAGAAAATGAGCAGAAATGGCGAAATGCTAAGAACTGTCTGCTCTTGGAGTAGGGTATACAGGTAGTCACCGCCCTGTTCCCTCACCAATCGACATACAAACTATCACAAGTGAACGCGGCGCAGTGTGTGTAACACCGCCACTCCTCGCAGAGCGGCTAGGGAACTGGCGGTGGCCGGCCCCGGGTCGGATGCACAGCCGGGTTCCCTGCGCCGCTCGGGCCCGCCTCGCCGCCGGACCCCGTCTGGGCATGCTCAGAAGCCCCTCGCGCCTGCCCCGCCCCTCAGGCGTACGCGTGCGCGCAAGGCGCAGGCGCGCGGCTCCCGGTGGCACGCGAGACACCAGCTGCAGGACGCGGCGGACCGCTGAGGTACGGACCTGAGGTGATGGAGCCGCCGAAGGTGGAAAAGTTCAGCACCGCCAACAGGGGAAACGGGCTGCGCGCCTTGGCTCAGCTGCGCCCGGGAGAGCTGCTCTTCCGCTCGGATCCCTTGGCGTACACGGTGTGCAAGGGGAGTCGTGGCGTCGTCTGTGACCGCTGCCTCCTTGGGTACGTGCGGAGCGCCCTCGCCCACCCGAGTCCCGGGCGGCGCGGGTTCGGAGCGCGGGGGATGTCGTTGGGCCGCCCGCCGCGGGACTCCGCCCGGCCTTGGGTGCGCACGTTTGGGGGCGCTGCCGGGTACACAGCCCCGCAGCGCGGTTCCCGGGGCGCGTCGCGGCTGGCAGGGAGCTGGGTCCCGGGGGTTGGGGGCGTCCCAGGCTCAGGCCCCGCCGCTGCGTGGGGCAGAGGTGGACCCGCTAGAACCCCCGCCCGTCCCCCTGGGCTGCCGTAGGAATGGGAGCGAGCCGGTGGGGCAGAGCTAAGGGGCAGCGTTGTGCTGCGGGTAGTTTTACCGGGGAACGAAAAGTCTGTGTCCCGGGCGGCACGCTTCATCGGTGCGGCCCTGGAAGTGACAACTGGCTGGGGGTTGGGGAGGGGGGAATGCAGGGATGTGTGCAAACCGGGCTCTGTACTCAGGCCCCGCCAGGAGAGGACCTGGCTGGCGGGAGGCGGAAGAATCTCGGTGTTTACGGAACACTTTCCAGGGTCCAGGTTGTGTTCTGCCTGGAGCTACGAAGATGAACGGGGCATCCTTAAGAATCCTTATGGAGCATATCAGTGAGAGCGAGAATTAATTACAGCGAATCAGAAGGGCTGAAATAGAGATGCAGTACAGTGCTATGGGAGCATAAGTTACTGAGGTTTTGTGATGTGCTTTGCATTTAATGGCTGTGCAGGCAAGTCTAAGACTTAACCACCTATCGGGATGCGAGAATTCACATGAAAGTGTTTCATAAGCCTGGAAGCACTGGGTCAATGTAAAGTGCTATGTTAAAGCAATTTATGGAAATATGTAATATATATGCAGTCATAGGAATTGTAGTCGAGCAGCTAATGTTACTGAGCTCCTGTTATCTGCCAAAGAGGAGAGCTCTGTTTGAAATGGGTGGGATGATTTTTTTTTTTTTTTCCCCAGGACTGCCCTTCAGATCTCTCAGCCTGGGATTTGGGTGGAGGAAGGTGAGGAAGTAGTTGTAGAATTCAAATCGGTAGCTTGACCATTAATCTTAACCAATTCCTTATTTGATTCGTAATTGAGGACTTTATTTAACTTTGTATTTTAAAGTTACTAAACAATAATAGTTGTATCTGTAGCTTCCTGATGTTATCATAAGAGCAACAACAAAAAATTAGTTGAGAGAGCACTTTGAAGTTTTTGTAAACTTCAAAACTAAAAAAGTTTTGGAAACAGTTAATTCCTTTCAAGACTCAACTATTTGCTGAAGGCCCCCACATTGAAATTTATAGATCTTTGATTCTTATTCAAGCAAATTAGAGACCTGGGCTCTTCATCCTGTTAAATCATCTAGGGGTGTATCTTGAGTTGGAGTTGGAGAACTTGCTATCCTATAATACTAGTTGATGAAGAGAGAAGGTGTGGTTCGTCTTCCAGATGAAATCAGACTGGCAAAGTTATTTAGTAGTTGGGATGGAAAAGTTTTGGGATTAATACATGATGACAAATTATTCACTGAATTTTCAGAGCTGAACTTGAGTCATGTGACACAGAATTGTCTGTTTTCCAAAGTAGACTACACAGACCCAGCCGTTCATGGGTGAGATGCTTCTTCCTTTACCATACTATTTCATTACTGTTGGCTATCACTCATATATCTTATTAGCAAGAGATTACTCGTTAGTAATGCTTTAAGCACAAAAGGAACTTCATGCAAAAGCATTGGGGAGATCTTAGCATTGCTCTGAGGTCTGGAGGAACCCCAGTTCTGAAAGTGGGCAGGAACCAAGGAGAGTTCCATAGTCAGAATTACACTTCAGAAGTAGTTGGGGTTGGTACCTGGGGAGTACATCACTTGTGATGCTGCCTGATAGTGCTTGCTGCTCCGGCATGTATTACCAGCACCATGATCCTGGGCCCTGCTGCTGCTACTCTTGCCACTGCTGTTGGGAAACGCTATTGCTGGAAAGCTGCTTTCTCATCCATGCTTCTTTGTGGAATTAGCTTCTGATTCAGAAATCCTTAGTGGTATCTTGGATTGGCTGAGATGAGGTCACTGCCTGAATCCTAGCTGCAAGGGAATTTGAGAAGGTGACTATTAGGACTTCTTGGCTTTTAGGAAAGGAGGCAGGTTCTGTTCCCACCAGTATTCATAATAGTGGGGAAATTAGCAAACATAAAATAAGAAAAGGGATATTAGTAAATGCCAAGCATCCAAACAAAAACAAAAGGAGTTTTCATACGGACACACACTCGGTAGTGCTTTACACAAAAAATACATTTACACTTATTTACTTCGGATTGCTAGGATATAGCTGATATGTGCTGTGGTGGTAGGTGCTCTGTTGAACACTTCCACTTCCACTTCAGTGGTTGTAGTATTTCTGCAGTGCATAGTTGGGAATCAGCACAGCCTGAAAACAGTGTTAGAGAAATCAAACTTTGGTGCATTGTTTCATGCAGTTTTCTTTTTTTTTTTTAAAGATTTTATTTATTTGACAGAGAGAGACACAGTGAGAGAGGGAACACAAGCAAGGGGAGTGGGAGAGGGAGAAGCAGGCTCTCCGCCGAGCAGAGAGCCCGACGCAGGGCTCGATCCCAGGACCCCAAGATCATGACCTGAGCCGAAGGCAGACACTTAATGACTGAACCACCCAGGCGCCCCTGTTTCATGCAGTTTTCTACCACAATTTGAATGACCATCAATGGGATAAAGTTTCTGTGTTCTTTATCACCTTATAAGTAAAGTTTGTTCATCATCAATTGTGAAGTCCTTGAGAGTAGGTATTACATCTGTCAATTTTTGTAGCCCCAGTGCCTGACACATAGTAAGCTTTTAGTTTGTGTGAAGAACATCTGGCTGAATTTTCCTCTAGCTGTTCTTGCTTTTCTGCTGTCTTCCACTTGAATTAATTTGAGAGAGCGAGAATGAGAGAGAGAGAGAGTACATGAGAGGGGGGAGGGTTAGAGGGAGAAGCAGGCTCCTCGCTGAGCAGGGAGCCCGTTGCGGGACTTGATCCAGGGACTCCAGGATCATGACCTGAGCCGAAGGCAGTCGCTTAACCAACTGAGCCACCCAGGCGCCCTTCCACTTGAATTAAATAAATGAAAATATTCCTTTGTAACAGTAACAGTTCTGGGGGGGTGGCAACATAAAATAATAGACTTATTATAATTTATTACTTCATTCTACCTGATTTTCTTTGGTCTTGGGCTATTTGAAAAGTTCTTTAGTTCTCGCATATTTATTTTCATTAATAGAAAAACTTGAATCCGCTTCATGGCTTCTCTTCCTTTTTTCCTCTCAGTAAGGAAGGGTTTTTCATCTTGTGAGTAGAAAAAATGAAGTATGTAAATTGGGGAAAGATTAAATGATACAAAGTTGTGACCTGAAATAATTTATATCATCCTTTTTCTGCAGTTGCTCACCGCTTTAATTTGACAGACCTGGAAAAGATTGACAAACGGGTTACTTGTGTTTTCTGTTTTGGTAAATGCAGCATATAAAATTCCATTGTAATTATTGTTTGTAGGTCTCCCCACATTAGTGACCTAGTTCTCTAACCTTATATCCTTGGAGCCTAGCACACAGGAGATGCTGACTGTTGAAGTTGTGAAGGGATAGTCTTTAAGGAAATTGTAAGTCACCATATGTTTGTTTCTGTTTTCTAAAGTTCCAAGCTGCCTGTAGTTTCCAAATCAAGAGCTTTCTCTGACATACTCTAATGATAGTTTCTTCTATGGGGTAAAGAGAATATGATATCTCTTCCTTCATTGAGGCTGAGCTTGAGGCTTAGTGCCTCCCACGAGGAAGGAAGATGAATTGGAAATGGAAAGTCCATCTTTTCCAGCCCTGAGAAAGCCCTGGTGAATTATGGGAAGAAAGGGGACAGAGGTAGGGAAAACAGTATGAGAAATACATGTTTTTGGGGTTTTTTTGAAAAATCTTTTTTTTAAAAAGTAATCTCTATACCCAGTGTGGGGCTAGAACTCAAAACCTTGAGATCAAGAGTTACATACTCCACTGACTAAGCCAGCCAGGTGCCCCTGAAATACACGTTTTGAGCTTCCTTGTCTGGCCCAAGTTCTGGAGTTGGGGTGAATGTGTTAAATAGGTTGAGGGGAGAGTCAAAAGTAGAAGATCTTTGGCTGTGCTCTGTATTTGGAATCTTGAGAGGGGATAGCTGTGTGGGTTGGTGCTGTGCCAACATGGGGATATAGCACAGCAGTGGTAGAAGGAAGTAGCTAGACAGATGAGCCTGTGGTAGCAGGGGAGTCTGAAATGCTCTCATACCACTGGGAGGGCTGTGGAGGAGCTGAGGGACCTGGTGGCACAGCAGGCATCATACAACTCCAGACTGTAGGTCGGGATCATGGATACAGCACTGGGAGTAGGCATGACATCCCAAAGGTGACATGGCACCAGTCCAGCCATGGGACATGATTGCCTCTTTGCCCCAGAGATCAGTGAAGATCCATAGAGACACCAGGATCCTAGGTCTTCTTGCCAGCATTAGGATATCCCTTAAGTCCCATCTGGAGAAAAATTTACCTGAAAGCATCTGTTTAAACCAACTCTGGTAAGGAATTAAACTTAATGTCTGAATATTAACTGGAAGAGACTGAGATATTATTTTGGCAAATTTTAAATTTCTGGCTATTTCCTAGGCTGAGTGTTCATGAGGAAGATTAGACTATAGTCTAATGTGTTCATGAGTGTTCATGAGGAACATTAGACCCATGTCTGTGAGACAGATTTGATCAATTAATAGAAAATGAAGCAGCTACATTTGAGTTACAGTGTGGGTAGATATGACCAGGCAATAAAGGGCAAAAAAAGAACATTGTGTTTGGTGAGGTGATGTAATCCATCTTGGCCAAGGGCTGAACCTGGGTGGAGGCAGGAAGGAATACGTTCATATACTGAGGTAAGAAGAAGAGTGCCAGAGAAGGCAGCGACAGCGATTGAATGGTTTGAGGACAGCTGGGGAAGTGCTTGCTGAATAACTCAGTCTTAGAGGAGAGAAGGTTTGAAATATTCTTCTAGGGCGCCTGGGTGGCTCAGTTGGTTAAGCGACTGCCTTCGGCTCAGGTCATGATCCTGGAGTTCCAGGATCGAGTCCCGCGTCGGGCTCCCTGCTCAGCAGGGAGTCTGCTTCTCCCTCTGATCCTCCCCCCTCTCGTGTGCTCTCTCTCTCATTCTCTCTCTCAAATAAAATAAATAAAATCTTAAAAAAAAAAAAGAAATATTCTTCTAGAAGAGTGAATTACCTAGTGGAATATAGTAGCATAGCTGGGAAGTGCTGAGGGTCCACTTAAAACTTGTGTTCATTTATTTAGAGTGAGAACAGTTAGCCCAGGAGTGCTTTTTTCCTCTCTCCATGGTCAGCTACTTGACTGTGAAATTTGGGTTTATCTAGGATTGTCAGGTTAGTTTAATGGATGGAGAGTGGGAGAAGGAAATGGAAGTTTTAGGCAAGGGAGGTAATCAGGCACCATGATTTTGTTGGTTTGTTTATTCTTTTATTTATTTATTTTTATTAACATATAATGTATTCTTTGTTTTAGGGGTACAGGTCTGTGATTCATCAGTCTTACACAATTCACAGCGCTCACCATAGCACATACCCTCCCCAATGTCTATCACCCAGCCACCCCATCCCTCCCACCCCCCACCACTCCAGCAACCCTCAGTTTGTTTCCTCAGAGATTAAGAATTCCTCATATCAGTGAGATCATATGATACTTGTCTTTCTCTGATTGACTTATTTCGCTTAGCATAGTACCCTCCAGTTCCATCCATGTCGTTGTAAATGGCAAGATTTCATTTTTTTGATGGCTGCATAATATTCCATTGTATATATATATACCACGTCTTCCTTATCCATTCATCTGTTGATGGACATCTAGGCTGTTTCCATAGTTTGGCTATTGTGGACATGGCTGCTATAAACATTGGGGAGGCACCGTGATTTTTAAGCAAGGGACTGAGGCTATAAGGAGGGAACCGGGTGATGGACAGTGGAATGTGATGGAATTGGTGGATTAGGAGACATGGTGTGGTTAAGGAAAAGGTAGAGTGGTCAGAATGGGATGACTTGATATAAATGTGTATACACACACACACGCTTTAGAAGTAGTGTGTGTTGGAACAAGAGGGTTTAAGGTATGGCAGAAAGTGCCTGAGATAGGGAAGAAGATTGTTAAAATGATCAGGAAGCAGAGGCTGAGGTCTTAGTTGAATCTTTTCTTTCTTTTTTTGTTTTTTTATGAGAGAGGGAGAGTGCATGTGTGAGCATGGTGGGAGAGAATCCCAAGCAGGCTACATGCCCACCATCAGGGCCCCAACTCGGGGCTCCATCTCACGAACCTGAGATCATGACTGGAGTCAAAGATCAAGAGTTGGATGCTTAACTGATTGAGCCACCCAGGTTCTGCCCCCGCCCCCAGCTTTTTTTAAGATAAATTTTCTAAGTAAGTGAAGTTCCCAAGAATGTTAAGCATTGGAATGAATAGTTTCAAAAAAGGCAAAATTCTCACATTGACTTCCTAAGCCAGGATTTAAGAGCCTGGTAGAAAGAGCCAAGTGGAGACAGAGAGGCACTTACCTCTGTTTAAATAATGGATGAAAGGCATTCTTTTTTTTTTTTTTAAGATTTTATTTTTATTTATTTGACAGAGAGACAAAGAGACAGCGAGGGAGGGGACACAAGCAGGGGGAGTGGAGGAGGGAGAAGCAGGCTTCCCGCCGAGCAGGGAGCCCGATGCGGGGCTCGATCGATCCCAGGACCCCGGGATCATGACCTGAGCCGAAGGCAGACGCTCTATGACTGAGCCACCCAGGCGCCCCAGGGTGAAAGGCATTCTGTGGGTTTACAGCTGATTTGGTGAAATAGGTCAGTACCAGGTGCTGGCCAACTGCTGTTGCATTACAGACTGTCTTTAGGGAGGTGGGGGGTGGACTGTGAAAGCCCTCAGAGTAGAACCTTGACAGATGGTTTGAAGTCAGGATTTGTAGATTCCTGGGCACTGGCTAAAGGATTCACCTGAGGGTCAAGGAAGGATTGATAATAAGGTGGGTTGGGAAAGGACTCTGGATATGACTTCCATTTTTCTTTTTAAGTGGGAGTTATAATTCCTGTTTCTTTTGCTTCTTCCTTTTCTTCTGCAAGGAGGTTTGGGAAAGGGCTGTATGGCAGAGCCCTGAACCTGAAAACATTTGGTCCATGTGAATGCCACAGCAGAGGACGTTCTTAATGAGACAGGATGACCTGCTTTGTGGATAGCAGTAAGTTGTTCTCCTTCTTCAGACAGCCTGGTGATTGTTCAGAGGGCTCAAGAACAGAGCAACTGTGGGGAAGGGGTGGAGATAGGTTCCTGGAACTCAACAGTACAGTTGGCCTCACCATGGCCATGTGGCTTCTACTGGTACAGAGTGCCTGGTTTGCCACCAGTAGAGAGGGATCCTGAGTTCCCCCCAAATGGCAACACATCTTTGGGACCAGCCGGGCAACTGGTGTCAGGTTTTTATCGTAGACCCTTTTGTCATGGGAAGGGATCACTGATTTGTTCTTAACTGGAACTTTTCTTGCCGTTTGATTTGCCTTCTCTACTTGTGCTGCCATCTCTGAGACCTACTGACAGGCTTCTATAGACCTTATATGGTTGCCTCTGACCCTCACAGGAGAATTGAAGCAATGGGCTAAAACTTGTGGTTTGACTGCTGTTGACATACGCTGTCATTTGAGACAACTAATAACTTAGAGCTGTGTTTCTCAAACTTTTCAGTCTTAGAACCCTTTTATACTCTTAAATGAGAAGGATTTCATCAGGAGGGGCTTTAAAAAAGTTATTTAGAAAAAAAAAAAGTTATTTAGGACTCTGATTAGGTTTTACTCTGGGTAGGTTTTACTTATGTGGCTGTCTCTATTGATTATATTGCATAAAAAATTAAAATTGATACATTTTGAAATTATGTATTTAAACATAATTATTACATTTTAACAAAGTTTTTAGTGAAACAAACTATTTTCTGAAACAAAAGAACACTTAGAGAAGTTGCTTGTTTTACATTTTTGCATATCTCTTTAATGTCTGGCTTAATAGAAGACCTTTGGATTCTTATAACTGCTTCTACATTTAGTATATTGCAAAATATCATATAGCCTCTAGAAAACTCCGCTGTACACTCATGAGAGAATGAGAATAAAAAAAGCAGAAAAGGTGTTACTTTATTAAGAAAATAGTTTTGACTTCATGGGTATCCTGAAAGAGCTTTGGGGATTTCAGTGGTCTCTGGACCATATTTTGAGAACCATTGTTAGAAAACACTGGACATGTCTTTTTTTTTTTTTTTTAAAGATTTTATTTATTTATTTGAGAGAGAATGAGAGCACAAGCAGGGGAAGTGGCAGGCAGAGGGAGAGGGAGAAGCAGGCTTCCTGACAAGCCGGGAGCCTGATGTGGGCTCAATCCCAGGACCCTGGGATCATGATCTGAACAGAAGGCAGACACTTAACTGACTGAGCTATCCAGGTGCCCCTGGACACGTTTTTTTTATCATTTTGAGAGGCTGAAGTTTGTTCCTAGTATATGTTATGAACCAGTGAACAAATTTTGGTTCTGGTTTTCTCATAAGTCATATTGGGATCAGGAACCAAGGTATGGACTTAGTGCCGCCTGGTTAGGATGATTTAGTCAATTTTTGCTTCCCATCTTCTAACTCTAGGCTGGTTTTGGTTGTTTATGAGGTGGTTCCCCTGTATTGGATATGGCCAATACGGGATGGTGATTAGCTAGCTTACATTTACTTGTCACCACAATATATGACAATTGAATATTATTATTTGGTAGCTAATATTTATTATCACTTAGCAATACCAGGCATGATTTTAAGTGCTTTATTTTTATTACTTCACTTAATTCTCATTTCTCATAACAACCTGAAGAAAGTGTCTATTATGTTTCTTATAAACACAAATACAGAACATACATACACTTGTAGGAGTGCAATTTGATAGGACCTGTCAACTGAGCACTATGTTTTCTTGACCCTACTTGTGGAATTCTGACAAAAGTACAAATAACAGTGGCTGTACAAGGATATTTAGTATAGCAGTTTTATAATTAAAAAGGGAGAGAGAATTTTAATGTCCATTAATAGGGGACTGGTTAAGTTATGTAGCCATATTATAGAATAATGAACAGCTGTTCAGATGGAAGTAGATCCATTTTTACGGATTTGGATGGCTGTCTATGACACATTGCTAGGTGAATAAAGTTGTAGAACAATGTATATATTTTAAATAAATTTGTGTGTGTGTGTGTACTTGTGTGTATAGAAAAAGTTTGGAAGAACACCCCAGAATTCTAATATGATTACTTCTGGAGAATGGGACTTGGAGGAGGGAGGGAAGATATTCCTTTGTACCTTTTATATTTTGTATTTTTTCCCCCAATCAAGCGTGTATCCTTTTTTGTAATTAGAAATTTAAATAAACTTTGAGAAAGTCTTTCTTAGACTTTGTTTCATTTGAAATTGTATGAAATGGTGTGTGCTGCTTGGGATGAAGATGCCTTAGAAATGCTTGCCAGCTTAGGTCCATTTTTTCTTTTTTCTTTTTTTTAATTGTCAGTTGATTAGACTAAGTGAACCTCTTGATAGAAAGTTAGTTCATTGGCTGGCCAGTGGCTTTAGAATTTGAACTGAGAGAAGTAGAACTGTTCATAGTCCTCATGATAGTCTGCCTCTGCTCAAGCCTGGTATTTAACTTTTCCTTGGTATTCCTGAGACATCTCAGGATCCATTAATAACCTTTATTCATTTTCCCCTGTGAGCACACAAGATGACTCCATTTCTCAGCTTCCTTGCAGTTTGGGGCCCTGTGACTCATTTTTGGCCAATGGAGTGTGGGCTGGAGGTTAGACAAGCCATCTCTGGGTCTGCCATGAAACATCCTGTGCATTCTTCCTGCTCCCTCTTCCTTACCTTGAAGACTGGAGGCCATTGAGTGGAGTTGGAGAAACAAGCATGAGTCATGTTACGGAGGATAGCTGCTCTGGGGAATTGCATTTCATGCATCAGAGTTAGTGGGAGCTAGAGATAAACCTCTGTTGAGTTAAGTCACTTAGAGCAGCCCTTCTTGAACTTTAATGTGCAAATAAATCACTCAAAGGTTTTGTTCAAGTGTAGATTGTGATTCAGTAAGGTCTGGGTGGGTGAGATTCTGCATTTCTAACAAGCTAAAGCTGTTGGTTTGCTGATCACACATGAGTAGCAAAGACTTAAGAAAGGGGTAAATTAAATGACATATAGGGGTGTTTGGGTGGCTCAATTGGTTAAGCAACCTGAGCAACTTCGGCTCAGGTCATGATCCCAGGGTCCTGGGATGGAGCCCCAAGTCAGGCTTTTTGCTCAGCAGGGAGTCTGCTTCTTCCTCTCCCTCTGCCTGCCGCTCCCCCTGCTTGTGCTCTCTCTCTCTCTCTCTCTCTCTGTCAGATACATAAAAATGAAATCTTTTAAAAAAATAAATGACATATAGCCCACTGTAAGTACTTAGTAAAAGCACTTATCAAATGGATATTATAGCGTCCTGAAATAGCACTGAATATGACGAAAAGGAACTAGGGACTGTACATTAATAACCAAGTGTTAAATTATTCCTAAGTACATGTATACTCTTTCATGTATCATGGACTGTAGTTTCGTATTATATGTGCAGAAAGTACATGAAATCAGAACCTGAAGTTATTTTTATTTTTTATTTATTTTTTAAAGATTTTATTAGAGAGAGAATGAGAGAGAATACGAGAGGGAGATGGGTCAGAGGGAGAAGCAGACTCCCCACTGAGGAGGGAGCCCGATGGGGGACTCGATCCCGGGACTCCAGGATCATGACCTGAGCTGAAGGCAGTTGCTTAACCAACTGAGTCACCCAGGCGCTCCTATTTTTATTTATTTTGTTTTTTTTTAAGATTTTATTTATTTGACAGAGAGAGACACAGCGAGAGAGGGAACACAAGCAGGGGGAGTGGGAGAGGGAGAAGCAGGCTTCCCGCAGAGCAGGGAGCCCGATGTGGGGCTCGATCCCAGGACCCTGGGATCATGACCTGAGCCGAAGGCAGATGCTTAACGACTGAGCCACCCAGGTGCCCCTTTATTTTTTAAATATTTTATTTATTTATTGAGAGAGCAGAGAGCGCAAATCGGGAGAGGGACAGAGGGAGAAGGAGAAGAGACTGTGCTGAGCAGGGAGCCTGATGCAGGACTCGATCCCAGGACCCCGAGATCATGACCTGAGTTAAAGTTTTACTGACTGAGCCACCCAGGCGCCACAGAATCTGGAGTTGTTTTAAAGATCATTTTGAATATAAACCATGATTTGGCTGTTTGTAATTGTTGCATGCTTCTCTAGCTACTTTCCTGGAAAAGTAACCTCTTCCCATTATAATTAAATTTTTTTTAATACTTTTGGAAATAATTTCAAATTTACAGAAAAGTTGCAAGAATAAGAATGGGACAAAAAAATCTGCATACCTTTTACCCAGATTAACATTTGACATCATTTACACACTCTCCTCCCTTCCTCCCTTAAGCCCCCATCTTTATCCACATATACACACTTCTTTCTGAATATGTAAGTTCCATATATCCTGGTACTTTATCCTAAATACTTTAATATGTATTCCCAACAATTAGGAAAGTTATACATATCTCATTAAATTTATACATACTTCATAAAGTTATACATACTTCATTAAATTTAACATTACCATAATACTTTACTGTCTGTATTTCAGTTTTGTCAAGTGACCCAATGTCACTTGTTCTTCATAGCATTTTCCCCCCTTTTATTTTTATTTATTTATTTATTTTTAAAGATTTTATTTATTTGAGAGAATGAGAGAGAGAGTGCACAAGACGGGGGAGTGGGAGAGGGAGAAGCAGACTCCTTGCTGAGCAGGGAGCCTGATGCGGGACTTGATCCAGGGACTCCAGGATCATGACCTGAGCCGAAGGCAGTTGCGTAACCAACTGAGCCACCCAGGCGCTCTCCCCCCTTTTAATACAGGATCCAATCTAGGGGTCAAGTATCGTATTTAATTGTCTTATCTTTGGCCTTCTTTAATCTGGAACATTCTACAACTTTTCTTTGTCATATAACACTGACTTTCCTTTTCCTTTTCCTTCCCTTTCTGTTTTAATAGAACTTTCTCAATTTTGGGTTTATCTGATGTTTCTTCATGGTTAGATTCAGGTTATGTGTTCTCAGCTGTGATGTTACATGTGTTGATGTAACTTCAGTGTATCCCATTTGGAGGTCACAGTGTTTAGCTGCCTTTCATGGGTGGTGGTAATTGTGATCACCCGGTCAAGCTGTTGTCTTGTTTTCCCACTGTTCACAGTCCCTCATCTCCCAACTAATAATCTGTGGGAAGACATTTTAAGACCATGGACATATGTTGTTCATTAAAATTTCCTCTAGATTTAGAATCTATGGATGGTTCTTGATTGAATCTTTGGTATGATAAATGCTGGTTTTCCAACTACAGCACTCCCCCCACACTTAGCAGTTAGCATTCAGCTTAGCATTCTTTTTTTTTTTTAAAGATTTTATTTATTCATTTGCGAGAGAGACAGAGAGAGAACAAGCAGGGGGAGAGGCAGAGGGAGAGGGAGAAGCGGACTCCCCGCTGAGCAAGGAGCCCGAAGCGGAACTGGATCCCAGGACCCTGGTATCATGACCTGAGCCGAAGGCAGACGCTTAACCATCTGAGCCACCCAGGCGCCCTCAGCTTAGCATTCTACTGTAAGCAAGAGCCCATCCTTCTTCCTCATTATTTGTCTGTTTATTATCAGTATGGACTCATGAATTTCCACTTTTTTCCAGTGGTTTATAATTAGTTGTGTACTTATTTTGGTGCTCAGATTATCCCAGAATTTTTTAGTAGGAAAGCTTTGAAATTGGATCCTCTGTCCTGTAACATTTTTTTTTTTTTTAAAGCATTTCCTTACTTTGTTGCATAACAGATGTTCTGGGCTCATCCTGTAATTAGCCTTTCCCAATCCTGGAATCAGTATTTCTCTGAGGATTTCTGGGCTCTTTAGTGAGGAATAATATTAGACACAAAGATCTGTTGCCAGGTGTGCTCACTGTTACTGTGGTGTCTTGGCTCTTTGACCTTTGTAGCAAAGTAGGAAATATGCAGGTTCATGAAAATGTGCATACGTATATATGTATATACATACATGAGTTCACACCAACACTGCCAAGTCAGATTTGTCTCCTTAGGGTTCTTTCTTGCCTTTCCTTGTTCCATAATTATATTTTTTCTGCCTTGGTGGCACTCTTACTAACATCATCATCAACTTATTTACTCATTTATTCAATTCTGTACATCATCTAAAATTGTTTAAGAATTGCTTTGTCTACATATTACCAAAAAAGCCCCTATTAGTACAGAATAGTTTGCAATGTCCCCTTCCCTGCTACTCTGCTGAAGACTGAAGACTGAGAGTGTATAGGTAAATACGGTGCTCATTCTGTATTCTTTTTACCTTTAGTGTATTTAGTGGTATTAGTTCGCAGTACAATTGAGTTCATTTGTTTTACTTTGCTTTGTTTTAAGATTTTCTTCCCCATTCTTACTGATTTAATTTTACATTTGGAATATGTAGAACATTCACGTGCTTCGCAAACTTGAACTATAAAAAAGAGAAGTGTCAGCCCCTCCCATCTCCATACTGTTCCCCATTGCACCCTCCCCCCCTTGCAGGTAGCCATGGTCATCATTTTCTGCTTTATCTTCTCTCTCTCTTTTATTGGTAAAAATAAGCACATGTATGTGTTTTCTTATTTTCCGTTGATATACAAAAGGTAGCATACTGTATCTGCTCTTTTGTACTTGTTTTCTTCACTTAAAATATCTAGTGGAAATCACTCTGTATCGTATTTGTAGTGTCTTTTTCTTTTTTATAGCTCTATAATACTCTGTGTATGTGCCATAGTTTCTAATTTCCTCTGCTTGGCCATTTATGTAATTTCTAGTATTTTGCAATTGTGAATAATGCTGTAATGAATAATCACCTCGCACTTATGTATTTTTGTTTTGTTGCAGGTGTATATTCATGTAAATTCCTGGAAGTGGGAGTGCTAAGTCAAAGTGTCAATACCTATGTGGGGTGGTACCATTTTACATCTCTGCTAGCAATGTGGAAGAGTGCTTGTTTCCCTCAGCTTTGTAGAGTGAGTGTATGGTTAAGTCTTTGAATTTTTACCAGTCTGATGGGGCAAGAAGTGGTATCTCAGTATAGTTTCTTTCTTTTTTTCTTTTTTTAAGATTTTATTTATTTGACAGAGAAAGAGACAGTGAGAGAGGGAACACAAGCAAGGGGAGTAGGAGTGGGAGAAGCAGGCTTCCCACTGAGCAGGGAACCCGATGTGGGGCTTGATCCCAGGACCCTGGGATCATGACCTGAGCCGAAGGCAAACGCCTAATGACTGAGCCACCCAGGCGCCCCTCAGTATAGTTTCAATTTGAATTTAAGTTGTATTATCAGTAAGTTAAACATATTTTTTTTAAAACTTATTTATTTTTAAAAGACTATTATTTGAGAGAGTCAGCAAGTGAGAGAGAGCACGAGCAGTGGGGAGGAGCAGAGGGAGAAGAAGCAGAGTCCTACTGAGCAGGGAGCCCGACACGGGGTTCGATCCTGGGACTCTGGGATCATGACCTGAGCTGAAGGCAGAAGCTTAACTGAGCCACCCAGGCACCCCTATTTTATTTTTTAAAAGATTTTATTTATTTCAGAGAGAGCACAAGCGTGAGTAGGGGTAGGGGTAGAGGGAAAAGCAGACTCCCTGCCCAGCAAGGAGCCCGATGTGGGGCTTGATTCCAGGATCATGACCCGAGTCGAAGGCAGACACTTAACCGACTGAGCCACCCAGGTTCCCCGGTATGATCTAATTTGATCATTTTCTAAATGGCTATTAGTCCTGTCACTGTTTATTAAAAAGATGAGAGCAAATCACTGAGACAAAATCAGTGTTTGTATTATAGATCATATACTAATTGGCTCTGACTCTGGGCTTTCTACTCTGTTTCATTGGTCTGTATACTCATATACTTGTATCACACTATTTCAGTTACAGAGAATTAGAGAATTTAATATCTGGGAATACTCATGTCATCTTCAGATAATGTAATCTTGTTTCTTTTTCGATTTTTATGCCTCTCATTGTTCTTTCCAGGGTAATATACTCTGAGTAATGCCTCCAGAACAATGGTAAATAGTAGTGGAGGTAGTCGGCATTCTTGTAATGTTCGTGGTCTCCCTGGGGCTTACTTATTACATAAGGTTCTGGATTTAGGTCTGAGGGACATATATTTTATCATGTTAAGTGTATCCATCCGTTTCTATTTTCTCAAGAGTTTTTAATTAAGAATAGGTGTTGAATTCTGCCAAAGGTATTTTCATCATCTGTGGAGAGTCATGATTTTTTTTTGTCCTAGATTTATTAATGTCCCACTATAAATTTACTTGAGAGAGACTAGAGAACCAACTTGTATGTAAGTCTTCTTATATTTCAGTTTTGCTTGCTTAGGTAAAGAGCATCATTAAAATAAAACTGTGTTTCTGGTTAAGCGACTGCCTTTGGCTCAGGTCATGATCCTGGAGTCCCTGGATCGAGTCTTGCATTGGGCTCCCTGCTCGGCAGGGAGTCTGCTTCTCTCTCTGACCCTCCCCCCTCACATGTGCTCTCTCTCTCTCAGTCTCTCTCTCTCAAATAAATAAATAAAATCTTTAAAAAAACTGTTTCAATGCGAAATTTTAATCAGTGGGGTGTTTATGCAAATTATTCCCCCAACCCCAGTCTTGTCTAAAATTTTTAAGTTTAAGCAAATAAAGGTGAAGTTTTAAATTTAAGATGCTAATAGAATCATGGGATAGAGTGTTTGAATTGGATTGTATCTCAGAAACAGTCTAATCTGTAACTTTTGCATAACGAGTTTATTTTTTTAAATTAGTTTTTTTTTTTAAAGATTTTATTTATTTATTTGACAGAGAGACACAGCAAGAGAGGGAACAGAAGCAGGGGGAGTGGGTGAGGGAGAAGCAGGCCTTCCGCTGAGCAGGGAGCCCGATGCGGGGCTCGATCCCAGGACCCTGGGATCATGACCTGAGCCAAAGGCAGACGCTTAACGACTGAGCCACCCAGGTGCCCCACGAGTTTATTTTTTTAAAAGACATGTAGACAGTAAACAAAGTAAACAATCACATCTTCACTTCTATCCAGTATTATCTTTCCTAGAACTGTTCCATTAAGTTCCAGTCTCTAAACATCTTAAATTTCAATAATCGTCCTCTTCATCAGAGTCCATGACTTTTCTTCTGTTGAATTTAACTGTGGTTTTCTTTTCTGTTTTTTGGCTTACTTTTTCAAGGTTTTCTATTAAACCTTGTTCTGATACCTTCCCGCTTAGTTGTCCATATCTTGCCATCTGTATGAGGTAATTCTCTACTGCTTTAGTTTTTTCAGGCTTTACAAGTGCTAAGCTACTTAAATGGGCCCGGGCTGACTGATCCAGGACTTGGGCTAAGGTACTGTTTCTCATTTCTGCTTCCCTGTGTTTTGCTTCCTGTTGTGCAGCATCGCCAGGATCCCTATGCTTTGCCTGCAGTTTGGCCAGCCTCTGTTTCCTCAGAGCCTCCAGCTCCTCCTCCGCCATGGTGTGGCAGTCCAGGGTCAAGCCTAATCTGTAACTTTTGGACAAGAATAATCAATGGATGCTAAAATGAGTGGGTAAAAGTATGATCAGAAATAGTATTTACAGTGGTGTCTGGGTGGCTCGTCATTTAAGCATCAGCCTTGGGTCAGGTCATGATCTCAGGGTTCTGGGATCGAGCCCCGCATCGGGCTCCCTGCTCAGCTGGGAGTCTGCTTCTCCCTCTGCCCCTCCCCCTGCTTGAGCTTTCTCTCTCAAATAAGTAAATAAAATCTTAAAAAAAATAGATATTCACATAATTTTTAGTCTCCTTAGTAGATCCTTACTAAGTATAAGGGAAAAAATATAGTAAACTTCAACAGTAGATAAACTTGGCAGGCATCAGTTTAACCAGGTGAACAAAGGTAATAACTCTAATAATATGACATATTGACATGGTATACTTCCTGATACCCACTGAGCAGGACACAACATCCCTTCTCTGATGTATAGATATCAAAAATGTAACCTGAATTTAATCATGAGGAAACATCAGAGGAAACCAAATTGAGGGATAGTATACAATAACTAGGCATTACTCTGCAATTGAATCCAGGTGGTGAATGATAGATAGATTGAAGAACCTCTTCCAGATTAAAGGACACCAAGGAAGCATGAAAATTAAAGCATGCAAAGTATGTTCATGGATTAAAAATTGGACATTAGTGGGACAGTTGATGAAATTTGAATGAAGTCTATAGATTAGTTAATAATATTGAATCCCACTGTTAATTTGTTTTGCAGTTAATAAATTTATTAGATATGTTGAAGACTATACACTTACCAGATATTGCATTTTTTTTTTTAAGATTTTATTTATTTGTCAGAGAGAGCACAAGCAGGGGGTAGCGGCAGGCAGAGGGAGAAGCAGACTCCCTGCTGAACAAGGAGCCCGATGTGGGACTCGATCCCAGGATCCTGGGATCATGACCTGAGCTGAAGGCAGACACTTAACCCACGGAGCCACCCAGGCGTCCTGAGATTACATATTTTTGAGTAATCAAGAACTGTTAAAAAATGTACCTTATATTAGATGGTAAAGGAAGTTTCAACAAATCTGAAGTAATAGCAGCTTTGTTCTCTGATTACAATGCAATAAAATTAGAAATTATTAGATTCAATGCTAATTTTTTGATTTTGATAATTGTTCTTTGATTATGTAAGATGTAAGCATCATATGATGTCCTTGTGAAGGACAAATGGAATTCTTTATTTCTTGCAATTTTTGTTATCAATCTGAAATTATTTCAAAATGAGAAGTTAAAAGCAATTAAAAGTTTTATCTTTTTGAGATAGATAATGGGTGAAATGACAGACTGAGGTTTGCTTTAAAGTAATGTAGTTGGGAGGTATTGGTGAGGGTATAGTTTGTATAAGATTAGCCATGTGTTGATAATTTTTGAAGCTGGTTGATGAATGTGTAGCGTTCCATCATACTATTCTCTACTTTTGGGAATGTTTCAAACTCTCTATGACAAAACTAAAAGGAAAGAAAAGATAAAAGAACTGTCCTCAGGTGTCTGGTCATTCTTGACTAGTCATATTGAAGAATGAGGCACTAAAAAGTTTTAGGTTGAAAAAGAACAACTCTGGGTGTTTGTGCAGATTCTTGCCCAGTGGATGTCTATATATTTCGTCATTTGGTGTCTTCCAGCTGTCAGGGTTATTCTCTTGGACTGGTCAGTTTTTCTACAAAGAGCTTATATCTATTTGGGGTTGGATCAGAGAAGCAGAATCACTGAATGACAAAGGATAAGGATTACAGAGGTTAGACCTTACATAATTTGGGAATTGGTAAAGTTGCTGTTGTCTCTGAATTGTGTTGGCGCTGAAATCAGTGGAGCTGGCAGAAGGAGAAGCTGGATGTCACATTGGAGGTGGGGGGAAGCAAAAACACATTGGAATCCAGCCGGAAGTAATGAGGACAACTTGAAACCTGTGTCTATCTGTCACTGCCTTCCCCTCAATGACACCAGTGACCTGCAGAAATTGCTAATGCTCTTTGCCACAGAACTGTTCATGTACTGGGCCCCACAACTTGGAGAATGATTCAGGAAGAGATACCACGGGAGATGGAGGAGCAGAGGGCCTGGCTGCTAGCCCAGGCCAACAAGGCAAGCCATTAGGTAGTGACAGTATACACAGGCTGCAGCAGTACCTTGTACCCTACACAAGCCCTGCACACCCTACAGAAGAGGATGATGATGGTTGCTTCACTTCTGCCTTCCAAAGTGCACACATCTTTTTTGGCCAACCTTAATCCAGAGTCCTACAGAGAGGAAATTTTGGGAATTGTAGTTCTAGCTTGCTGTGTCAATAGACTACAGAAGACACTGCAGTTCATCCCTTGTCACACATGCATGCCTATTTAACCTTCCTTAACCATACTTGGCAATGATAGCAAGTTCATTCACCTAACCTGTGCACAACTGAAAGCACATGGTCATTCTCCAAGATCCATCTGTCTACGTTAGCCAAATCAAGTTAAATGAGGATGTGGGAGGAAGTCACCACCTTTGTATCTCTCACATCACTGATGGTGGCAGGAAGTCCTCCAGAAATGCAGTATTGGTTTTGGTTTACTGTTTAGGTAGGTAAAGGCAGTTCTAGTGGCTTCCGCATGCACTTTTATACCATGCTAGTCATTACTGTATGGGTAGGGAGTTAGAGGGGATTCTTTTTTTTATTTTTTATTTTATTATTATTTTTTAAATTTTATTTATTTATTTGAGAGAGAGAGAAACAGCATGAGAAGGGAGAGGGTCAGAGGGAGAAGCAGGCTCCCCGCTGAGCCGGGAGCCTGATGTGGGACTCGATCCCAGGACTCCGGGATCATGACCTGAGCCGAAGGCAGTCGCTTAACCAACTGAGCCACCCAGGCGCCCGGGGATTCTTTTTTTTAAGATTTTATTTATTTTAGAGAGAATCTCAAGCAGACTCCATGCTGAGCACTGAGCCCAAAGCAGGGCTAAATCCCATGACACAGATCATGACCTGAGCCGATATCAAGAGTCGGATGCCCTACTGACTGAGCCACCCAGGCGCCCCAAGAGAGGGGATTCTGTCAGTTGTTAAGGATGTCTGTTCCACCTGTGTGTTCCAGCAGAATTAACTGCACGGTGGATTTGGGACCTATTGGACCCACTTTCAGATAAATCTGAGCCAAATCTGCATTGATCCTCTGATTTCTGTAAGTTTGCTATTCCTGAAAGTTTGGACCAAAATGGTATTTTGAGTCTTCAGGAATTCACTCTAGTTCAGAGCCAGTATCTAGTAATCCTTCCAAGGGCTGCTTATGTCCTCTTCCCCAGTACAAACTCATCCTTAATAAATGGCTGTTGATCTCTTGGGAAGCCTAGGTGGGAAACTTATAGTATCCATATTTGGCTCTGTGGTAGAATTCTTCTTCTTTTTTTTTTTTTTTTAAAGATTTTATTTATTTATTTGAGAGAGAGAATGAGAGACAGAGAGCATGAGAGGGAGGAGGGTGAGAAGGAGAAGCAGACTCTGCTGAGCAGGGAGCCCGATGTGGGACTCGATCCCGGGACTCCAGGATCATGACCTGAGCCGAAGGCAGTCGCTTAACCAACTGAGCCACCCAGGCGCCCTGTGGTAGAATTCTTCTTAAGGGGATCCCTTCATTCCAGAGACTTGGTCTATGAAATGGCTCCAATCTGGGAATTGGTAGAGGAGCCACAACTTTACTTTTTTGGTGATTTAAATCATACTTTGAGTTTTTCCACTTAAACTAACTAAGACTTCAATAGATTACCCATCTGTTTCAGTTCTAGGGGCACTGATTTCTTAGCCAATGTCAGAGATCTCTGCAATTCAAACCTTTCTGGTTACTGTTTTGGCTGCCATTATGGTATTCATTCCCACCTTGTCTTTGGTAATTAAGTGCTGCCACTTGGTCCCTGCCAGCACAGGATCCGATCATCTGCTCAATTTAGGGAGTCAGTTTGATGGCAGGAGTTACCACTTTTATTCCTGGCCTATGAAGGGTAGCCATCCCAGAGCTCTTAAAGGAGGCCAGGGTTCCTCTCATGAATATATTTCTCTTAGCTTGGTGAATGGAATGTTTTCTGGATCCTCCCAGGGATATGGTTAAGGGTAAGCAGGTCTAACATATTGAGCCCACTCAGCATTCTGATATCCTTAAGCCATCAGGAAGACCTCAGTACCCAAAGAAGTTTAGATGTTTCACCTTCATTTAGTGTAGGTCACCTTTAGGTCCAGCTTTCAGTAAACCAACCAAGCAAACTGTTAGGCGTTCCTAGCTGCTTGAGCCAACCTGTTGAATCCACAATTTCTGCTTAGCACACCCATAGCAATAAATTCAGCCTAATCCAGCATTATCTTCCACCTGAATCCAACACTCCAACACTCTTAGGATCCTTTCCCATATGTGTTCCTCAAGTTTTTGTTGATATAAATTGGCAAAATCTTGCAATTCTTTTGGTGTGTAATGAATCTCCTAATGGGTTGCACTCTTTTTTTTTTTTCCAAAGATTTTATTCATCTGTCTGAGAGCATGCAGAAGCAGGGGTGGGGGCAGAGGGAGAGGGAGAAGCAGGTGTGGGGCTCAATCCCAGGACCCTGAAATCATGACCTCAGCCAAAGGCAGATGCCTAACCAACTGAGCCACCCAGGTGCCCGCAGTTTTTTTTTGTTTTTCTTTTTTAAGATTAATTTTAGAGAGCACATGCACAAGCAGTGGGGAGGGACAGAGGGAGAGGGAAAAATCTTAAGCAGACTCCCTGCTGAGGGTAGAGCCTGACTTGGGACTTGATCTCACAACCCTGAAATCATGACCTGAGCTGAAATCAAGAGTTGGATGTGTAACTGTGCCAATCCGGTGCCCCAATGGGTCGTAGTTTTCTGCTTTATTCTTTGGGATCTGCTAGGACTTAAGTCTGGTCATAGATCTAAAGCACTGAGAGATGGTGAAGGTAGTTCCACAGCAGGTCCTTCACAGGGCACTTACCATAGGGGGAAGACCATTGCAGGTTCTTTAGGCAAAGGGAGACCACCCTCTTCAGAGTGTTTTTAGTGGTATAGGAAATTCAACAGAATTTAGGAGTTCAAGGCATCAGGTTTCATGGGTTTGCATCCCAAATTTAGGGTCCCATTCCTTACCAATCAGTTTCCTAACTTTAAGAGTTAAAACATGAGTTTGGAAATGCAGTTTACATTATCCTCAGTTCTTGGTACACCAAGTGTGGTCTGGGGATCAGCAGCATCATTATCAATGGGAGCTTGTTAGCCTTGCAGAGTTTTGTGCTGCAGCACAAACTTATGGAATCAACATACATTTGCTGCTTATAATTTCAGGATATTTGGGGGCGCCTGGGTGGCTCAGTCGGTTAGGCGACTGCCTTCGGCTCAGGTCATGATCCCCGGGGTCCTGGGATCAAGCCCCATGTCCGGTTCCCTGCTAAGTGGAGAGTCTGCTTCTCCCTCTCCCTCTACCTGCCTCTCTGCCTACTTGTGCTCTCTTTCTGTCAAATAAATAAATAAAATCTTAAAAAAAAAATAAAATAATTTCAGGATATTTGTGTAACTTGTGTATTTACATTAAATGGATGAATGGGTTTCTGTAAGTGTTTAGTTCTCAGCAGTCCAGGTATTTGATAAATATTTCCTTTGATTTTTTTTTTGGATGCTATGATTTGGTTTCATATTTAATTCTGTAAATGCTACATCTAAAATTTTTGTCTATTAAGTTTTAGATGATTTCCCCTTTCCATTTGGGGGTTCCCCATTTAGACTCTAAATTAGATGTGATGCTCCCTCTGGTGGACAATGGGGTTAAAAGCACACAGACATTTTTCAGTATAGTTACTTTGTTTTCAGCTATTAAAACTCAGTTTCTCAGAGTGATCATCTTCATGAACGTCCTTTCCAAACTATTCTCAACTTCTGACATTTACCATAGCTTTTGTTTTGAATTTGAACCAGAAAATCAAAATTTTGTCATAAATATCTATATAAAACTCACCATAATGAGAGAACAACTGGGCAAATTGATGTGGTAACAGTGCCTTAATAATGACTACGTTATTCACGTTAAAAGCAAAAACTCATGTTTGAAACTAGTAGTCAATTGAATTTGTGACGATTTGGGGGAGAATTGTGCCTATCGATCTATATTTACAATGGGATTTATTACTACAAAATATTTTATACTGTGAACCCCCCTTAAATTTTGAATAGGGGTGCCTGGGTGGCTCAGTCGTTAAGCGTCTGCCTTCGGCTCAGGTCTTGATCCCGGGGTTCTGGGATCGAGCCCCGCATTGGGCTCCCTGCTCGGCAGGAAGCCTGCTTCTCCCACTCCCCCTGCTTGTGTTCCTGCTCTCACTATCTCTCTGTCAAATAAATAAAATATTAAAAAAAATTTTCTTGTAATAATTACTTGTTAGGATAAAAATAATAAATGTGATTGTGTGGAATAACCTTGTCTATTCTGTCTTGTTCTAATCTTAGAACTCAAATGGTTGCTTTCGCCGCAGCTAGCTATATTTCTGAACAGTTCCTGAAAAGGCACATAACCCATTTGATAAACATCTTAGTTTATTTTAGAAGTAAAAATTGAGGGGAACCTGGGTGGCTTAGTTGGTTAAGCATTGGAGTCTTGATCTCAGCTCAGGTGTTGTGAGTTCGAGCCCTGCTTTGGGCCCTGTGCCGGGCATGGAGCCTACATTTAAAGTCGACAAAGTCATTATTGTTTAAATACAGTAAAATAAAAAAGTATCCTTTTTAAAGTTAACTTGTTGCCATTTTATTTTACACATGGCCTATTCATGTTTAATTTTGAGCATTTAAGGGTATTTATAGTTCTAGGTTAATAGTGATTTTTTAAAAAGATTTTATCTATTTATTTGATAGGGAGAGAGAGAGAGCACAAGCAGGGGGATCGGCAGACGGGGAGATGAGAAGCAGGCTCCCCGCTGAGCAGGGAGCCTAATGCAGGGCTAGATCCCAGGACCTGGCATCATGACCCGAGCTGAAGGCAGACCCGACTGAGCTACCCCCTCTGACTTTTTTATTCATTAGTTCGGTTGAGAATCATAATGTTAGGAAGTACCCTGTTTTTTATTGTTTTGGTTTTGTTGTTAGTCTTTGAGTCAAAAATAACCAAATGAGGGGGAAAAGTTTGATCAATAGATATAACTTCATAAAAGTAAAAAATATCTGTATGTCAAAGAACTGACTTAAATGGAGAAGCCAAGAAACTGAGGAAAATATTTGCAACATAAAAGGGCACATATCCTTAATACATAGAAATCATTTATAACTTGAAAGAAAACAGCTTACTTACGAAGGACTCCCTGCTTTCTGGGACTTTTTTCCTCTTTGTATAGTTCTGATCTTTAGATTTTTGTAACCTGAGAGAGATTCTCTTCTGATTCATTGGTTCTCAATGTTGGCTACACTTGGAAGCACCTGGGGAGCGTTAAAAAATACTAGTGCAAGGTTCCCACCCAGAGATCTGATTTAATTGGTTCAGAGTGTGCTTGAATGTGGAAATTTTAAAAGCTCCCTAGGTTATTTTAATGTGCAGTCTGGTTTGACAATGATTATCTTTCTTTTTCATCCTAATTGACCCCCTCCTTTGCAACTTTATATTCAAGGGCTAAGGTGAACTTGCTACAGCTGGGTTTGTTCAGGCTACTTATGATACCCGTAAATAGTTCTGCATGTTGAATTTCAAACTGGACATTCACATTAACATGTTCTGTTCACATTTAAATGACTGTCATATGTAGGGCAGGCACATATTAAATCAAATTTTTAATTGGAATAGTTGTGATGTTTCTCACAAATTTGATATCAAAATTTAATTTTTTTTGATTTTTTAATTTTATTTTATGTTAATAACCATACATTACATCATTAGTTTTTTTTGTTATTATGTTATATTAATCACCATACATTGCATCATTAGTTTTTGATGTAGGGTTCCATGATTCATTGCACATAACACCCAGTGCTCCATTCAGTACATGCCCTCTTTAATACCCAACACCAGGCTAACCCATCCCTCCCCAGAACCCTCAGTTTGTTTCTCAGAGTCCATAGTCCCACATGGTTCATCTGCCCCTCCAATTTCCCCCCCTTCATTTTTCCCTTCCTACTATTTTCTTTTTTTTAACATATAAATAGCATTATTTACTTCAGAGGTACAGGTCTGTGATTGAACAGTCTTACACAATTCACAGCGCTCACCATAGCACATATCCTCCCAATGTCTATCACCCAGCCACCCCATCCCTCCTACCCCCCACCACTCCAGCAACCCTTAGTTTGTTTCCTGAGATTAAGAATTCCTCATATCAGTGAGGTCATATGATACATGTCTTTCTCTGATTGACTTATTTTGCTCAGCATAATACCCTCCAGTTACATCCACGTTGTTGCAGATGGCAAGATTTCATTCCTTTTGATGGCTGCATAATATTCCTGTGTGTGTGTGTGTGTGTGTGTGTGTGTGTGTGTGTGTACCACATCTTCTTTATCCATTCATCTGTCGATGGACATCTTGGCTCTTTCCATAGTTTGGCTAGTGTGGACACTGCTGCTATAAACATCGGGGTGCATGTACCCCTTCGGATCCCTACATTTGTCTCTTTAGGGTAAATACCCAGTACTGCAATTGCTGGGTCATATGGTAGCACTATATTCAACTTTTTGAGGAACCTCCATACTGTTTTCCAGAGTGGCTGCACCAGCTTGCATTCCCAACAACAGTGTAAGAGGGTTCCCCTTTCTCCGCATCCCCGCCAATATTTGTCGTTTCCTGACGTTTTAATTTTAGCCATTCTGACTGGTGTGAGGTGGTATCTTATTGAGGTTTTGATTTGTATTTCCCTGATGTCGAGCGATGTTGAGCACTTTTTCATGTGTCTGTTGGCCATTTGGATGTCTTCTTTGCAGAAATGACTGTTCATGTCTTCTGCCCATTTCTTGATTGGATTATTTGTTCTTTGGGTGTTGAGTTTGATCAGTTTTTTATAGATTTTGGATACTAGCCCTTTATCTGATATGTCATTTGCAAATATTTTCTCCCATTCTGTTGGTTGTCTTTTGGTTTTGTTGATTGTTTCCTTTGCTGTGCAAAAGCTTTTTATCTTGATGAAGTCCCAATAGTTCATTTTTGCCCTTGCTCCGCTTGCCTTTGGTGGTTTCCAGGAAGAAGTTGCGGCTGAGGTCGAAGAGATTGCTGCCTGTGTTCTCCTTTTGATGGAGTCCTGTCTCACATTTAGGTCTTTCACCCATTTTGAGTCTATTTTTGTGTGTGGTTTAAGGAAATGGTCCAGTTTCATTCTTCTGGATGTGGCTGTCCAATTTTCCCAACACCATTTGTTGAAGAGACTGCTTTTTTCCATTGGACATTCTTTCCTGCTTTGTCGAAGATTAGTTGACCATAGAGTCGAGGGTCCATTTCTGGGCTCTGTATTCTGTTCCATTGATCTATGTGTTTGTTTGTGTGCCAGTACCATACTGTCTTGATGATTACAGCTTTGTAATGGAGCTTGAAGTCTGGAATTGTGATGCCACCAGCTTTGCTTTTCTTTTTCAACATTTCTCTGGCTATTCGGGGTCTTTTCTGGTTCCATACAAATTTTAGGATTATTCAATTTCTTTGAAAAAAATGGATGGTATTTTGATAGGGATTGCATTGAATGTGTAGATTGCTCCAGGTAGCCTTGACATCTTCACAATATTTGTTCTTCCAATCCATGAGTATGGAACGTTTTTCCATTTCTTTGTCTTCCTCAATTTCTTTCATGAGCATTTTATAGTTTTCTGCGTACAGATTCTTTGCCTCTTTGGTTAGATTTATTCCTAGGTATCTTACGGTTTTGGGTGCAATTGTAAAGGGATCAACTCCTTAGTTTCTCTTTCTTCTGTCTTGTTGTTGGTGTATAGGAATGCCACTGATTTCTGTGCATTGATTTTATATCCTGCCACTTGACTGAATTCCTGTATGAGTTCTAGCAGTTTTGGGGTGGAGTCTTTTGGGTTTTCCACATAAAGTATATCATCTGCAAAGAGTGAGAGTTTGACTTCTTCTTTGCCGATTTGGATGCCTTTGATTTCTTTTTGTCGTCTGATTCCTGTGGCTAGGACTTCTAGTACTATGTTGAATAGCAGTCGTGATAGCGGACATCCCTGCCGTGTTCCTGACCTTAGGGGGAAACGCTCTCAGTTTTTCCACATTGAGAATGATATTCGCTGTAGGTTTTTCATAGATGGCTTTATGATACTGAGGTATGTACCTACCCTCTATCCTTATACTCTGAAGAGTTTTGATCAAGAAAGGATGCTGTACTTTGTCAAATGCTTTTTATGCATCTATTGAGGGGATCTTATGGTTCTTGTTCTTTCTTTTATTAATGTATTGTATCACATTGATTGATTTGTGGATGTTGAACCAACCTTGCAGCCCAGGAATAAATCCCACTTGGTTTTGGTGAATAATCCTTTTAATGTACTGTTGGATCCTATTGGCTAGTATTTTGGTGAGAATTTTTGCATCCGTGTTCATCAGGGATATTGGTCTGTAATTCTCCTTTTTGATGGGTCTTTGGTTTTGGGATCAAGGTGATGGTGGCCTCTTAAAATGAGTTTGGAAGTTTTCCTTCCATTTATATTTTTTGGAATAGTTTCAGAAGAATAGGTATTAATTTTTCTTTAAATGTTTGGTTAGAATTCCCCTGGGAAGCCATCTGGCCCTGGGCTCTTGTTTCTTGGGAGATTTTTGATTACTGCCTTCAATTTCCTTAGTGGTTATAGGTCTGTTCAGGTTTTCTGTTTCTTCCTGGTTCAGTTTCGGTAGTTTATACATCTCTAGGAATGCATCCATTTCTTCCAGGTTATCTAATTTCCTGGCATATAGTTGCTCATAATATGTTCTTATAATTGTATTTCTTTGGTGTTGGTTGTGATCTCTTTCATTCGTGATTTTATTTATTTGGGTCCTTTCTCTTTTCTTTTTGATAAATCTGGCCAGGGGTTTATCAGTCTTATTAATTCTTTCAAAGAACCAGCTCCTAGTTTCGTTGATCTGTTCTACTGTTCTTTTGGTTTCTATTTCATTGATTTCTGCTCTGATCTTTATTATTTTTCTTCTCCTGCTGGATTTAGGCTTTATTTGCTGTTATTTCTCCAGCTCCTTTAGGTGTAGGGTTAGGTTGTATACTTGAGACCTTTCTTGTTTCTTGAGAAAGGCTTGTATTGCTATATACTTTCCTCTTAGGACTGCCTTTGCTGCATCCCAAAGATTTTGAATAGTTGTGTTTTCATTTTCATTGGTTTCCATGAATTTTTAAAATTCTTCTTTAATTTCCTGGTTGACCCATTCATTCTTTAGTAGGATGCACTTTAGCCTCCATGTATTTGAGTTCTTTCCAACTTTCCTCTTGTGATTGAGTTCTGGTTTCAAAGCATGGTCCGAAAATATGCAGGCAATGATCCCAATCTTTTGGTACCGGTGGAGACCTGATTTGTGACCTAGGGTGTGATCTATTCTGGAGAATGTTCCATGGGCACTAGAGAAGAATGTGTATTCTGTTGCTTTGGAATGGAATGTTCTGAATATATCTGTGAAGTCCATTTGGTCCATTGTGTCATTTATTTATTTTTTTTAAGTTTTTTTTTTTAATTCATTTGAGACAGGGATAGAGAGAGAACATGGGGAGGGGGAGAAGCAGGCTCCCCACTGAGCAGGGAGTCTCATGGGGCTCCATCCCAGGACCCTGGGATCATGACCTGAGCCAAAGGCAGACGCTTAACCATCTGAGCCACCCAGGCGCCCCCAGTGTGTCTTTTAAAGTCTTTATTTCCTTGTTGATCTTTTGCTTAGGTGATCTGTGCATTTCAGTGAGGGGGTTGTTAAAGTCCCCTACTATTATTTCATTGTTGTCGATGTGTTTCTTTGCTTTTGTTATTAATTGGCTTATATAATTTGCTGCTCCCATGTTAGGGGCATAGATATTTACAATTGTTAGATCTTCTTGTTGGATAGACCCTTTAGGATATAGTGTCCTTCCTCATCTCTTATTATAGTGTTTGGTTTAAAATCTAATTTGTCTGATATAAGGATTGCCACCCCAGCTTTCTTTTGGTGTCCATTAGCATGGTAAATCGTTTTCCACCCCCTCACTTTCAATCTGGGGGTGTCTTTGGGTCTAAAATGAGTCTCTTGCGGACAGCATATCGATGGGTCTTGTTTTTTTATCCAATCTGCTATCCTGTGTCTTTTGATTGGGGCATTTAGCCCATTTACATTCAGGGTAACTATTGAAAAATATGAATTTAGTGCCATCGTATTGCCTGTAAGGTGACTGTTACTGTATATTGTCTGTGTTCCTTTCTGGTCTCTGTTACTTTTAGGCTCTCTCCTTGCTTAGAGGACCCCTTTCAATATTTCTTGTAGGGCTGTTTCTGTGTTTGCAAATTCCTTTAGTTTTTGTTTGTCCTGGAAGGTTTTTACCTCTCCTTCTATTTTCAATGACAGTCTAGCTGGATATAGTATTCTTGGCTGTGTATTTTTCTCATTTAGTGCTCTGGTTATATCATGCCAGTCCTTTCTGGCCTGCCCGGTCTCTGTGAATAGGTCTGTTGCCAATCTAATGTTTCTACCATTGTAGGTTACAGATCTCTTGTCCCGAGCTGCTTTCAGGATTTTCTCTTTGTCTCTGAGACTCTTTAGTTTTACTATTAGATGTTGGAGTGTTGAATTATTTTTATTGATTTTGAGGGGGGTTCTCTGTGCCTCCTGGGTTTTGATGCCTGTTTCCTCCAGGCATCAAAATAGGGAAGTTCTCTGCTATAATTTGCTCCAATGTACCTTCTGCCCCTCTCTCTCTTTCTTCTTCTGGGATCCCAATTATTCTAATATTGTTTCGTCTTATGGTATCGCTTATCTCTCGAATTCTGCCCTCGTGATCCAGTGGTTGTTTCTCTCTCTTTTTCTCAGCTTCTTTATTTTCCATCATTTGGTCTTCTATATCACTAATTCTCTCTTCTGCCTCATTTATCCTAGCAGTTAGAGCCTCCATTTTTGATTGCACCTCATTAATAGCCTTTTTGATTTAGACTTGGTTAGATTTTAGTTCTTTTATTTCTCCAGAAAGGTTTTCTCTAATAACTTCCACGATTTTTTCAAGCCCAGCTAGTATCTTTATAATCGTCATTCTGAACTCTAGTTCTGACATCTTACTAATGTCCGTATTTGTTAGGTCCTTGGCCGTCAGTACTGCCTCTTGTTCTTTTTTTTGAGGTGATTTTTTCCATCTTGTCATTTTGTCCAAAGGAGAATAGATGAATGAGAGAACAAAATGGTAACAGGGTAACAGTGACCCCAGAAAAATATACACTAAACAAAATAGAAGAGACCTGAAATCAGGGGAAAAGAAAGGGAAAGAAAGAAAAAAGAAAGAAAAAGAAAAAGATTTTAAAAAAAAGTATATGATCAAATATGATCAGGCTGGTGAATAGATCAATGCCACACACTAGATTTTGGGCATATTTTGGTCTGTTAGAAGAAACTGCCTCCCAAAATTTTAAAGAAGGGAAAGCTTATATATGTACAAAAATAAGGGTAGATACGATGAAGGGATGGAATATTACTGTAAAGATGAACATTATAAAAGATTTTATAAAAGGAATTGATAAGTTGGTTGAAAAAAGAAAAGGGAAATTAAAAAATAAAAAAGGGAGAGAATGTGATCAGGGAGGAGACTAGAACAAAGCCATACACTAGAGATTTAGGGTATGTTTTAGTCTGTTAGATGAAACTGTATCCCAAAATTTTAAAGAGAGAGCAACTTATATATATACCAAAAATAAGGTTAACTACTATGAAGGGGTAGAATATGACTCTAAAAATGAAAAATAAAAAAGATTTTTTTAATAGATTTTATTTATTTATTCATGAGAGACAGAGGGAGAGAGAGAGAGAGAAGCAGAGGGAGAAGCAGGCTCCCAAGGAGCAGGGAGCCTGATGCGGGACTCGATCCCAGGACCCTGGGATCATGACCTGAGCCAAAGGCAGATGCTGAACCATCTGAGCCACCCAGGCGCCCAATAAAAAAGATTTTTTTAAATAGTTTTTTTTTTTAAAGATTTTATTTATTTATTTGAGAGAGAGAGAATGAGAGACAGAGAGCACGAGAGGGAAGAGGGTCAGAGGGAGAAGCAGACTCCCTGCTGAGCAAGGAGCCCGATGCGGGACTCGATCCTGGGACTCCAGGATCATGACCTGAGCTGAAGGCAGTCGCTTAACCAACTGAGCCACCCAGGCGCCCCCAATAAAAAAGATTTTTAAAAAAGATTTTTAAAAAAGATTTTTAAAAAAGATTTTTAAGAAAGGGATTGGTTGAAAAAGGGGAAAAGAAAAATTTAAAAAAAAGAAAAAAGAAAATTAAAAAAAACTTAACTTTGAAAGACTAAAGAATCAGGGGGAGAAAAGCCATGAATTCTATGTGCAGTATTCCCCTGGCGCGGGAGTTCAGCCGTTCTCATTGATCAGTAAACTTGGTCTTGGCTGGCTGTTCGTGCTGATCATCTGGGGGAGGGGCCTGTTGCCGTGGTTCCCAGATGTCTTTGCCGGAGGCAGAATTGCCCCGCCCTTGCCGGTCCAGGCCAAGTAATCTGCTCAGGTTTGCTCTCCGGAGCTTTTGTTCCCTGCAAGCTTTCCGAACGGCTTTGGAGGACGAGAATGCAAATGGCGGCCTCCCAATCCGCCCCAGAGGAGCCGAGAACTCGGGGACCCGCTCCTCAGTGTGCCCCCAGAGAAAAGCAGTCAATCACTCCCGTCTCCCCGGCCTCCAGCTGGACTCTGTGCTCACCCGGCCTGTGACCAAGCATTTCTATCTCTGGCACCCGACTCGGTGTGGAGTCTCCAAACCCAGCAGATCCCTGCCGTGTGCTCCCGCGCCACTCCTCCCGGGGAAGGATGCGGAGTCTCCCCAGATCTGCCACTTGTTGGGTCCCTGCTGGAAGAGCAGTGGCCCGACTGTGCCGTGGATCATGGTTTATGGCAACCCTGAGCTGAGAGCCCCCGCCTCGGCTCCATCTCTGCAGCCGGCTTCCCGGCTCCAATACCTGAGAGCTCTGACGCATCCGGCACTCCCGGTCTTTCTGTGACCCTGAGGGTCCTGAGACCACACTGTCCCAGCAAGGGTTCCACTCCCTGCTTAGCCACTGGAGCACCTTCCCTCAGCGGAGCTGACTTCTAAAAGTTCCGATTTTGTGCCCCGCTGCTCTGTCACTTGCTGGTAGTGGCCGACGGAGGCCCCCTCTCCCGCGGTCTTTCTTCCCGAATGTCACCTCGGATTCACTTCTCTGCATGTCCTACCTTCCAGAAAGTGGTCGATTTTCTGTTCAGAGTTGCTGCTGTTCTTTTCTTCGATCTCCTGTTGAGTTCGTAGGTGTTCAGAATGGTTTGATCCCTATCTGGCTTAATTCCTGGGACCAGACGAAATCTAGGTCTCCTACTCCTCCACCATCTTGATCCTTACCAAAATTTAATTCTTACTAGCATTTTTCAGTTACTGTGTTTACCCTTTGTTAGGAAGCAGGTGTTAACTAGAAAGATTTATGTTGTACAGGTGATCAAGAATAGAATGCTTAGATATTTAAGTAATGGTTTCTCTGGGCAATTTAATTTCAATTTTTTTTCTACTGAATAAGAGATACTTTGTTTAGGTGCTGAAATCGTAACCACCTTACAGAAGACTTAGCGTGTATGAATAAGTTGGTTTTCACTTTTTGTGAAAGTTTACTTGCAGAATTTTGAAAAATATCCAGATTTCTGGGCCACATCTTTAAACTCTACAGGTGAGTCTGATGCATAGTCTGAGTTGAGAACCATTGGGTATGAAAAAAAACAGGATAAAGTGAAAATCATTGGCACAGTTAATGACTGTGGGACTAATGTGGACATGTATATAGATTCTCTGGTAGACCATTTGACTGTATCAGAGTGTTGTTTATGTTATAGGGAAGGTTATAAGAGGTAAGGCTGGAATAGATTGTGGAATACGGAGGCCTTGACGACCAGGCTAAAGAATGTGAACCTCAGGAGCACCTGGGTGGCTCACTCAGTTGGTTAAGTGTCTGCATTCTGCTCAGGTCATGATCCCGGGGTCCTGGGATGGAACCCTGCATCGGGTTTCCTGCTCCTCGGGGAGTCTGCTTCTCCCTCTGCACCCCCTCTCCCGCTCGTGCTCTCTCTCTCAAATGAATAAAAATCTTTAAAGAGAATGTGAATTTTATTTTGTAGGTATTGAGCGCATAATAATTTTGAGTAGCAGTACAAAGTGCACGGAATTCTTGGAGATTAGTGCAGCAATATGATTTTGTGAACGTGCTTGAGGAGAGATGTGGGAAGACTGAAGATGGGGATTCCAGTTAAGAGAGAATTTTCTTTGTTCTGGGTGTGAAGCAGGGAAGGCCTGAGTTAGGGAGATGGCGGTAGCCCAAAAAGAAGATATGTCATTTGAGAGAAGAGTTGACCCAATTCACTGAGTGATTGATTATCAGGTGAGAAAGGAGTGAAGGATGAGTGTGGGGTTTTGAGCTTGAATTGTTGGAATAATGGTGATATTATGCTGTTTGAAGCCATTGTTGTGGGTGAGATCTCCAGGCACTGGTGAGGATCCAGCTTAAGGAAAGTCATGTCTCAGGACTGGGAGACAGAAAGCTTTTAATTAAGTTAATTTCCCCCCCTTTTTTTGGCAGAGGTTTTACTGTTTAGGTGAGTAAGGTAAGTAATTTAATTTGTGGAGCCTCAATTTTACCTGTTTTGAAATGAAGGGACTGATTGGTTTCCGGCATCCTTTTTAAGCTTTTCTATCATTTCTATATTTCCTGCCTCCTCCTCCTCCTCCTTTTTTGTAACAGTTTGAGATAAAATTCCTATATCATGCTATTCACCCATTCAAAGTGACACAAAGTATGTAAAATTTGCCATTTTATCCATTTTTAAATGTATAATTCAGTGGCATTAAGTACATCAAAATGTTATGCAGCCATCAGCACAATTTTAGAACATTTTCATCACCGTCCAAAGAAACCGCTCTGTACTTTAAGCCTATCTTCTACTCTAAAGGAACACTTTAGGATTAAACCCTTGAATTTAGGCTCTTTAGCACCTGCCTTGTAACCAGATGAGTTCACAGCCCTTTAGAAATCACTTCCAGTTCAAATCAGTCCTTGCCATTCTGACCACTAGATGGCAGTGTGGGAACACCACTGGAAAAGTGGTGGGGGGGAATCCATCTCTATTTTTACGCTATTGTACTAGGTTGTTCATGTACCTCTATTTGTGGTAGTAGGTGTAGTTACGCAGGCAGCCTCAGAGGACTGAAAGCCTTCCACTTGAAGATTTTGCTAATGCAGAATGTTGTCTTTACCAGTTGACCATGTTTGCCAGTCCTGGAAACCTATCTTAACATTCCCGTCTGGTTTCTGTTTCTCATTTGTTAAATGCAGTGACTCTTAACATTTTCATTGTTCTCACAAGACCTGGGAATTCTGCACAGTCTTCAAGCCAGTTTTTTCGTTTTTGATTTATGCCCAATAGCTCCGTAGGTCTCTTTTCACTCTTCCCATTGCTTTTCCTTCTTCATCCCAGCCCTGAGCCTTGGGCATTCTCTAAGATAACGATGCTCAACTTTGGCTGCACTTTGGAATTACCTGAGAAGCTTTTTAAAATCCTGATGCCAGGATTCACTCAAGAACTATTAAACCAAAATCTTTGTAGGTGGGACCCACACATCATTTTTTAATCTCTAAATTACCTTCCAAATATTTTTTTGTCTTTATCTTTTATTTTTTTATTTTTTACAAAGATTTTTTTTTTTTAATTTATTTGACAGAGAGAGACACAGCGAGAGAGGGAACACAAGCAGGGGGAGTGGGAGAGGGAGAAGCAGGCTTCCTGCTGAGCAAGAAGCCCGACGTGGGGTTCGATCCCAGGACCCCGGGATCACAGCCCGAGTCTTTTAAAACTCTTCCTTTATCAACTGAATGGGAAGTCATCACAGAGCCAGAAAAACCATGAGCGACTCTTAACTCTAGGAAACAAACTGAGGTCTGCTGGGGGAATGGGGTAATAGGGTGATGGGCATTAAGGAGGGCATCTGATGTGATGAGCTCTGGGTGTTATACACAACTGATAAATTATTGAACACTGCATCTGAAATTAAGTATGTACTATATGTTGGCTAATTGAATTTAAATAAAAAAATAAAGTAAAAGTTTGGAATATGCAAAGATGTAAGAAAAAAACTTTATCTTCGTCTGTAAAAAATGAGCTAATTTAACTAGGTCCACTTTAAGTTCCTGATATTTTACTCTGATTTCTCTACTGTCCCAAGTGGAGTCAGCTATTTGTTTCCTCTCTAATAATCTTAGTAGTTTTTTTCATTCTTACCTGGAAGTGTCTCTGTCTTTGCTCCATTCCTGCTCTTACCAGCCTAGTGTAGGCTCCCATTTCTGTCGGTGCCCTCCAGCCAGTGACTACCAGGAACATTCTTATAGTTGAACAAAGTTGGGTTTATTAACCATGGAGAATTATGGGGTGTTTCAGAGGATGTTAGAGGGGATTTCTTACAGCATTTGGCTTGTGTTAGGTGATTTGGGGGAAGATTCAGGGAAGTAGGGCTTTGCTCTGGATTGGATGCTATCAAGAAGTGGGTGTAATTACATGATTGAGTATCTTAATAAATCCTACCAACAGGCAGGAGTGAAATGAGGCTAAAGCAGTGATTGGTAAAGCAGTAGCTATCACTTACAGGAGCCAGGATGGGGGATCATTTTTGTGGTTTGGACAACCTTCACATTTTTTCCATGTTCAGACATGATTCCAGAGAGGTCCTGTTTTTGTCTTCATCCATCCTGGCCATAGAGTGGTTTGTCTGACATTGATGCTCTGTGAAATCGTTCATATTCCTCAGGAGGACAGCACCGCCTCGCCGTGAGTGACAGCCAGCGCCTGGCGACACGGGACCATAGCCATAGTGCCAGGCCAGCCCTGGCAGGTCGGGACAGCTCATTCCTAGAGCCCTTTCTTAGCTGATTGCATCTTGGTGTAAATCTTCCCTACTTCAGTCTGCTCTGTGGAGTCCTGCCGTATTAGTCTTCCTTAAATATCTTAGCTCATCCCACGTAAATAGTGGTTCTTTCTAGTTGGGCCCAACTCTGGCCAACGCATTTCCTGGTGTGCGCTGTGTTGTAGCCAGACTGGTTCCCTCAGGCCTTGTGAGGCAGTGGTGCCCTCTCCCGCTTTGGTGCTCTCCCTTGTGTTATCTTTGCTGGTTCCGTGACTTGGGGCAAGCTACCTACCTGCTGGGAACTTGGTTTCCGAGTCTTGGAAACTTGGTCTTCATCTTTTTTTTTTTTAACATTTATTTGAGAGAGAGAGAGAGAGAGAGAGAGGGGAGGGGGAGGAGCAGAGGGAGAGGAAGAGAGAATCCCAAGCAGATGCCATGCTCAGCTCTGAGCCTGTCTTGGGCCTCAGTCTCATGACCCTGAGATCATGACCTGAGCCAAAACCAAGAGCTGGTCGCTTAACGGACTAAGCCACCCGGTGCCTTGAACTTGGTTTTCTTCATCTGAACCCTGCTTCTCCAGGGTTATTCTTAGAATTAAAAGAGGGAACACAAGTGAAAGTATTTGATAGATAATGGGCATTCATACTTCATGAATGTTCTTTCTTTGTTTTACTTGTCATTGAGTTCCTTCATTGATTTGTGGCATTAGGTAATGCTACATAATTTAGCTCTTAATTTGGTTATTATTAGTTTATTTCCTATTGGTTATTTCCCCTCTGGTTTTAGCCTCCTTGAGGACAGGGACCTAGTCTTATTTTTCTGTGTGTTTCCAGAGCCTAGCATAGTTCTGAGCGAACACAGAGACACTCAGTAAATGTCTCCATGCCTGAGATTTGTGGGGTTATCAGAGCACTGTGTCTACAGATAACATCTGAGACATGTTCCTGATACTTTTTGAAACTTTCTCCTTCCCTTAATTAATTACTACTCTTGATCAGTTTGTACTACACGTTAGGAGAATTTGGGCCATAGGCTGAATTCTTGGTATCAAAACTGTAATTCCATGTAGTCACCTAAAAGTTTATATCAAAATAAATATTTATAGGTGCGTATTTAATTCGCCTATTAGAAGTGACTTAAAACTCAAAGAATGTAAGTTTTAAGCATAGATAAGTTCATATCACTGTACTTTTACTCTTTACCTCGGCCTACATACGGCCAACTATACATAGAGGTGAGTTGCATTTTACATAACTATTTAAATAGTTATTTATAATTTTTATTTTTTATTTTTATATATATTTTTAATTTTTTATTGTTATGTTAATCACCATATATTACATCATTAGTTTTTGATGTAGTGTTCCATGATTCATTGTTTGTTCATAACACCCAGTGCTCCATGCAGAACGTGCCCTCTTTAATACCCATCACCAGGCTAACCCATCCCCCTACCCTCCTCCCTTCTAGAGCCCTCAGTTTGTTTTTCAGAGTCCATCATCTCTCATGGTTCGTCTCCCACTCTGACTTACTCCCCTTCATTCTTCCTCTCCTGCTATCTTCTTCTTTTTCTTTTTTCTTAAAATATGTTGCGTTATTTGTTTCAGAAGTACAGATCTGTGATTCAACAGTCTTGCACAATTCACAGCGCTCACCGTTATTTTTTATTTTTTAAAGAATTTTTATTTATTTATTTGACAGAGAGCACAAGCAGGTGGAGTAGCAGGGAGAGGGAGAGGGAGAAGCAGGGTCCCTGCTGAGCAAGAAGCGAGATGTGATGCTCGATCCCAGGACCCTGGGATCATGACGAAGGCAGTCGCTTAACCAACTGAGCCACCCAGATGCCTCTAATTTTTAATAATGGCCTTTCTTTTCTCTGTATCTCTGACACAAGTTGAACTCTCTGGTCTACTGTTATTTTTATTTTTTTAATGATTTTTAGAATGCCAGCTTCCTTATGTAGGTTCCTCTGAAACTGCTACCTAATAAATTTCTCTTCTGTCCTTTTTCTTTCTCTTTAGTTGTTTAATCTTAGCCATCTTAATTAATCCCTGGGCTTCATTTCCTCATTCATGAAATAAGGATAATTATCTACCTCAGGTGGTTTTATGAGGATTTGATGAAAGAACACACAAGAGTACCTAGGACAGTGCCTGGAATTTTGTGTTGCTTCTCAAAGCAATGCCCACCATTCACGTGTGTCAGGATTAGGGGCTTATTAGAATCTGTTTTCCTGTGCCTCTCCTCAGAATATCTATTTTAGGCACAGGAATCTACGTTCTTACCAGCTACCTGGGTGATGCCGGTACCCACTAAATTTTGAGACCTGCTTACCTGCAAGACAGGGACACATTCCTTTTGGAATCTGTTCTTTGCCTACTTTAGTTGTCGCGTTGGCACTAAAGTTTGATAACACCAGGGCCAAAAAAAATTACTTGAATGTGAATATTTGCAGCAGTTCTCAGTAACAGCCTGATTAAAGTCTTTAGTATTTTTTTTTCGCTTAGCTCAGATTTTTTTCTTAGGAAATTTCTCTTTCTTCTGTCTTGCTTATTGACTAAATTTCTTGAACTTGACCCTTTTATGTAAGAAATGTAAAGTAAGACCTTTCTCTTGTTGGTTTCAGTCAAGATAAACAACTCAAACTGTCAGTGATTCTGTAAGTCTATTTTAAAACATACAGACTGAATGAAATTATCCATGTAATAACTATCTTTAATCATTAATTTATCAGTCACAGATCAAATAAATTGATTTAAGTGTAATTTGAATCCCAATCCTTTAGAGCAGCATACTTGGAGAAGATCAATTTATTGAGAGGTCAAGTGATTCATGTAGCTACTACACATAGGACACGGTAAAAAGGCAACAAGTGGAGCCTGAGTTAGAAACTCAGCGCAGTTTTCTGCTGCAAACTGATAGCTCCTATAACTATTTTCCTTGTATTTTGGGGCATCTCCTATTTTTTTTTCTTTTTCTTTCTGTAAATGAACACATTATATTCAGTTATTCCCTGTTTATTTAGAGCAGAGTTCTCTCTTACATACATTCATAACATATATCTTTTATCTCACTACATTGTATCTTAACTAATTATTTGAACAATATTTATTAAATAATTTTCTATTGTGCTTGGAAGCTCTGGATGCAGGAACTGTGTCTTGTATTGCCACCAATATATTACCAATTCTGACTGTTCTTCCTTAATGTAAATTCAATTCATCAGTATAGTCCTAAGCCATAGTTCCTTCATTTTTCTTTTAGTACAAGTGGGTAATTTTATTTATTTTGTTATCTTGGAGACTGATTGATCCTCTGCCTTCCTTATAGGTCCAGTAGCCGTCCTTTTTAAACATTGTTATGCTCCTTTAAATCTATTCTCCTTTCTTTAAATGCTGTCGTTTGGAGACTGCAGCATTGCTTTGTCTCTAAGGCTGTGATCATTGACGAGAATGGGTATGTGTGGACTGTTGTTTTGTTTTTTTTTGAGATTATTTTTATTTTTATTTATTTATTTAAAAAATTATGTATTTATTTGTCAGAGAAGAGAGCGTGCACAAGCAGCAGGAGGGGCAGAGGGAGAAGCAGGCTCTGCTGAGCAGGGACTCTGATGTGGGACTTGATCCCAGGACCCTGGGATCATGACCTGAGCCGAAGGCAGATGCTTAAACAACTGAGCCACCCAGGCGCCCTTGAGATTAGTTTTTAATTAGTGTTTATTAATCCATCTGTTTGTCTACATGGTATAGTGAAAAATAGCTCGGTATTGGAGCAGGAAGACTTAGGCCTGAGTCCTTCTTCCAGTTTTCTGTCAAATTTGTGACTTTTCATTTTTCTCATCTACTGATAGCCATGGGATTATAGTGAAAATCAAATTAGTTACTGTACCTAAGCGTTATGTAAATGTGATGTATTGTCATAATCACCACCTTTATCCCTGAAATTGTTTTTAGAAATGAAAGATAAATTAATAAATCAAGAATTGGGATGGGATTTTGGTTTGTCTATTTTTTGGAAGAAACATTCAGAAGTTAATGTAGTTATTTGTATGACTATCACCTATCATGTCTTTTGGGTAATGAATCTGCTATTACCCATTCTAGAGGAATTTGAACCTGTTAAGACATATCTGTTAAGGGGCTTTGTTGTCAGATAGATTTTGGTTCAGGTTCTGGTTATGCCATTTGCTGATTGTATGAACCTGCAAAATTGCTAGCTGAACCTAGTTTCTTCAGTGATAAAGTGAGGATAATAATAATAATAAATAAAACCACCTACCACATAGGGTTGGTGAAGGGTATAAATGCTAAAACCTATGATAAAGTATGTAGCACTCAGTAAAATGCCTGGGATATTATTTATGGTGATAGTAATCAGTATAGAGGATGATGAGAGTTAACACTTACAGAATACTTGCCATGTGTTGGGAATGATGCCAAGGGCTTTCATGTGCATGTCTCATATAATCATGCAAAGTCTCATGAGGTCTCTATAGGTATTCTTACTATTTCCATTTTATGGGTAAGGAAACTTACCCACTGTTTTCTGTGGTTGCTCATGGCTGGTATGAATGTGTATATATATATATATATATGTTTCTGTGCTGTTCCATCTTAATTGCTGCATGTTGTTGTAGAAAGCTGATGTGAGAGTCACAATTGTATGAGAGAACATAATTACATAATCATGTTTCCCATAAGTGGTCCCTTAAGCCTGTAGGTCAGGAGTAGAGATAACTTTGTGACTGTTCTTCCCAAAGAAGTACTTTAGTTTCATTTTTACAGAGAGAAGTCTTTTATTTGCATGCAGCAATACTTTGGTAAATGTTGTGTATTTAAGGGGAAGAAGAGGGTACCTTTGGGGGTTCAGGTAAGTATTTTGATGTTAGTCTTCAAACATTTTCATGCCGTGAGTGATAACTTGTGATAAACTGGTGCTCTGGGCGTCTTAATGGTTGTTCCTTTCATTGCCAGTTTAGTATGTTTCATTATGTAATGCTCTTTAATGTTTTGCTTGAATTAATGTGAATGTTTTATGAGAATACCAGATTTAAAGGACTTATCAACAGCTTAATTCTTAGTTGAATATTAAAGCACATCAACTGAGGTATACATATCATCAAGGGGGAAATCCTGCTTTGATTAACTTTGGTAACTTAAAAAGTAACATTAAAAAGTCTTCTGGGCGTAGTAGAAAATTAAGTTTTGTTGCTGTGAATGCTAAATCCTTTTTAACGACAAGTGGGTTTTGTTTAGGTTCAAGAGAGGAGCATTGCGATCAACCTGGTGGTATAAGGACATATGGTCTAAGTCAGAAGAAACTTGAAATTTGGGGTAACGGTTTGATCTCTTTGGGAAGTCTACTTATATAACCATACACTCTTAGGAGTCTTGGAGGTTCCCTGGTTCATTCTTGTTTGTGGTGCAATGTTTTCTCTTTGTCCCGAGGTGGGAGTTTTATAGGTTTTTATGGGACATTTCCCTCACTGAGAAGTATACAGCTTTGATTTCCTTGCACCTGATCAATTGGAGTGATACTTGTTTGTCACTGTATCCTAAGTTTCTGTGTTTATAAAGCATGTGGAACTTGTTACCTTAATATTATTGGTTAACGTTATGTGTTTATTAGATCTTTAGAAGAGTGTGCTCTACTGAGATTGAGTAGCTGTTTATCTCCTGATGTGTTGGAGGATGTGTACTTGTGCCTCTGAGTGAAGGTGGTAGAGAGCCCACCTTGGCTGCTAATCTGAGGTGAGGCAGAGGGCTTATACTTGCCACTGGTCTAGACCAGGAACAGGGGTATGGTGGTCCATCAGCCATTGTAGTGTGAAAAAATCTGAGGGATAAAATACCAGCTTGTACCACGTGGATGCTTATGTATGTGATGTATATGGATACATGATGATCAGTGTATGGGGTGATAAGAAGTGTCTAATATGCCTAATCTGTAACACTGAGGATTAGCCCAGTGAGGAGGACTGCCATGGCTTTGCACACAGCACCCTTCGTGAGACCATTCGTGTAAGGATTCTGTGCCCTGGCCTGTCTCAGAATGTCCCTTCACCTCTGATGGTAAACTGAGGGTCACTCTCATGTTATGGAAGAACACTTAGAAGTTACAGAAATTTTTTGAGCTCCTGAGAAAGGAGATCGCATATGGACCTAATGGTATTTGGAACAGGTTTATCATATCCGTAATGTATGTATAGCACCATTTCCTTGTTGATTATTTTAAAATTGAGATATACAGAGATCCTTGGCCAGGGGGAGGTTGATTGGATTACATTGAGATTTGCTTTCATTTTATCAGGCCCAAAGTAGCAGAGTGGGAGGAGCAAAAGAGGATTGATTGTTATGTTTCCTACAGCGCTCATTGCTGGTAAAACTCATTTTTGCTGTGCAGCCCATCTTGTAGGAGAGCTGGTGTGAGAGCCACAGTTGTGTCAGAAAACAAACACATACCTCTCCCTTTCTCTTCAATTAGGAACCAGCAGGTATGTCTGAATAGATAGATGTTTATTAGTTTTACCATGCTAAGATTTTTGAAATACTTTAACATAGTAAAAAATGTGTTGATAATTGTTGAAGCTCGTTTATGAGTTCCTGAAGGTGCACTATACTTTACTTCTTTGTATGTTTAATGTATTATTTTATAAAATGTTCAATTAAAGGTGTTTTAAACATATATGACAGAAAACCTCACATGGAGTGTCAGGAGCTGGACTTCTAACTCTTTTTTTTTTTTTTTATAAGATTGGTCCAGTTTTCAATCCAATGATTGATTTGGCCCTGAACCAATCTCTAGTTTGTTTTTTATTTTATTTTTTCTTAAAGATTTTATTTATTTGACAGAGAGAGCACAAGCAGAGGGAGAGAGAGGGAGAAACAGGCTCCCTGCTGAGCAAGGAGCCCGATGTGGGACTCGATTCCAGGACCCTGGGATCATGACCTGGGCCGAAGGCAGCCGCTTAACTGACTGAGCTACCCAGGCGTCCCTGGACTTCTAACTCTTATTAAAGATAAGAGACTTGGGGGCGGCCCTCTTGGGTCCCCTCCTTTGGGAGCTTTGTACCCTCACTCAATAAACTTTGCTGCCCACCAAAAAAACAAAACAAAGCAAAACAAACAAAAAAAGAGACTTAGGGGTGCCTAGGTGGCTCAGTTGGTTGAACATCCAACTCTTGGTTTTGGCTCAGATTATGGTCTCGGGGTCGTGAGATTGAGCCCTTTGTTGGACTCTGCACTCAGTGGGGAGTCTGCTTGAGATTCTTTCCCTTTGCACCCCTACCCCCACCTCGTGGTTGCACACACACACACTCTCTCTCAAATGAATAAATCTTTTTTTTTTTTTAAGATTTTATTTATTTGTTTGACAGAGGGAGACACAGTGAGCGAGGGAACACAGGCAGGGGGAGTGGGGGAGGGAAAAGCAGGCTTCCCGCTGAGCAGGGAGCCCGATGCGGGGCTCGATCCCAGGACCCTGGGATCATGACCTGAGCCGAAGGTAGACGCTTAACGACTGAGCCCCCCAGGCACCCCACAAATGAATAAATCTTAAAAAAACCCTAAGAGACTTGGGTGCCTGGGTGGCTCCTTCAATTAAGCATCTGACTTCTGATCTCAGCTCAGGTCTTTATCTCAGGATGGTGAGTTCAAGCCCCTTGTTGGGCTCCACATTGAACATGGAGCCTACTTAAAATAAATCAAATTAAAAAAAAAAGAGACTTGAACAAATGTATATGATCAAGAAGGCTGAATCCAAACAAGGGTTGGGGGGGGCTAGTTTTTGACCCACCTGACTAAACTATTTTTTTTTGGTCATTGAACTTTAGAAACTTGATTTCATCTATTCGACGTGTTCCCTAATTAACAGAACACTTAAAACATTCTATCCTAGCAAAAAAAGAATCATACAGTTAACTCTAAAAAGAAGTCTTGCCAAGCCCCACAGCCTGTGTTCACATTTTGCATTCCATCCACATGTGTAGGAAGGGTGAGTAAGTGGTGAGAAACTTCTCTTAACAGTAGGATGCTTTATATCACAAATCATTTGGGGAAGTTTTGACTAAATTATTTTGTAGGCTGTGACCTATAATACTGGAGAATTTTATTTTTCTAGGTAAAAGTACCATTCATGCATTTTAGCTCAAATTTTCCCTAAGTCAGGAAATAGCCTAGAAATTAGTATTTTATATTTAATATAATTTTGCCTGAATTTTCCTATACCTGGTCCTTGGCTCTTTCTATAAACCATACTATTTCCTTTGAAAAGCAGTTGTTGCTGATTTTTTTTTATTGTTGTTTAAATGTTAGAAAATGTATATTTTTTAAATTTCTAGCTTTGAACAAATTCCCATTTTGTTTGTAATATCTGGTATAACCTAGAGCAGACTTAAACTATAAAGATATATCATTCCTTAGACTTCACTCCCAAGTGGCATCTTTCCAACATATTCATATATACAAATCACATAAAAATATATATACTTTATTCATTAGTTATCACAATATTTATGGTAAGTCTTCTACAGGTCAGTCACTGTTCTAGGTCTGAACCACATCAGGGAACAGAACAAATAAAAACCTCTCCTTTGTTCTTAACACATGCCAAGCACATGCATTTTTATACCTAACCCACAGTGCCTCGCACAATGCCATATGGCAAGGTATACCTTCAGTAAAAGTGTGCTAGGGGCACCTGGGTGGCTCAGTCAGTTAAGTGTCTGCCTTCAGCTCAGGCCATGATCCCAGGGTCCTGGGATTGAGCCCGCATCAGGCTCTCTGCTCAGTGAGGAGCCTGCTTCTCCCTCTCTCTGCCCGTCACTCTGCCTACTTGTGCTCTCTCTCTCTCTCTCTCCGTATCAAATAAATTAAAAAAAAAAGTGTGCTAAATGAGTAGCTTTTTATTTTTTATTTATTTATTTTTTAAAGATTTTATTTATTTATTTGACAGAGACACAGTGAGAGAGGGACTACAAGCAGGGGGCGGGGGAGAGGGAGAAGCAGGCTTCCTGCCGAGCAGGGTGCCCAATGTGGGGCTCAATCCCAGGACCCTGGGATCATGACCTGAGCTGAGCAGACACTTAATGACTGAGCCACCCAGGTGCCCCAATGAGTAACTTTTTAAAATAAGTGCTGTTTTTATTCCCATATGACAGTTGAGGTGATGAGGCTTAAAGAGATTACTTGACCAAAGTCGCTCAGCCATAAGTGACAGAGCTGGATATTAAACGCAGGTCTTTGGGACCGCAGGCTCAAGCTATGAACCGTGACCCTGTCCTGCATAGAGGACAGGTGTGCGCCTGTGTAGACAGGTGTTTCCTCACCCGCTGGCGCTTTTTTTTTTTTTAAAGATGTTATTTATTTATGTGTCAGAGAGAGAGAGCGAGCACAAGCAGGGGGAGCCGGCAGGCAGAGGCAGAGGGAGAAGCAGACTTCCCGCTGAGCAGGGAGCCCGATGTGGGACTCCATCCCAGGACTCTGGGATCATGACCTGAGCCGAGCAGACGCTTAACCAACTGACTGAGCCACCCAGGCGCCCCCAGTGGTGCTTTTATACACAGTATTTAGCTGTATTTTAGGTGTTGTATGTCCTGAGATGCAATTAATTAAATCTATCATTTAAAGCACCAGTTATTAGATTCTTTCACTGTGGTTTAGTTTAGTTTATTTTTCTCGTTTCAGGCTGTCCTGGTCTTAGTCTTAATCCTTGTCATAATATTTGGTAAATTATAACTCTGTCCCCAACACCATGTTCTCATAGTAGGTTTTCAACAGATGTTTGTTAGAATGAAAAAGTGGGAGGACCTCAATAGCTAATTTTCTCAGTCATCTTTGTCCTTAGTTACATAAGTATGTATTAGGTTGGGATGCCTGGGTGGCTCAGTCATTAAGCGTCTGCTCAGGTCATGATCTCAGGGTCCTGGAATCGAGCCCTACATCGGGCTCCCTGCTCCACGGGAAGCCTGCTTCTCCCTCTGCCCCTCACCCCGCTCATGCGCTTGCTCTCTGTGTCTCAAATAAATAAATAAATAAATAAATATATATTTTTAAAAGTATGTATTAGGCTACTGGGGACTGACTTGTTTTTTTTCCCCTCAGCTTCTTGATATTTAATAATTGGTTGTTTTAGTACCTACAGTGTAGATGTAGGTGGCTTTTGTGCAACAGTACAGGTATAGGCTTTTTAACATTAAAGACCCACTGTTAGCGTGTGAACAGTACTTGATAGCTAAGCAACCAATAATTCCAAATTAGAAATGTAATATATGGGTCAGAGGAGAAATCCTGGGCTTTGGAGTCAGATAGGGCTGGACTCATTCCAGCCTTTTCAGTTTTATGTGACCTTCAACAAGTGGTATAAATTATATGAGCTTTCATTCTCTTTTATAAGAAGAGTTCTCTAATATCTGTTGCAATAATAACAGTGTAATTGAGTGTTTACTATATACAAAGAATCATGACCTAGTAAGTTCAGGTAAACTTGTCCGTAGGTCACATAGTCTAGTCACTGAAGCTGAATGTAAACCCAGGGCTGCCCAATTGCCAAAGTTTCCTCTGCCCTTTTCTTCAGGTGGTTCTCCTCGTTTCCAAAAAGAGCATTAGAATACAATCATGTTAACAGGTGAGTTTTAGAAAGTGGGCATTTTTTAAAAAGTAAGGTACCTGTTGGAGAAAGCTATTTTAGTTAATTTGGTCAATAAGACTACATTTTAATCTCATACTCTAATAAATTCCTTGGTTACATTTATTCAGGTATCCTATAAGGAGAAAAAATAGAATGTATAAACAAAGAAAACTCTGAATAGTCCTTAAAAGAGACTGTGAGATAATTTTTAGAAACAGCTTGATTCTAAGAAAGAGAAATTAGGTTTAAGTGTGTTACAAACTAACCATATTTTAATGTTGGCCTAGATTCAAACAAGCAAATCGGTTTCATTTCACATCAGAGATGTCTGTAAATTGTAAGAGCCTGAAGCATGTTGTTTTTAATAGAGAAGCATGACTAGTTGGAACAATTTCTTTTTGTAGTCCCTCCTTTAAAAAATCGCTGAGGTGGAGTAATCCAGAGACAAGCTGTCATTTGCAGCTTTTTGTGGCATATTCGAGAATGGAGTAGTCAAGAGTTTTGTGTCTGTTTTTACTTGTAATGTTCAGTCAGATGCCAAGTTGAAAAGGCCCTCCCCCCCACAAATGGGAAAGAGTTGTTTTTATATTGTATATTTGCATGGGAATAGGAAGAAATAGGTTTTTATCTAAGAGAGGAGCAAAGGATATTGCACAAATCAAGTGGATGTCAGGTGGGTCTTGAGAGCATTGTAAATTGAAACTCTTCACACGGCTTGCTTTGGGACTTGAACTGCTTAGGTCTCTAGGTCCTGAGTTAAATCCCACCCTCCAGGGGTGCCTGGGTGGCTCAGTCGGTTAGGCGTCTGCCTTCGGCTCAGGTCATGATCTCAGGGTCCTGGGATCGAGCCCTGCATCGGGCTCCCTGCTTGGCGGGAAGCCTGCTTCTCCCTCTCCCATTCCCCCTGCTTGTGTTTCCTCTCTCGCTGTGTCTCTCTCTGTCAAATAAATATATTAAAAAAAAAAAAATCCCACCCTCTAAGTGCTTTGTTGGGCAGCAGAGCAGAGTGGCTCAGAATCCTAATAGCTTTGGTCTCTGGATCAGCAGCATTGGTGTAAATAGATGCTTTTTGGAAATGTAAAATCTCAGGCCCAACCCTAGAGCAGCTTCTTGAGAGTGGACATCTTGACAAGATCTCCAGCTGATTTGTGTACCTATTAAAGTCTGAGAGGCACCAATTGAATATGAGCATTGAATATGAGCTGTGGAGCCAGACTAGCAGAGTTCCTGAATCTGATACTTTCTAACTTCGTGACACTGGGTGTTATTTAACCTCCTGTGTCCCAGTGTCCTTAATGTATAAAACAGGGATGAAAGTGGTATAATGCTCAGTGTTTAGAGGAGTGTAGTGAATAGGAAGTGCTCCATTAGAATTAGCAAGATAGTTTTAAAATGTACGGTACCCTGTTGATACTAGATGTGTAATTACAGAATGAAATGCCCATATTCATAGCAAGAACCCCATTATTCATTTATTGGTAAAGTTTTTAAAAAGCAGCTTAGGATCCTATATTGGTATTATCTTTGTGTGCCATATTTCTGTATCACTTGTCATAAAATAAAGTGAAATACAGGTAACATAACTTTTGAGCATGAATAAAATAAACTTAGGGGTGCCTGGGTGGCATAGTAGGTTGAGTGTCTGACTTTTGGTTTCCGCTCAGGTCATGATCTCAGGATCCCGGGATTGAGCCTGGGATCCAGCCTGGGGTCGGGCTCTGGGCTCAGTGGGGAGTCTGCTTGAGAATCTCTCTCCCTCTTCCCCTCCCTCCATGCTCTCTTTAAAATAAATAAATATATCTTAAAAAATAAATTTAAGCTCTTGCTTCACAGTAAAAACTTTTAATGCACCATAAATCACTGTAAGGTTGTAGTAGAGGGTTTTTTTTTTTTTAAGATTTTATTTATTTGTCAGAGAGAGAGAGAGAGAGCATGAGGAGGGGGAGCCGGCAGGCAGAGGCAGAGGAGAAGCAGGCTCCTGCCAAGCAAGGAACCCGATGTGGGATTTGATCCCAGGACTCCAGGACCATGACCTGAGCTGAAGGCAGATGTTCCACTGACTGAGCTGCCCATGTGTCCCTAATTTTTTAATATTTTTAAAAAAGATTTTATTTATTTGAGACAGAGAGCACGTGTGAGAAAGCACAGGTGGGGGGGTGCAGAGGCAAAGGGGGAAGCAGACTCCTCCTTGAGCCTGGAGCCTGATGTGGGGCTGGGTCCCAGGACCCTGGGATCACGACCTGAGCTGAAGGCAGACCAACTGAGCCACCCTGACACCTCTGTAGTTGAGGGTTTGACTCTCTTGGCCAAAAGTACCAAAGGCAGTACTTTAATTATTCTGACAGTACAACAAGACCAATTTCCTTATTTCTCTCTTACCCATTATAGCTCTAAGGCTCAGCAACTTCCCTCTGGCAATACCTGACTGGATTGCCTCATAGGTTAGTACCTTTCTGGAAGGGTGGTGAGGTAAAAGAAAAGGGAGCTAGCTACTGGGAAGGAAGATGGAGAAGGACGTGCAGATGACACCCCCTTGTTGCCTCTCCTTGTCTCCCCTTTTCCTTCCATTAACCTCGAAGAGTTGCTGACCTTTGGTCTAAATGTTGAACTCTTCTATACATGTTAAAGATTAAAAAAAAAATCCCAGTGCTTATGTTTTATAATTCTATATATAGAATTAAGTTTTGCTGTTAATAATTGTTTTGTATCTGTTTTTAAAAAAGCCTCATTAGTCCTTAACTGTAGAAAACAAATGTCTTTATCTATGGGGGCAAACTACAGCCTTGAAAGTTTAAGTAAGCTGAAAGACCCTACTGTAGAATTAGAATATTCTGTGTTCTGTTCCATATGATTTATTTAGGTGTTAATTATGATTAATCATATATAGGATTAGGTTAAAAGTAAGTCCTCAATAACCTTTGGTAGGCGTAAGGTATTCAGTTTGCATTTGCTCTAAGTTTGGCCCTATAGATTTGTTTTGTTTTAAAGATCTAAATTTCAGCTTTATTAGTGATAGAGCATTTGGAAAATATGGCTTTGGTGTACAGCAGCAGTCAGCTCACATAGGGTTAGGCAGCAGAGGACACTGAGTTTCTTGGCAATGCCTCCCTTGAGGGGCAAAACCTGCCGTAAAAATTACGATACGAAGGAGTTGCCCTTCAAAAAGAACTGTAAACGGATTGAGCCATGTGTGTCCTGCTTCCCGAACTCACCAATCATGTAAGTCATAAATGGCATAGTGTCTGTCTTCGATGGGAGGGGGGCAATTTAAGTACATAAAAAATGTTTTTCAAACTCTAAAGGTCTATTAGAAAGTCAGTAATATTCCTAGCTAGAAGTCACTGACCTTGTAAAACAGTGTTTTTAGAAAGTTGGTTCTGAAGTAAGCTTACAGCAGTGATTTACAGAGTCGGTCATGGAAGACTCCTTTGAGATGAAAGGAACACCCACTGGCAAAGGGAGGAAGGTGCCAAGGTACTGTTCCCAGTTTTATATATAAAACAAAATAAATAATACCGTAATAAATCAGATTTACTCTATATATATTCTAGACCCAAACTGCTAACATACTGTTTATCTCCAGGGTGTAAAACAAGTTAGACTAAATTTACTGGTTTTCCTTATTGCTGGAACCTAAGCCATGTGAAAAGATTAAGTAAAAATTTAAGGTACATACTAAATAAGGAAATGAAAAAGGTTCATTAGAGAAGACCAGATTAACTAGAAATTCTTGTATGGATCTTTAATAGTAATCATGCTGTAGAAAGTATGGAAAATCTTTGAAGGGAGTGATCTCGATCTCTATTCAATTAAACATCAAGTCTTTGTTTTTTTAAGATTTTGTCAGAGAGAGAGAGTGAGAGCACAAGCAGGGGGAGGGGCAGAGGGAGAAGCAGGCTCCTGCTGAGCAGGGAGCCCGACGTGGGGCTCCATTCCAGGACCCTGGGATCATGACCTTTGAGCTGAAGGCAGACGCTTAACTGACTGAGCCACCCAGGTGCCTCTAAACATCAAGTCTTGACAGCTATTCTGTCAAATGTAACTTGGATTTATACATTTCTGTTTTTACCGTAGCCAGACTCATTAAGCAGGCACATGCGTGTGCTGACACATAGGCATGCATATATCTCCGTGTCTGAGTATCTGTGTCTCTCTGTGTGTATATTTTAAGAGACAAAATAGTCCAAGACAACTTACAAGTTTTGGAGAAGTAAGTAAATACTTGGAGTTTTGGGTTTGGGTTTTGGAGAAGTAAACCTAAAAGAGTGTATTTTGTCCTGTTCCTGACTCTGATATTTATCTTAGAGCAGGGAGCATTAAAACATACATGGGTGGATATGTCATCAAAGAAGGGTGATCCCACTGTGTACAGGATTCTGTATTAGCTTTACTGAGTGTAGAGAAAGCATGATTTTGATCTTTTATTTATTTATATTTTTTAAAGATTTTATTCATTTGAAAGAGTGAGAGAGCAAGAGAGGGAGAGAGCACAAGCAGGGAGAGAGGCAGAGGGAGAGGGAGAAGCAGACTCCCCACTGAGCTGGGAGCCTGACGTGGGGATTGATCCCAGGACCTGGAGATCATGACCTGAGCTGAAGGCAGATGCTTAACCATCTGAGCCACCCAGATGCCCCATTTATTTATTTTTTGAAAAGATTTTATTTATTTATTTGAGAGAGAGAGAATTGGGGGAGGAGCAGACAGGGAGGGAGAGCGACAAGCAGACCTTGCGCTAAGCATGGAGCCCAATGCAGGGCTGGATCTCATGACCCTGAGATCATGACCTGAGCTGAAATCAAGAGTCAGACACTTAACTGAGTGAGCCACCTGGGCACCTCTCACTTTGATATTTTAGACCAGAAATTTCGGATACATGTAATGGATACTACCACTCCTTCCTCTCAGAGCAAACTTGACTAATCTATGATATTTTAGAATTGGCCTCCGAATCTTTCTTAATACCTTTCTCCTGCTAGTAGGTTGTTGTCAGCTGAATATGGAATATGATAAGAAACCCTTTTCTACTTATTATATAAGTGAGGGTTCTCGGCAGTCTTACATCTCTTTGAGGCTTCACATACCATCATTGTTTGGTAACTCTCAAATTTGTACACCTTCCAGTCATGGTTGTAATGCTGGGCTGACTCTGGGCTCCTCCCTGCCTCGGGCAGCAGCAGAAATTGTTCAGTTCTTGTACCTGTATTGGGTTGCTTGCAGCTTGTCTTATCCATGTGTAGTTTGGGGTTCAGCCAAAAATTTGGGTAGGGTTGATACTTAGAATTTGGGGCACACTCTCTCTGGGTCTTTTCCTTTTTTGGCCCCCTCTTCATTTTCTACGTGTTGTGGTTGCCCCAAATTCTGGTTCTTCAAGCTAGTAAGACTGTGAGTTTTTATCCTAGTTTCAGCTAGCTGTCCCACATGGCACAAAATAGGGCCTGCCTTCAGAATAAAGGTCATTCACACTAACCAACCAACTGCCCAACCACCTTCACACACTCCTGCCTTCTCTGACGAGTTTCTTTTTGCTTTCGATTGCTCTCCAGTGCCTTTGGGGTAGTTGCTTTTTATATTTTACTCAGAATTTGTAAGTTGTTATTGGCAGGAGGATTACTCCATGTAGGAGCAATTACCCAAGACATTTTTCCTTTTTTTTTTTTTAAATTGAGATGCAACTGACATACCATAAAATTCACCCCTTTAAAGTATACAGTTCTTTTCGTTTTTAGTGCAACCATCACCACTCTCTAATACTAAAACATTTTAAGCAGTGGAAAAAGAAATCCTGTAGTCATTGGCAGTCACGCCCCACCCTTCCCTCCTTCTGAGGCCTTGGCAACCAGTAGTGTATATTCTCTCTTCATGGATTTGCCAATTCTAGACATTCTGTATAATGGAATTATAATATGTACCTTTTTGTGTCTGGCTTTCTTCACTTAGGTTTTCATTGTGTATCCTTGTATCACATACCATTATGTCATTCTTTTTTTAAAATATTTATTTATTTATTTTAGAGAGAGAGAGAGAGAGAGTGCCCTTGTGCCTAGGTGTGAGCAGGGAGGAGGAGGGGCCGAGGGAGAGGGAGAGAGAGAATCCCAAGCTGACTCCCCACTGAGCATGGAGCCTAACACAGGGCTCGATCTCATGACTTTGAGATCATGACCTGAGCTGAAATCAAGAGTCGGATGCTTGACCGACTGAGCCACCCGGGCGCCCCTTCATTCCTTTTTATAGCTGAATAATTTCTATCTCATGGATATACCATATTTGTTTATCTGTTCATTATTCGATGGGAATTTAGCTTTCCACCTTTTGGCTATTCTGAATAATTAATTGATTTTTACATCTTTATCTGAATTCCATGTGCTTCCCCTAAGTTTTAGACTCATCTCTTCTTGGATGGTTCTTAGACACCTAAAACTCGCTTTGAAATTCTAATCCTTATCTTTTCTCAGACCAGTACCGCCTTCTTTTTTCTTAGCTAACCTGCTCAAGCTACAACCCTGGCTATCATCTCTTATTTTCCCTGTCCATCATCCACCATGCCCTGTCATTACCGGACTCTCATTATTCCTTTTCATAAATAGCTCTCAGATTTTCCACTTTGTTGCACCCTGCCGCTACTTCCTTAGTTCGGCTCTCCTGCTTACCTCCTCCTCCGTCACCACACAGCCAGCTGGTCTTCCTGCCTCCAGCTTGCTCTCTCCAGTTCCTTTTTCCTGTATCTAGAATGGTTCTTCTAAAAATAAAACCTGCTCATGTCCCTCCCTTGCTTTCAACATCTGTAGTTTTTCATTGCTCTTGGGATAGTGTGTAAGGCAAATATGGCTTCTTTTACCCTTTCCAGCTCTACCTGTTGACCTTTTCCCCATCTTTGTTCTCTAGTCCCACCTTGAATTACTTTCAGGTCCCTAAAGGGTCCATGCTTTTCCTTGCCTTTGGCTTTTGCATATGTTGTTCTTTTTGTCTCTCTCCTCCCCTGCCTTACACCCTTTTCCTGGCTAATTTCTACATACCTTTCACTTTTCAGGTTATATGGCACTTCTTCCAGCACCCTTCCCGTGCTCTCCTTATCTTTGTTAAGTGTTCCTTTTAGGTGTTTCCATAGCATCCTGTAATTTTTTTTTAAAAAAGATTTATTTATTTATTTTAGAGAGAAAGAGAGAGCATGCGCATGCGAATGGTGGGAAGGGGCAGAGGGAGAGGGAGAGAAGCAGACTCCTCACTGAACGCAGAGCCTGACGCAGGGCTCAATCCCATGACCCTGAGATCATGACCTGAGCTGAAATCAAGAGTCAAACGCCCAACTGACTGAACCACCCAGGAACCTGTACTTCTCCCATCACAGCACACTTCATTCTTTTCTTTTCTTTCTTTTTTTTTTTTTTGAGAGAGAGCTTTTGCATGATTGGGAGTGGGGAGAGCGGTAGGGGGAGAGAGAGATAATATTTTTTTTTTTAAGATTTTATTTATTTATTTGACAGAGACACAGCGAGAAAGGGAACACAAGCAGGGGGAGTGGGGGAAGGAGAAGCAGGCTTCCTGCCAAGCAGGGAGCCCGATGTGGGGCTCGATCCCAAGACCCTGGGATCATGACCTGAGCCGAAGGCAGACACTTAACGACTGAGCCACCCAGTCGCCCCGAGAGAGAGAATCTTAATTAAGCTCCATAACCAGCGCAGAGCCCCACATAGGGCTCTACGTCATGGCCCTGAGATCATGACCTGAGCCAAAATCAAGAGTTGGACGCTTAACCAACTGAGCCACCCAGGAGCCCCCACACACTTTGCTTTATGTTGGGATTTCCCATCCTTTTATTTATGTCTTCTACCATACTGTGACCTTCCTGAGAAACCATGTCTATTTTATTCTTAAAGGAATTTTTAGCTCTGCGTGTAGGGACTGGCATAGCAGGTACTTAGTAAATATTTGAATAAAGAAATGAGGAACATAGTGACAGGGCTGTAGACAATTGAGTTAATCAGTAAGTAGTTAATAGCTGCCACCTCTGTGCCAAGGACTGTGTGAGATGTTGGGTAGGCTGTAAGCAAAGGAGGGGAGATCGAGTGCCAGGCCTCCTTGCTGAACTTACGTTAGTTATAAAAGTAAACAAAATGATGAGAAAACAAATGACAGACTGTCGTGAATGTTAATTCTTGTGGTGTAGATGACACACAGTTTAAGAATCTGTGTGATTACTGGATATTGGAGTATTCAGAGAGATATATGTATATATCTCTCTGAATATATATATATATATATGACCCAGCTGGGGAAGAATAATAATTAACTAAATGAATGATAATAATTGATTAGTTTAAAATGACTTAATACTTTCATTACGTGGAATTATATGGAAATATTAATTAAGCCTAGAAACAATGCTTTTCACAAAGTAGTTCTTCAGTAAATACTTTTGGTTAAGTGGAAAATGTGTGACATTTAAGTAATGAGTCTTTCTGTGAGAAGTCCTAATGATCATCAGGCAGCTAGAATATTGTTTAATGAACTGGTTAGAGTTGGTGATTGTATAAAAACATGCACACAGTTTAAGAATCTGTGTGATTACTGGATATTGGAGTATTCAGAGAGATATATATATTATATATCTCTCTGAATGTATATATATATGACCCAGCTGGGGAAGAATAATAATTAACTAAATGAATGATAATAATTGATTAGTTTAAAATGACTTAATACTTTCATTACATGGAGTTATATGGAAATACTAATTAAGCCTAGAAACAATGCTTTTCACAAAGTTGTTCTTCAGTAAATACTTTTGGTTGATTTAAGTGGAAAATGTGTGACATTTAAGTAATCAGTCTTTGAGAAGTCCTAATGATCATCAGGCAGCTAGAATATTGTTTAATGAACTGGTTAGAGTTGGTGATTGCATAAAAACATGACTTAAAATTGTCAGTTTTATAGCCCTCCTATAATTTTGACAAGGACTTAATGATATTTATATATTAATTCTCTTTATCTAAGAAAGGCTTGAGATGTTTAAAGCATGCAGGGCTCAGGAATTGAGAGATGAAGGCAGATACGCAGTTGCTTTAAGCTGAGCAGTGTCACTGGTACACAGTAAAGCGTCTGAACTCCTGATCTCATGGGAGAAAAACATGATACAATGAAAGGATATGTTTGTTAATTGAAATGATCCTTTGTCTGTATTCATTCATACTGTAAAGACCGGTATATGACGAGGTTCTTTGCAAGCAAAGATAGTTCTTTGGATTTTGGCGCCTCGTTCCCCTTTTGTTTCTCAAGGTATTTTTTACTAGAGTGTACGTCATTGAACAGGTCTGCTTTCTCCGGCTGTTTCTGTGTTTGGGCTCTTTGCCTTCTCTTGCCAACTCCACGTTGCCTGTGTGGGTGTATTTACTTCAACAAACATTTACTGAGTAGTGTTCCAGGTATTGTGGGCGTCATGGGGATGGCTGACATGGCCCAGGGGACCCCTCTGGGTGAGAAGAGGTTAGGTTGGGGACTGAGCCAAAGGGAACATTGTGGGGTTACAGGGTAGTGGAGGAAGAGAGACAGCGAGAATGAAACAGAAAATAAGGAGGTGGTTATAGATGCTAGAGAAGATGGTTTCAAGAAGGAGGAGTGGCTCACAGTGTGTAAATCCTTTAGAGAAGTCAAATAGAATGAGGAGAAAAAGACTACTGTTTTGGACTTAAAATCCAAAGTGATTAAAAAAAAATCCTTAGTGATTTGCAGGGAAGCAGTTTCATAGATTGATTGGTGAAGGCACATGAGATTGGAAGAAGAGGTCAGTGTTGGTGAAGAGACAGGTGAAGTCTGGAGGCAGGAGGAAGTATTTTGGGAATTCATGCTGACTGACTTCCTTTTTTAGCCTTAGGAGGCAAGCAGGTCAGGTCAGAGTTGCACCCTTCAATGGAATGGAGAAGTTTACCACGTAAGAATGCCTTGCTTCCGGTTAGTAATACTGTAGAGGTTGGAGTTCAGAGCCCTCCTGCAGGTGTTCTTCACGCATAACTGGATTGCTCTCTTTCTACTGCCCTTGAGTTTAGGGAGCAGCACGTCTCAAGCATCAATCACTGGACCTGTAAATATTTTTATAGATATCTCTGTTTTTTAAAGATTTATTTATTAGAGAGAGAGTGAGAGAGAGAGAGAGAGTGAGAGAGAGATAGAGCATACACACAAGCAGGAGGGGCAGAGGGAGAGAAATCTCAAGCAGACTCCCTGCTGAGCGCAGAGCCCAGCACGGGGCTTGATCCCATGACCCTGAGATCATGACCTGAGCCGGGACCATGAGTCCGATGCTTGATCGACTGAGCCACCCAGGTGCCTCTTAAGTTACAGGACTCTTTTAAAGAATAATCAAAATCTTGTTATAACTAAAATAATGAACAGTATTGTTTTAATATTGCTAAACATTTAGTGTTTACATTTCTCCAATTATCTCATTTTTTTGTTTGTTCAGATCAGGATCAAAGAAGGAATACATTGTAATTGGTTATTGTTTTTTTTTTAAACCTTTTTGTTTAGGTGAAATTTATATAACATAAAATTAACCATTTTAAGGTGAACAATTAAGTGACATTTAGTGTTTAGTACATTAATAATGTTGTGCAACCATCCCCTTTTGATACTGTTTTTTAACTCGATTATTCTGTATCTTTTTCTTTTTTTTGCAATTTATTCTTTGAATAAACTTTTTTTTTTTGCCTCTTGAGTTTCCCCAATTCTGGATTTTTCTGATAGTATCCCCGAACAGTTAATATGTTCCTCCTTCCCTGTATATTATAAATTGATAGTTGGATCTAGGCTTGATCAGTTTCAGGTTCAGTATTTCGCAAGAATATTTTAAAGGAGGTTTTGTGTTTTTTTTTTTTTTATTTGACAGAGAGAGACAGCGAGAGAGGGAACACAAGCAGGGGGAGTGGGAGAGGGAGAAGCAGGCTTCCTGCTGAGCAGGGAGCCCGACGTGGAGCTCCATCTCAGGACCCTGGGATCATGACCTGAGCCGAAGGCAGACGCCTAACGACTGAGCCACCCAGGTGCGCAGGAGGTTTTGTGTTCTATCAGGTGGCACATAATGTCTATGAAAAGGGAAAACTTTGATGCATGCTACCCAAGCGCCCAAGGCCCATGGATTTAAATACCTTGCAGAGCAGAGGCAGTCCTTCTAGGCCTCCATTTTTCCTTGGCTTTTAGGTGTGATATAATGAGACTCCCTTAAGGTGATCACCACGTGACTGACCGAGTTAGAATATATAGTTCTGAAATTGTGAACAATTTGCTTATGGTATTCTAAGTGTTGGTTTGAATGTTAGATGTACGAGCCTTCTCTATCGTCTGGACATCTGTTAAGTCTTTACATTGTTTTATAGTTGCAAAGACATCATTTTAGGAGGATTGTACCAAATCTCATTTTGCATTTCCTACCGAGGCTAAACCAGTGTAACCCTAGCGAGCTGTGCTGCTGGGAGTAGCCCTGAGTCCCTCTCTCTGTCTCTTTCTCTTGCTGCACTATATTCAGTCCACTAGCATAATCTGTTGGTGTTACCTCTCAAAGATATTGAATCCACACACTTCCCTCCATTTCCACAGGTTCCCCTAATCCAAGTCACTGGGTCTCTTGCCATGATAACTGTAATAGCTTTCCTCATTCTCTGCTTTCTTTCTTGCCCTTTTTTAGCCAGTTTTTCATAACTGCTCATTGATCTTTTTTTTTTAGTGTTAAGATAACACAAAATGTGTCATTTTAGCCATTTTTAAGTGTACAGTTCAGTGGCCTTAATTACATTTACAGTGTTGTGTAGCCATCACTTTTATGTTTCCAGAACTGTTTTATTCATCCTGAACTGAAACTCTGTAACCATTAGGCAGTAACCACCAACCCCCCTTCCCTATGCTGCTGGTAACCTCTAACCTAATTTCCATCTCTATGAGCTTACCTATTCTAGATAGTTTCATATTAAGTGGAATCACACAATATGTGCTCTTTTGTGATTGGCTTCTTTCACTTAGCATAATTTTTCAAGGTTCATCCATGTTGTAGCATGTATCAGCTTCATTTTTGTTATGGCTGAATAACATTCCATTGTATGTGTACACCACATTTTGTTTATCCATTCATCTGATGATGGGTGCTGGGCTGTTTCCACCTGTTGGTTATGTTGGTATGTAAAGCTGCTATGAATGTTCATGGACAAGTTTTTGTGTGGACATATATTTTCATTTCTCTTGGGTATTTATCTAGGACTAGGATTTCTGAATCATATAGTAATTTTATATATATATATATATATTTTTTTTTTTAAAGAGGGAGAGTGCACGAGTGGGGTGAAGGGCAAGGGGAGAGGGAGAGACTCTCAAGCAGGCTCCATGCTCAGCATGGAGCCTGACGTGGGGCTCATTCGCAGGACCCTGAGATTACGACCTGAGCTGAAATCAAGAGTTGGACACTTAATCGACTGAACCACCCAAGCGCCCAAGACCCATGCATTTAAATACCATGCATAGCAGAGGCAGTCCTTCTAGGCCTCCATTTTCCTTCGCTTTTAGGTGTGATATGATGAGACTCCCTTAAGGTGATCACCACTGACCGAGTTAGAATATATAGTTCTGAAATTGTGAACAGTTTGCTTATGGTATTCTAAGTGTTGGTTTGAACATTAGGTGAGTGTGTATATGGGAAGAGGGGCTGGGGAGAGAAGCTTTTGGACACATCTGGTAGCAGCTGGAAATTCTGAGCATTTTTTCCAGAGCATTGGGCATTTGCTCATCTAATAGGACCTCCTCACATGCAGAAGATGTGTTTCTTGTCTGACCAGAAGAGCCTCGAGGAGCCAGCATCACAGGTGACTCACTGGCCGGTGAGACTGGCTTACTTTCCCTTCCTGTGCTGCCCTTTATCACTTGTGTGAGACTGTGGGATATTCCTTCTGACCAGGATCCATCCTGTCTTCTCCTTTGGGGTTAAGGACAGGCGGGAGTCAATTATAAGTATGTTTGTATATTTAATCTGCAGTGTTCCTTGTCCTTCTGTGATATCAAAGGTAAAGAACCTGAGACAGATCTGTTATCAAGTTTATACCTAGTCATAACCCTTATTTCTTAAAACATTGCCTGCAAATTGATGACTCTTAAATATATACCTCCAGTTCTAACCTCTCCCCCGAGCTCCAGGAAACAATAAAACTCCTTGTGGTGTGGTGAAGTCCCAGAATGACTGCTTGCAACATGCATTAGTTCCAATAGAAGAGAAGGCCATTAGTTTCCTAGTCTAAGCTATAGAAGGAGTAAAAAGCATGCGCACACATACACAACACACACACACACACACACACACACACACACACACACACACACACACACACACAAAACGTAAAGGAAAACAAATTCCAAAGGGGGAAATAGTGCAATAAGTTGTGATCTAAGTAAGAAGGAAATTAATACGTGTGGTATGCTTTGGAGCAATTGGCAGTAGGCAGAAAGATTGCATTTAATTATGGCAGTAGGAACATTCTTTTTTTTTTTTTTTTTTAAAGTGGGCTCCATGCTGGGTGTGGGGAGCCCAACGCAGGGCCTGAACTCAACGTCCCTGAAATCAAGACCTGAGCTGAAATCAAGAGTTGGACGCTTAACAGAATGAGCTGCCACCCACGAGCCCCAGAACATTCTTTTTTGAGTGGCAAAAGGATCTTGACATTACCACCATAGAGAATGAAATGCATCTTAACTACCATACTATTTGGTCCTAGGTGAACAGTATTCTCAGAGTTAGATTCCCAGACCAGTAATATCAGCATCACCTGGGAACTTGTTAGAAATTCAGTCTCAGGCCACATCATAAGGAATCAAAAACTCACTGGGTGAGGCCTTTCACACCTGAATTTTAACAGATTTCCAGGTGATTCTGAGGCACACTGCACTCTAAGAACTACTGCTACAGGCAGTGCGTGGAAAACTTAATTATAACTATATAATAGAGGGTGAATTTTAAATCTTGACAATGTAAAAAAAAAGCACAGCTGACAGAACTTGGGAGGACGTTAAGAATAGGTATAGGTTCTGATAGCTTTATTCTGTGAAGGAGGAGTTAAGATCTTTTATAGTTGATAGAACAAAAATTGGAAGCATATCTTATAAATAACCAGCCTAAGAACATAAAATCAGAGATAGACATTGAGAGGAGGGGAGAAATGTGTTCATGTGAAGTAGAAGCTGGCTCCAGCGTCATGTCTTAACAGGTTAATGTCTCATAATATCTAAAGGTGATAAATGAAGAAATAGATGTAAAAGTGTATTATTTAGAACATTAAGGGGAACTGCCAGAGACTCTGAAAATGAGATGGTTAAAATATGATTGCCTTTGGGGGGGCAAGGCAAGGGAATCTTTTTGTACTCTGACTTTTTAACCATATGCTATATATTTGATTAAAATTGATTAAAAACTTTTATTAAGGATTTTTAATTTATTTTTTTGACAGAGAGAGACACAGCGAGAGAGGGAACACAAGCAGGGGGAGTGGGAGAGGGAGAAGCAGGCTCCCCGCAGAGCAGGGAGCCTGATGCGGAGCTCGATCCCAGGACTCTGGGATCATGACCTCAGCCGAAGGCAGACGCTTAACGACTGAGCCACCCAGGCGTCCCGATTAAAAAAATTTACAAACAAAATGTGCTTCAGTCTATTAGAGGAATATCCACTCATTAAATTGCAGAAAGGGCTGCTTGTCACTTTTCTGGGTCCTTTTTCACAAGTTTGAAAGCATCTGATTGTAATTACCTATGGCCGTTTCTGTATGGGAGCTAGGTGAGTGGGTTTGTAGAAATGTGTTGTGTGGGTTTTTTTTGAGGCTCTTTGTGGCCTGTGCTTGGTAAATAACCTTTAGTGTGTATTCTTCCCATATTTTTAGTTCTTTAAACAGCATCAGGGATCATTAGAAAACTAAAATCAAGTATTTTGGATGAATGCTTACAGTTTTCAAAATAGAATTATTCATAGCTGAGACATCCTAAATAATACCTTCTTGAGGTTTTTGTTTCCCAAGATTGGTCTAAATGTCCTCCACTTTCTGTATCTGAATTGCGCATCCTGCTACTTAGCTCTTAGAGGCTCATGAGATCAGGAGATAGACTTGGTGGCTGGGCAGTTCTGTACCTGGTTGACTTTGGAAGTGTCTTCCTACATTTTTATATAAAAGTTTTGTATTCACATATAATGATCTATTTACAGATAAGAGATAAAGTGTTTTAATCTTCTTCGGGGGATCCCCAATGAGCCCAAAATGAAATCCAACTGAAACAATAAGCTGAACACCAGTGCATAATTGCTGTGCTCGCTGAAGCTTTAATCCTCTCATAAAATATTTATCTGTGCTTTATATCACATTAATTTTTAGATCTCTTCCATTGGAAAATATCTTTTGTCAGCTTGCTAATTATGGTTAAAATTAGAGATGAAGCGTGAATGCATTCTTAATCTAAATATATTTTAAAGTTGGGCAAACCACTTAAAAAAGATTTATCTGGAATAATTTCAAAATTATAGAGAAATTAAAGGAATAGTACAGAGAACTCTGATATGTCCTTTACCCAAATTCAGTAAATTTTAATTTTGCCATATTAGCTTTATATGTATTTTTCTTTATCTACAAACACATACACACACGATTCTTTCTAAACCATTGACATTCATATGTCCCTTTACTTAATACTTTAGTGTTCTGAGAACAAGGCTATTCTCTTCTGTAACACTGTATGCTTAATCAAAGCCAAGGAATTTAACATTCACACAATACTTGTATCTGTTACGTATTTCCAATTTTGCCACTGGTTCCAAATTTTTTTTTTTTTTAAATTTTGATTTATTAGAGAGAGAGAGAGAGAGAGAACAGGGGGAGGGGTAGAGGGAGAGAGACAATCAGACTCTGAGCTAAGCGCAGAGCCCAACTTGGGGCTCCATCCCATGACCTTGAGATCATGACCAGAGCAGAAGGGAGACGCTTAACCGACTGAGCCTGCCCAGGAGCCCCTGTGGGGAGACACTTTGAGACCATGAAAACATCTAGTCCTCATCATTTTCTTCCTCATATATTTAGCATCTGTTTATGATTGGTTTTTGCCTGAACCAATATCTACCATGATGGTTGTAAAATAATGGTTTTCTAACTCCTTCACTCCCTCCACATTTATTACTGTTTATTTCTTTCAAAGGAAGAGTCCTCCCTTCTTATTTATTTACCTAATTTTTATCAGTATGGACTCCTACTGATGGGTTAAACTGATAGGTTAGACACAATAAAAAACCTGTTTTATTCAGTGGGTTACAATCCATTCTTGTTCTGTTTGTTCTGATGCTGAAATTGTCGCAGATTTGACTCACAGAAGCTCCTTCAAGTTGGCTCCTGTATTTTTTTGATCTTCCTCCATACTTTTTTGGAACATCTTTTTACTATCTGGTTCCATGTTTATCTTGTATCTTGCCTCCCTAATCTGGAATTAGCCATCTTTGTAAATTCCTTTAGCTTCTTTTAATATACTAACACCCAAGCCTGGACTAGGAGGTGGTGAAATTTATAATATCTTGGTCTTTTCCCAACCAAGATAAATTGTGGATAAAAATAAAAAGATCCAAATTAAAGAAGTAGTTGATGAGGCTTTACCTCTTTGGGAAATGGTAGATAGGTGTTTGTGGTGATGGTGGAAAGCAGATGGCCAGCAGCAGAGACCACTCCTCTGGGTGGGCAAGGAAATTGACTAAATATGCCAACACTCCTTGTTCTTTTTGGCATACACTTTCCGAAGTTGCCTTTTGCTCTGGTAATAGACTATGGAGGTACTGAAATTAATATGGTTGTGGACTCCAGTAATATGTGCACAGTGGCTCAAAAGGTCATTTGGCAGGGGTAAGGGTTAGAGAAAGGGGTTGACTACAAAGAAGTATAACAAGGGAATTTGGGGGATGATGGAACTGTTCTGTATCTGGGCATTTGTGGAAAATTATAAAACCGTATATCAAAAAAGTGAATTTAGGGGTGCCTTGGTGGCTCAGTTGGTTGTGTCTGCCTTCGGCTCAGGTCATGATCCCAGGGTCCTGGGATCGAGTCCCTGCATTGGGCTCCCTCCTTCTCCCTCTGCTTGTGCTCTCTCTCTCTCTCTCTCTGGCAAATAAATAAATAAAATCTTTTTTAAAAAAGTGAACTTAATAGTATGTAAATTTAAAAAAGGCATATTGGGTAGTTTTTGACAAAGTAAAGAGGAGCCATCCTAATAGTATATTAAAACTCAATTTTGTCCAATGTTGTGTGTCTGTCTTGTCCTAAAAAACTGGAATGATACCAGCTTCCCATTGTTTTAGTGATAAGATTTTACTTATCTATTTATCTATCTATCTATCTATTTATTTATTTATAGTTGGGGGGAGAGCCAGATGGAGAGGCAGAGAGAGAATCTCAAGCAGGCTCTATGCCCAGCTTGGAGCCCAATGCGGGGCTTGATCTCACAACCCTGAGATCATGACCTGAGCCTTGGTAGACTTATCCTCCCCTTATATTCAAAGGTTAGAATTTTAGACCTGTTTTCAGTGCATGTTCTGAGGTCATCTTTTCAGTCCATATTCTTCCTCTTCCTCTGGATCTCAGACGTGGTTACAATTGATTATATACTAGTAATTCCCTGAACTACTAGTATAGAGTGAGGCCACTCTTTTGAATTCCAGCCCTTTATATTCAGCTCTCTACTTAATATTTCTACTTGGATATCTTGGAGGTGCTTGAAATTCAGCATGTTAAAACACTGTATATTCTCAAACTTCCTTTTTCTCCTTCTTCTTTTTATTTTATTTATATTTTAAAATAAATTTATTTATTTATTTGTGTGAGGGAGAGAGAGTGAGCGAGAGAGCACAATCTGGGAGCGGCAGGCAGAGGGAGAAGCACACTCCCCAGTGAGCAGGGGGCCCGATGCGGGGCTCGATCCCAGGACCCTGGGATCACAACCCAAGCCGAAGGCAGACACTTAACTGACCGAGTCACCCAGGTGTCCCTGTTCTTTTTTTTTTTAAGTGGAGCCCAACGCAGGTCCTGAATCCACGACCTTGAGATGAAGATCCGAGCTGAAATCAAGAGTCTGACACTTAACTGACTGAGCCACCCAGGCACCCCTCAAACTTTCTTCTTAAATCTGCTTCTCCCACTTTCTTTCGGTGATTGGTACCACTGTTTTGCCCTTATGAGAAATCTGGGGGGCATTCTTGATGTCTTCTCTCCCTCTCTCTGCGCCATCAACCTGGTGATCAGTGAATCCTATTGAATTTAGCGATGAAATATTTCTCAAGTATGTTTATTTCAATATCTCCACCATCATCACCCTAGTCAAAACCATTGTCCCATCATCCCATAGCTTCGTGTCTAAATTTCTATAGTAGTTTCCTAACTCATCACCTGGTACCTGTTCTTATTTCCCTCGTAGCTATTGTTCTTAGTTTAGGACTTAAAATCCTTACTGTGTCTATGGATCCCTCCCTGCCTCATCCTCAACCACCTCTTGACCTTTTCCTTTCCTCTCCTCTCCTTCCAGTCAGTCAGCAAGTCCAGCTCACTTTACTTTCTGTATTTCGAAGTTTGTCTCAAGCTCATCTGCTTCCATGCCTCCTACGACAGTCACTTCAGGCCTTCATTGTCTCGCCTGCGGGCCACCCATGCAGCAGCTTCTTACAGTGGTTTTGCTCCCTCCTGACTTCTTACGCACCAGTCCATCCTCTGTCAGCCACCAGAATGAGCTGTCTGAAATTTCTCTGGATTCTGATTTCTTACAACATAAAGTCTGACCCTTTCTTTAACTCTCTGTTTGTCTGGTCTCTGCCCTGAACTTATTTCCACTCCTCCAGGTTCTCTGGAGGTGGTTCGCCTGCCTTCCTGCACAGTCCGCAGGCCGATTCTTCTCCCCTTGGCGGGGCTTGGAGTGCAGGCTTCCCACATCTTCACACATGCCTTACCGGATGCCTCCTCCCCTTTGTTTTACATTCACTTCTTTCATGGAAGCTTTCCTTGCTCTCCCCACCCCACCACACCACAACACATTAGGTATTCTTCTCCGTTGCACTTTCCAAATTAAATTGCAGTTAGGTTTACGTGTTTGCTTGTGTTCTGAACTGTGAATGCCTTCATCTTTATGTACCTAGAATTAGGCACACATACAATTAACTTAGATTAAATGAGAATGAATGCATGAACATGGCTGTTCTGTGACCTAGAAGCAAGTGCCACTGTGAAAATGGCAGCATTTTCCTTGTGGCAGGAAAAATGTTTGTGAGTGCATTTTCTCAATTTCAATTTTTTACACATCATTTTCTTCACTTTCAGTTACATACTTCTCCCTGACAAAATGGATGAATAGGTAGCACGTCTATGTATGTTTTTGAAAAACCATGAACATAGACCGCCATGCTTTCTGACAGGTTTTTGTTTCTCTGTGGGAACGTTCTTGTGCCATGATTATTTTCTGCCACTAAAATTGTCCTACGTTTTTATGATGGATTTTCACATATCAGTGTTTCATGACATCCTGCATCATTTGTGGTGTTCTATATGATTCCTAGAGCATTTCCTACTGAACACCCAGTATATATTCTTGCTGATGAATCAGGAGTGTAGCATAACTTCTGCTGTCTGGTAAAGTTGGGCAGTCTTTAAATTAGAGAATAAACATGTTTGAATTCCTTTTCCTTGAAATGAACTCAGGTTCTTAGCCTCAAGACACTTCGAAAATACAAGAAATACGACAGTATGCCCAAGGCTTATTTGATGTACTATTTTTTTTTTTAATAACTTATTTTTTTAAAAGATTTTACTTATTTATTTGAGAGAGAGAGAGAGAGAGTGAGCACTAGAGAGAGAGCAAGCATGAGTGGGGGTCAGCGGGAGAGGGAGAAGCAGGTTCCCTGCCGAGCAGGGAGCCTGACGTGGGGCTCGATCCTGGGACCTGAAATCATGACCCAAGCCGAAGGCAGACGCCAACCAGCTGAGCCACCCAGGTGCTCCTGATGTCCTATTCTTACATTCTCTTCATTTAATGTTTTTCAGAAATTACTTTAAACACTTTAGAGTCATTGTGTGCCTTTAATAATATTTGAACATAGCTATCTTCTGCCTCGTCTTTTTTTTCCAGGCTAACTTGTCATTTCTTGTAGCTGGATAGTTACCTTGATGATGATTGGATTTTGCTTGGTCAGCATTCATTGTAAGCATGGCAGAAATTTACTGAATTTATACTTGGCTAATTAAGAGTTTATAATAATTCTGTCATGCTGACTTGAACTTTCTCTGTACTGTTTAAGGCAAAGAGAAAAAGATTTGCTTAGCTAATTAAAACTAAACAAGAAGGAATGTTTAATGTACTTGAGGCAAACCGATAACTGTTTTCAAGCATGTAAAAATCAACACAAACTAGGGATATACCAATTAAAATTATTTTTTATTAATTAAAGCATTAATGGATTCTCTAAGGCACAACTTTTTTCTGCCCTCTTCCTTAGCATTTGTTGAGGTTGTTAGGAAATAGGGACCCACTGGTATTTTTAAAGTTCTTTGTTCATGATTCACAGTAAGAAATACATATTACGTTGGTATCCAGTGTACATATACATAAGTTGAACAAAAGTGGTAGAAAGTGGTATATAACCTTACCTTTTATCTCTGTTTTTATTCTCTTATATTTCAAATTTTAAAAAAGTGCTTCTTGGGACTGACTAAATTGATTTTACAAACTGATGAGGACCTGTGTGCGTTTTGAAAGAGGTCCTGTGTGGGTTTATGAACTCGAGTGCAGGAACTTTCTGTTGCCAGGTGCTAGCAGTGCCTGGTGTGAAGCAGGTGCTCAGGAGATATTAATTGAAAGAATTAGTTGGAAAGAGGAGTAAGAAATGAAATCGGAGCTATAAAAGGAGTAGATGTTTTTGGCAGTGAGGTTCTTAGATGTAATCAAGGCAGCAGGGGCAAAGCGCTTTTTCGAATTACTGTTTGGTTTAAGAGTCCTTGTTTTCCAGTAACAGAAACCAGCTTGGAGCTAGCTTATGCAAAGAAGAACCTATCAAAAGGATTTGGGTGTCTGACAGAACCGGAGAGCAGGGGTGCATCTTGTGAATTGGGAAGGGAAACTAGGGACTGGAGAGCCTTCAAGAACCTAGGCGTGTTATCCTGCATCTTTTCATCCCTGCTTCTCTCTGTTTGGCTGTCCCCCCCTCCTCCGCCGCCCCCCCGCTCCCCTGCAGAATGGTTTCCTCTGATGCTCAGTTCACATGACAGTTTATGTCCAAAGCTCCTGATTTTATATTTTTGTGCAGGCTTCAGTACTGCATGTGACTTGTATATGGTAGAATTAGTAAATTATTAGTCTTTTGATAAGTAGTGCATGCTAGGTGTTAATAATCCCAGGTCACTAGTTTTAGATGAGATCTCTTCTGTCATCCTGCTCTAAGGTTTAGGGTTTCTAATGGCCTTGTTTCACCTTCTGGGTCATATGAATACATTGTGTGCATGCATACGTGTATGATCATTGCTTGCAAAAGTGTGAATTCAGCACATTTTGCATCCATTCCTAGTACTAGGTGAGGTGGGTAGGATGGTTTCAAAGATGAATACAGTGTATTTAGAATAGTTTTGCCCTTTGAAGGTTATGGCCTTGTTCCAGCAAAGTGTATCAAGTCATGCACGGATGAGCTGTATTCATGATGTTCATTCAAAATTAGTCTTTAGTTTTTCCATACCCAGTTTCCATGCCTTGTTTGTCACATTTACCTGTGTCCTTCTTGTCTGGGATAGAGACCTGCTTTGACCCTTCTTCACTTTTTAGTTCACTATTTATATTCTACCTGTGGGCTCCAGCCTTTATTTTAGTATCCATCCGTGTAGCCTGATCCAGGGGCCCGCACCCATGGCTGTGAACTGCCCTTATGGGCGTCTTCTGGTATCCTGGGCCCCTCTTGGACCCAAGTCAGAAAAATAAGAGAGCTGTACCAGAAAATACGGTTCTTCTCTGCAGGAAACACAGACTGATGGAGAAGAGAAAATCACAAATTTTTTAAAAAAGATTTTATTTATTTATTTTAGAGAGAGGGGGTGGGTGGGACAGGAGTCGAGAGAGACAAGCAGACTTTGTGCTGTTTGTAAGCCTTGCATGGGGCTTGATTTCATGACCCTGAGGTCATGACCTGAGCCAAAATCAAGATTTGGATGCTTAGCTGATGGAGCTACCCAGACGCCCCAAATCATGAATGTTTTTAATGCAACGTAACCATCATAACTCAAGTTTTAACCGGGTACTATAGGATTATTTATGTCAATGCCTGTCACATAGTAGGGCCTCTAGAAAAACTTTGGGAAAGAATTAGTAAATGCGTGAGGGTATTCCTCTGCTATAGCCTCATTGAAGAGGTAACATTTGAGTAGCCTCTGTACAATTTAGATGTGTGTGGGTAATGGGTTGGGTATTTTTCCTGTAGGAACAGCTAGTATACAGGAACCAAGTTGTGGACTGATGGAGAGCAGTTGAGTGTGAATGTGGTGTTATTACGTTGGGAGGATAGCTGAAGGGGGCTAGTTAGAGCAGATGGAGAAAGGCCTCAAAGGCCATGGTGGAGAATTTAGACTTCATTTCCTGAGAGCTACATAAGAATTTCCCAGTCAGGAGTAATAGGAGGAGATTTGTTCTTTTTTTTTTTTTTTTTTTAAAGATTTTATTTATTTGTTTGACAGACACAGCAAGAGAGGGAACACAAGCAGGGGGAGTGGGAGAGGGAGAAGCAGGCCTCCCACCGAGCAGGGAGCCCGATGTGGGGCTCGATCCCAGGACCCTGGGATCATGACCTGAGCCAAAGGCAGACGCTTAACAACTGAGCCACCCAGGTGCCCCGGAGATTTGTTCTTTTTACAGGTAACTTTGTGGTCCGTCTCAGCCTGGAGTGGCAAGAAATGGGCCATGTGGACATGAATTAAGATGCTCTTTTAAAAGTCTAGGCAAAGATGATGGAGGCTTTACCTAAAGGCTGTAGCAGTGAGGGTGAAAAGAGCTTAAGTTGGGGGGAGATAGACTTTTCAGGACTGTTTGGCTTCAATGCAGGGTCAGATTTAATAAGTCTTGTCCATTCAGTGTACGGAGTGGAGGCTAATAAAGCTGAGCCTTAGGTACACCATCCCCTTCTTCTGTGTCCTTCATGACTGATCCTGTGTCTACGTGGTTAATCATTCTTTAGCCTTGTCTCCAGTTTTCCAGTCTTGTAGTTACTTCTTAAACCTAATTGTAGAAATTTGGTTGGTCTCTTTGGCTTTTGGTTATCACTCACCCTTGTACCACTCAGATGTGGATGCTTTGGATGCTAAAATGAAACAAACAAAAGACAAGTGCTCAGTCTTATGGAGGAGATTAGCATATATACAGTTCCTATAAATCATGATAAATGCTTTAATGGAGGCATGGACAGAATACTGTGAAAGCTAAGAGGAAGGACTACGTGGTGCTCCTGGAGTCAGTTAAGGAAGAGGAGGAGGAAAAGCTCTAGCTTAGTGCTGGTGTACGAGTCAGTCCGATAGGAGAGAATTTGAGGTGCCTGTGGGATATTGGGATGGAAATGATCAGGAGAGGGATGGAGCAATGGGTCTAGAGGAGCAGTAGGCCTAGACCTTGACCAGGCATCAGGGAACCTAAGCAACAACAAAACCATGCCCCGGGGCTATGCATCGAGATTCTGATTTAATTAATCTGGGATAGGGACTCAGCTTGGTTATGTTCTAAACGACTGAGGTGATGCTAATGTGCAGCCAGAATTGACAGTCATTTTAATTCAGGGCGAAGGTCTTCTTGGAGATGGTGGAGTGTAGTGATAGCTGAAGCCTTAGATATGGATCAGTTTGGGAAGGAGGGAGAAGTAGAAGAAAAAAGAACCAGACAAAAACCCTAATTAGGGAATGCCAACATTATGGTTGCCGGCAAGGATGTGCTGGCCAAGGAGAACCTGTGAGCACAATCCCTAAATCTTAATTTGCATTCTTTTAAAATTTAGGTTGTTTATGTATATTTTGCTTAACTTATTTCTTATGATCCAGAGTGGATTGTGCATCAGGATACCTTAATGCCCAATTCACATATATTTTGTTGATTGACGGACTGATGCAACTGATAAACATTAATCTTTTTATCACTGATGTGGAAAATCATGACCTTTAATTCTTATCAGAAGCAAATACCTATATCTGCCTCCAAGTTTATTTAGAAGAAGAATGCATGAAAGTAACAATTTCCAAGAATCCATTTTATTTTCTGAATTCAAAGTCACCTGTCATTTTTGCCATAAATTCTTTGAAGCATGAAATAGCCTGCCAGTTGTCTATTGCTCTCAAAGTTAATGAATGGTTATCAATTTATCATGGGTAATAACCTAGCTGCAAATTGTAAAGAAGGCATTCTATCACTTCCTAGCATTTTTGCCTCAAGGCTATATCTGCCTTTTCTACAGGATTTGGAGGCTTAGTCTCCCTAAAGCTTTTAATGGAGCACATTTCTTACTTGGAAACCTCTTTACACTTTGTAATAGTGCAGTGAAATATTAGCTGGTTATATCTTGCTCTGTATGATAGATTTGTGTAAATAAAATTTCTTGTTGTAGGATGCCATAGTTTTACACTGAACCAATATAGCATTTTAGTTTGAGAGATATTTAATTTTTATATCCAATTCATTATTCTGTTCTATTCTAACAAGTAAAGTATCATGGTTTTCCAGCTCTCTAGCTTCTTGATTACGTAGTTAATGATTAGAAAACCAGAACTGTTTCAAGGAACCTTACTTTTTAAAGATATTCCTTTTTCTTTTTCCCAAAAAAGAGAAGAACTCTGTAACATGAGCTCTTTCAGGTCAAGTACTTGGACTTGGCTGTATTATTAAAAACGGCAACAACAAATGGGGTCCATGTCTTATTCAACTTCACATTTCAGGCCCTGAGGGTAGTTTAGTTCAGTATATATTTCTGGAATTGAATTAATGTGAACTATCACCTTACTTCCTAAGTTATAAGTTTGTGGTATTGTAAAGTGTCCCCTACTAAGGGATGGGAGGACATTGATTTAACCCCATATGTGGCTTTTATCCTCGAAGTATAAATAGACAGGATGACGTAGTTAACTGTTTCTTTTCAGTTACAAGCTTAAGAATTTCAGTCCTGGGGCACCTGGGTGGCTCAGTTGTTAAGCGGCTCCACTCGGGTCATGATCTCAGGGTCCTGGGATCGAGCCCCGCATCGGGCTCCCTGCTCTGTGGGAAGCCTGCTTCTCCCTCTCCCACTCCCCCTGCTTGTTTTCCCTCTCTCACTGTGTCTCTCTCTGTCAAAGAAATAAATGAAATCTTTAAAAAAAAAAAAGAATTTCAGTCCCATTTCTTTCATTGTTAAAGGGCTGCCCTCAGAACTTGCCCCAGGTCCTGTTGCTTTATGTAAGAATTCTTTGTGTATTTTTATCTGTTTCATTTTGACTCCTTCAAAGGAGATTTGCAACAGTGGCTTGTGTATAGCAGTGGTTAATGTAATTAGTGACTCTGCTTTAATGAAGCAGGAGAATAAACATTACATTTGTTGAGGGTTGACCTAATTTGGGTATCAACAGATGACTCGACAAAGCTCACCTGCTTATCATTGCTTTTTAGGGCTGGTTTGCTTCCTACTCTTGCAACTTAGCTGCTTGAGGAGCCCTTTGAGCCCCCCCCTTTTTTAAACGATTTTATTTATTTTAGAGAGAGAGAGAGAACATGGGGAGGGGCAGGGGGGAGAGAGGGGGACAAGCAGATGCCACGCTGAGCATGGAGCCCCAGGTGGGGCTTGATCCCACAACCCTGAGATCATGGCCTGATCCTAAACCAAGAGTCAGACGCCCAACTGACTGAGCCACCCAGGCAGCCCCTCTTTTTTTTTTTTTAAAATTAAAAGAGTGTTAAATTAGGAAGGAAGCTGAATGATTTAGTTTTTTTTTTTTTTAAGATTTTATTTATTTGAGAGCAAAAGCAATCACAGAGGGAGAGGGATCACAGAGGCAGAGGGAGAAGCAGACTTGGCGCTGAGCAGAGAGCCTGATGTGGGGCTCAATCCCAGGACCCTGAGATCATGACCTGAGCGCAAGGCAGACATTTAGCTGACTGAGCCACCCAGGTGCCCCTAGCTGTCTTAATTTTATAGTTGAAGAAACAGTGGATTGTATATAGCTACTTAATGGTAGCTCCTTGAGGGTTAGGGTTTGAGGTTGTGCTGTGAGAAAAGTAACATTTATTGGACATAGAACATATACTTAGGTGTTTAAAAACAATATCATACTTTGGATGTATGCATTAGATGTAGGTTTGCCTATTTGAAATCTAAAGTCAGAATATAAAATCCTGTTGATTTAAAAAAATAGACTTTTTTTTCAGTGAACAGTTGTAGATTCATAGCTACATTGAGTGGAAAGTACAGAGAGTTCCCAAATACATGCCTGCGCACTTGTACAGCCTCACCCACCTTCAACATCTCCCACCAGAGTAATACATTTGTTACAACCGATGAACCTACATTGACACATCATTATCACCCAAAGTCTGTAGTTTACATTAAGGTTCACTCTTGGTGTTGGTTGTACATTCTGTGGGTCTGAACAAATGTATGACGACTTGTATTTACCAGTAGAGTATCACACAGAATAGTTTCACTGCTCTAAAAATCCTTTGCTCTGCCTGGTCATCCCTCCCTTCTCCTTAATCTTTGGCAAACCACTGATATTTTTACTGTCTCCATAATTTTGCCTTTTCCAGAATGTTGTACAGTTGGAATCCTATATTCCTAGCCTTTTCAGATTGGCTTCTTCTACTTAGCAATATGATTTAAGTTCCCCTATGTCTTTTCATGGGTGGATAGCTCTTTTTTTTTTTTTAATTGCTGAATTATATTCCATTGTCTGGATAAAATTCTAATGGTTTTGGGTGCCTGAATGTCTTAAAGATTTTATCTCAGTCCCTTTTTAATCCCAGAATCTAGTCAGCCAACAAATATTTGTTGGAAGCCAGCAGAGTACTTTGTCACTCTCCAAGGCTGCGGGGATACAACAGTGATCAAAACAGACATGAGCTATGCCTGTCCTCATGGAACCAGGGATAATTTCTAGAACCTAACAGGTGCCCTGAAGTGTGTTTTTGCTCATGGCCCATCAATTCATTGGAGGTTGTCTTGTTTTCAACTGTGGTAATACACATTTATTTCCAGTAGGTGGTGGTAGAGTCATATACCTGGATTATTTTGTACCATAATTAAGTCACTAATTGTTTGCTTGTAAATACAGTTTTCTTTATAGTAAGTACAGTTTAAATCTGTTTATATTAATTCACTAGAATGTAATCACTAAATTAAAATGAGAATTTCTAACACATCTTGCAGAATGAATCCCAATAGGTAAAATTTCTCAGGTTTTTACGTTTTTCTTTGTTTTATAATGAAAATGTATTGAGATTTGGCAACATGGCAGGTTTTGTGCTAATATTGGGGATTCGGAGTTGAATATGATTCCCTTTTTGTCTTTGATATATTACAGTTTAATGAGGGAGACAGACACGAAAAGAGATCCAAAACTTGCAGTGAAATGTGTACGTATTAAGTGTACCATTAGGTGAACTCTGACAGATACATACACCCGTGTATAACCCAGATTCTTCTGGAGTTATAGATCATTACCATTTTGGGGTGGCTGTTTTTAAGGGTCCTGTGCAGGCTGAGTAAGCAGAGGAAGCTAGTAGAGAGATAAATGGCAGTGATCAAACCCAGCATTTACCAAGAAGGTCATCTGGTCAAGTATCAGTTCAAATCCAGCCCTTGTGAGTCCTGGATGTACTTTGGTTCTGTCCCCGATATTTTACATGAACTGGTTTTGGTGGTTTTCTTTCCCTTGTAGTCAAAACAGTATATCCATGCTAGAATGCCCATCCTTTACTTTCTGAGATGAGGGAGTTGGTCCTGTACTCCTAATAACATAACTTAAAAAACAACTCTCAGACTTAATAGCAAAAGGTTATTGAATCACAGGATTAAATATTTCAATGGTGAGAATCATAACCTACGCAAAGCAGGTAACTTCATTAAGCACTTTGTTCTGTTCTTCTTTGTGGTCACAGTCTCTTTTTAGGACAGTCCTAAACAGCTGGTGCTTATCATTCCTTGGGTTGGGGACATGCATGGGGTAACTTATGTTCAAAGAGATTATAGAATTTACATAACATCATAGCTAAAGGAATAAGATTTTTTTTTTAAGATTTTTATTTATTTGACAGAGAGACATAGCGAGAGAGGGAACACAAGCAGAGGGACTGGTAGAGGGAGAAGCAGGCTTCCCACGGAGCAGGGAGCCTGATGCGGGGCTTGATCCCAGGACTCTGGGATCATGACCTGAGCCGAAGGCAGACGCTTAATGACTGAGCCACCCAGGCGCCCCTAAAGGAGTAAGATTTTGCAAGCCAGTTTTCTCTGGTTCTAAAGTAGGACCTCCCCACCCCCAACTATCATGCTGTCTTGGAAGGAATATTTAAGTTACAAAGTGAAAAACACAAAAATAAAATGAGAATTATAAGTTATTTTCCTAGTTGTGGAAGCAAATGAAGACCATCCAAATGAGAACAACCAATGGCTATTTATTCAGAGCTTGATGTAGTAAAGGAGTCAGACCACATCACTTTCATTCGGCAGAGATTCAAAGGCAGGCAGTGGAGTGGGAATGCTTTTTGGTGGAAAAAAGGGAAGTTCAGGTGTGCTCTGATCGGAGCTATTCGTATGGGGAAGCTGGAGGCAGGCTAATTAGAAGGATATTCTATGTGATTGGTTTGGTGCATTTTTAATTTTCTCTGTTGGTCCTAAGTTGAAGTAGGGGCAAAAATGAGGGAAGCTGTCTGTAATCAAGTCATGGTCATTTGGGGCTGATCATTACAGAAGTTATTGCTTGACTTCCTGTACTGGTTACTGTTGTAACCAACCTATTATGGTTTCCTGGGCTGGATGCCGCAAGTTGTGGGTCAGAATTCTTTTTTTTTTTTTTTAAGATTTTATTTATTTATTTATTTGACAGAGAAAGAGATAGCGAGAGCAGGAACATAAGCAGGGGGAGTGAGAGAGGGAGAAGCAGGCTTCCCGCCGAGCACGGAGCCTGACATGGGGCTCGATCCCACGTGGCCTGAGCTGAAGGCAGACGCTTAATGACTGAGCCACCCAGGCGCCCCAGAATTCTACTTTTATATATGGTCTGGCCATTTTCCATTTGTATATTGAGTAGATGTGTTGGGGACCGGTAGTTCTTGCTAAAGGATTGATTATGTAATATATATTCAAATATATTTTATTTTCATAGGTTAATGACAGTTTGACTTCTGGACAGGGAAGAGTAGAGGAAGAAGAGAGGATCATTTCTTGAACATCTGTTTTATCCCAAACTCTGTGCATTGGTTCTTAGTGTGTCCTTAGGAGCAGCAGCCTCAGCCTCCTGTGGAACTTGTTAGCAATGCAGGTAGTCAGCCCTCACCCCAGACCCACCGAATCAGGAACTGTGAGTGGGAGCCAGCAGTTTATTTTTTCACAAGCCCTACAGGTGGCTCTGATGCATGGTAAAGTGGGGAACCACTGCTTTCTACCCAGGAATCCTAATAACTACAAGGCAGGTCAGACTACAGCGCCATTTCATAGTTAAGAAAATGAGGTGACGATTGGCAGCTTGCTGTGGTAAGTATGGGAAGCGATAGATGCAGGAGTGGAATCCAGGCCAGTGGGACCGTAAAGACCCATGCTCAGGTGAGCTTCTCATTACGTGAATTTTACCTCCATTAAAACCAGCCAACCAAAGCAACAAAAAACTATGAGTTTCCTAGAGCTGCCATAATAAATTAGTACAGATTTGGTGGCTTAAAAGAGAAATTCATTCTCTCAGAGTTCTGGAGATCAGGAGTTTGAAATCAGGGTGTTGGCAGGGCTTTCTCTAAAGGCTGTAGTGGGGCGCCTGGGTGGCTCAGTTGGTTAAGTGTCTGCCTTCGGCTCAGGTCATGATCCCAGGGTCCTGGGATCAAGCCCCCCATTGGGCTCCCTGCTCAGCAGGGAAACTGCTTCTCCCTCTCCCTCTGCCACTCCCCCTGCTTGTACTTTCTTTCCCTCTCTCTGTCAAAAAAAAAAAAAAAAAAAAAAAGGCTGTAGTGGAGAATCATTCGTCGAGTCTTCGGAGCTTCTGGTGGTCCCCCTGCTCCTTGCGTTTCTTGGTTTGTAGTCATATGACTCCAAGCTCTGCCTCTACTGTCACATGCTTTCTTCCTGCGTGTCCTCTCCATGTGTTATTTTCTTATAAGACACCATTCACTGAATTTAGGATCCACCCAATGTAGTATGACCTCATCTTAACCAATGACATTTGCAAAAACCCTGTTTGCAAATAAGGTCACATTCCGGGTAGACATGAATTTCGGGGGCATTGTATTCAATGCATAGCACCTTTGTGGAAAACCCATTGACAAGATACGAGAGTCTCTTTCTGGATACTCTGTTCTGTTTTATTGATGTATATATTTATCTTTATGTCAATACTATGCTGTCTTGATTACTGTAGCTTTATAGTAAGTCTTGACATCAGGTACTATGAGTTGTCCACCTTTGTTCTTTGTGAAATTTGTTCTAGCTATTTTAGGTCTTTGCTTTTCCATATAAATTATAGAATCAGTTTGTCTATTTCTATAAAAATGCCTACTGGGATTTGGATTGGGATTGCTTTGAATCTGTTGATCAATTTGATTTCTTATTTATTGGGTTTTCTATAAATGTATTTAGGTCTGCCTTTCACAAGTGTTTAATGGTGGCTTGAGGTGTTCCTTGGCTTGTGGTTGCAAGTCCAGTCTCTGTATCTGTCTTCGTGTGGCCTACTCTCTGCATCTTCTCATCTTCTGCCTCTTATTGGGATAGTCATCACTAGATTTAGGGCCCAGCCAGGGAATCTCAGATCATCTCTTCTCGAGATCTTTAATTTAATTATATCTGCAAATATCCGTTTTCCAAATAAGGTCACATTCACAAGTTCCTGGGCTTAGGATGTGTTTGTATCTTTTTGAGGGCCACTCTTTGACCCACTATGAGGACCATGCTCAGTCACCTGCTTGAAAATTAATTACTTTATGATAAAAATGCAAAACAAATCTTGTGTGCATGCCGAGTACAGGAAAACATTAGGGTCCATTCTTGACTGATCTTATTTCCTACAACTAGCCCCAGCACACTGGACCCCAGCCACACTATCTTTTTGCTGTTTGTGAAACACTCCAAGCAGGGTTTTTTCCTGTTCCCGTTGCCTGGGTTTCTCATCCTCCAGATGCTACAGGCTACTCCCTCAAATTTATTTGGGTCTCTGCCCAATGTCATCTTATCAGAGGGGCTCTCTCTAAAGTATCTGTACTCTATCATTCTTCATCACCATGCTGCTTTATTTTTTTCTAAGCATTTAACACCATCTGATATATTACACAGTTATTTCTCTGGCTGTTGTTTGTCTTCATAAACTATAATGTCAGCCCCATAATCATAGGGTCTCTGTTAAACGTTTATTAATATATCCCTAACACCTAAAAAGTATCTGGCACATGGCAAATATTTAGCAAATGATTTTGAATTAATTTAAATGAATGTGGGAGGGTAAAATATAAGAAGACGAAATCAGAGGGAGACAAACCATAAGAGATTCTTAATCAAAGGAAATAAACTGAGAGTTGCTGGAGGGGAGGGGTGGGGGGATGGGTAACTGGGTGATGGGCATTAAGGAGGGCACTTGATATAATGAGCCCTGGGTGTTATATACAACTGATGAATCACTGACCTCTACCACTGAAACTAATAATACAATATATGTTAATTAAATTTAAATAAATTTGAATGAAAGGGTGATATTCTTTAGTTGGGAAATAACCTTTAAACAAGTAGATGACTTTTTTTTTTTAAGATTTGTTTATGTATTTGAGAGCACGTGCACACACACCCGTGTGGAGGGGAGACACAGAGGAGAGGGAGAGAGAATCCCAAGCAGATTCCCCACTGAGCACAGAGCCTGATGGGTCAATCTCACTACCCTGAGATCATGACCTGAGCTGAAATCAAGAGGTGGATGACCAACTGACTGAGCCACCCAGGCGCCCCAAAGGAGATGACTTTTTAAGTCACATTGTATTAGAACCCAGGTTTTAAAAAACAGCAGCTTACAGTTAAAAGCTCTTAACTGTCAAGTTTGGGACAATTTATTTTTTATTTTAATTTTTTATGTATTTATTTTTTTAAGTTTGGGATAATTTAAATATCAAGAAAGAATAATAATTCTAATTGATTGTAATATTTTGAATAAGTAAAAATGTCTTGGTCTGTAGTGGTACAAAAAGGGTAGTTGGTAGGGGGAGAAAAACAAAAAGGAAAGCTCTACCTTACAGAAGAATGCCTTCGCATAAGTATAGATGAATGATAGAAAATCAACACTTTGAGATACTCTTGCAAAAATATTTCACCTGAGGGACACCTGGGCGGCTCAGTCCATTAGGCGTCTGCCTTCGGCTCGGGTCATGATCCCAGGGTTCTGGGATCGAGTCCCGCATTGGTCTCCTTGCTCAGCAGGGAGCCTGCTTCTCCCTCTGCCGGCCACTCCCCCTGCTTGTGCTTTCTCTCTCTGACAAATAAATAAAAATCTTAAAAAAGTTTCACCTGAATCTAATCAAACCTATACTGAACTTCAAGGTTTTAGGAAACACAGGGGATAGAGAAACAAGGTAAATGGCCTCAAGAGGAAAAAAGTCACATAAGTTCAAAATGCATGACACTTAATAAGACAACAGTTTTTTGGAACGTTTCAAAAAGTCATCGCAAAAAAGAGACTGTGTGAAAGAATTTTCTAGACTAAAGGAAATTGAAGCATAATTAACACTTGTGAAGTATGAACTTAGACTGGATCCAGGTTGAAGGGGGAAGTTGTAACAAACATTCTTTCAACAATTGGAGACATTTGAACACAGATTGTATAGTAGATAATATTATGTGATCATTGTTTATGTTCTTGGGTGGGATAATAGTATGTGATTATATCAGAGACATTATTCCTAGGAATCACATGCTGGAGGCTCTTGGGATGGTTGTGACCGCTGCCGTTTTCAGATGGATGAGCAAAAGAACATAAAGAGGTAGGGTGTGTGTGTGTGTGTGTGTGTGTGTGTGTGTGTGTTGGGGAGATGGAGCTGACGTGGCAAATCGCTAACACACGTTGAATCTGGGTAAAGGGTATAGTAGTGACCGTTGTATTTTTTCCCCCTCAACTTTTCTGTCTGGAAAAAGTGGGAGGAAAATAAGGAAAACAGTTCTCTCTCTTTTTTTTTTTTTTGATAGTGCCACATTCCCTTGTCAGGTTTCACCGTGGATGATGTACACCCTTTCGTTTCATATTCCTTCCTTTGGAAGTTAAAGAATTTAGTAGTTTTGTGGATTTCAGCATTTTTTTAAAGATTTTATTTATTTATTTGAGAGAGAGAATGAGAGAGAGAGCATGAGAGGGGGGAAGGTCAGAGGGAGAAGCAGACTCTCTGCTGAGCAGGGAGCCCGATGTGGGACTCGATCCCGGGACTCCAGGATCATGACCTGAGCCGAAGGCAGCAGTTGCTTAACCAATGAGCCACCCAGGCGCCCTGGAAAACAGTTCTCTTAAAAAGTTTCATGTGAAAGAATAGTGCTCAACAATCCAAGTGATGGGTGCCTGGGTGACTCAGTCGTTAAGCATCTGCCTTCGGCCCAGGTCATAATCCCACGGTCCTGGGATTGGGCCCCACATTGGGCTCCCTGCTCGGCGGGGGACCTGCTTCTCCCTCTCCCACTCCCCCTGCTTGTGTTCCCTCTCTCACTGTGTCTCTCTCTGTCAAATAAATAAATAAAATCTTAAACAAAACAAAACAAAACAAAAACAAGTGATGATTACATGGCAGTTAATTACCCAGAGGAGGTGAGGCTGCCTTTAACTGGGAAAGAGTGTTGAATGAGGAATTGACTAAGCATGAAGTTGACCTGTCCACTGTGATTTATGATGTGTGATGAGTGTCCTTCTAGTTCTCTGTATGTGGGTATTTCTGGACTATAAAGGTTGAAAAAGAAATACTGGAAAGACAATCATCCTTGTTTTGGGAGAATCAATCTTAAAAGACAGGTGAGACCACTTCACGTATGTGGCCTGTGAGTCCATCTCTTTCTGTCTCTGTCTGTCTATGTTTCTGTCTGTCTCTCGGATATTTGTGAGAGGAACTACAGGGGTTAAGTTTGTTTGCAAATATCAAATATTTTTAGTATTTTTACCTTGTTATAAGCCTGGCATTTTCCTCTGGCTTTTATAGCCAGTAGTCAGTTTTTCTGTTTTGAAGCAATCAGTTATGGTATTGATTTTACAAGTATTCTTTCTTCATACTGCATTTTGTTACTCAACTTTAAGGAAATTAAGGGGACCAAAAAAGTTGCATGCATGCTGTAATTCACTTATTCAGTCACCCACCCAATTTCTCAGAGAAAGGCAAAACATCACAGATTACCTTAAAATAAATCTAGTTTCCAAATGAAATGGTACATTTAACACTTAAATACAATTATTTATAGGATTTGGTATTGCTTCTTGAAAACTATATAGCTTAAAATAGAGAACTTGCTCTAATAATGGTGTGATAAGATTAGCTAGGATGCCATTGCTAAATCACTGTTATAGGAAATCCCTTTTAATAATGCAGTGTCATTAGATACCTCAACTTATAAAGGTTCATAGAATCTGTCCCCATATGGTACCAGTGTAAATCATACATAAGTTTCCATCAAATTTAGAAATAGGCAGAGATCCTGTTGCAAACTCAGGGAGCCAGCTTGAATGGGTTTAGAAAAACAGCACCTGTTAGATAATATCTCTGATGTGAAAGTTCCATTTACTAAGATTAGTACGTTTTCTTTCCCAGATCACAATATATTGGACAATATGTCTTTTTTTATTTTTGATATTCTTTGGAGGATTTTGTTCGTTTATATAGTAAATTGTCCCACCTTATTAGATAAATAGAATTCGTTCCAGAGTTGCCTTTGGGACAAATGTGGTAACACATTATCCTATGGTTGTAGCATTGAGATGTCTTGATTCTTTGCTTACCTGCTGTTTGCTCCGTGTAGTGATATACTGTTTCATAGTTTGTTCAGTAGTAAAATAAGCAGTGATTTTGGGCAGTACTTCCACAATAGCATTGGGAAACTATGCCATATCTTCTTCGCCTTTTTTTCATTATGTTCTTTGTTTTTAGAGGCAACTGATATAATCGAGTCTTTTGATTTACCTTAGTAAATGGGGAGGTAAAAATTAAGAACGAAACTAGTTGTAGCAAAGTTTGAAATGGAATGGAATTAACTGCTTGAGATCTTGAATAAACTTGATCTGTGGGGCAATTCGTTGATTATATATTCATGTTATTCATTCTTTTTTTTTAAGATTTTAATTATTTATTTGAGAGAGAGAGAATGAGAGATAGAGAGCACAAGAGGGAAGAGGGTCAGAGGGAGAAGCAGACTCCCCACCAAGCAGGGAGCCCGATGCGGGACTCGATCCTGGGACTCCAGGATCATGACCTGAGCCGAAGGCAGTCGCTTAACCAACTGAGCCACCCAGGTGCCCTCATGTTATTCATTCTTAACAGATGTCTAGCAATGCCTTACTTTTTATGAGTTATTAAGGTAATTCCTTCATTTCTAGAAATATTTTCTTTTTTTTTTTTTGGACGTCCACTCAAAGGCAAAGCTCCAGGCACCTTTCAGAAGTGAGAATGTTTGTGAAATTAAGTCTAGGTCATTCAGGCAAATTAAGTTCTTATCTGTACTAAGCTCTCCCAGACAAATGACTAGAAGTCCTCTCCGTACTTGCACAAATTAAATTCCTAATCTCTTGGTTTGCAAAAGACTATGTCTTAACACCTGTAGGGGTTTTCTAACTCAGCTCTCTTGATTCATTTTCTTTGTTGTTAACTGTGTCATATGCTATTAGACTCTGGGCACCTTAAACCATTTGAAATTCAGATAAAGATTTGTGAGTGGCTTCAAAATAGCAGAATCTTCTTATTGCTATTTATCCCTTAGGTGACTTACTAGTAAGAAGGGAAAATTTTTATGCTCTTCCTAAACTGTGTTCTGATTGGGGTTAGATTCATGAAAGGCAATTTTAAGAGACATAGGACAGACTTGTAATTGAAAATAATTTGTTTCCGTTTTGTCGGAGTTGACTGTTAACAAGTTTTTTCTTACTCATAGCCTGAACTGCTGGCTGTTAGTATTTACTGAGTGATATGCTAGGTTTGGTGTTAAGTGCTTCATGTTATATCATCCAGTCCTTACAACATTTCAGTGAAATAGTAAAATAAAATTGTTATGTCACACCATCATCATCATCATGAAATTTTTACCATCACTTGTATTTTTTTTTTTTTTTTTAGATTTTATTTAGAGAGAGAGAGAGTGCAAGTGAGTGGGGGGAGGGCCAGAGGGAGAGGGAGAGAGAGAATTTCCAGTGGATTCTGTGCTGAGCATGAAGCCCGACTCGGAGCTCCATCTCACAACTCTGAGATCATGACCTGAGCTGAAACCAAGAGTTGGACGCTCAACCGACTGAGCCACCCAGGTGCCCCACACTCATGTTTTATAGATGAGGAAGCTGAGCCTTCAGTAAAGGACATATGTGACCTTTATTATGTTGAGGTGTGTTTGTTCTTTTTTTTTTTTTTTAAAGATTTTATTTATTTATTTGACAGAGAAAGAGACAGCGAGAGAGGGAACACAAGCAGGGGGAGAGGGAGAGGGAGAAGCAGGCTCCCTGCTGAGCTGGGAGCCCGATGTGTGGGCTCAATCCCAGGACCCTGAGATCATGACCTGAGCTGAAGGCAGACGCTTAAAAACTGAGCCACCCAGGCGCCTCTGAGGTGTGTTCCTTCTTGACCTAATGTGTTGAGAGTTTTTATCATGAGTGTTGAATTTTGTCAAATGCTATTTCTGCATTTGCTGAGATGATTGTATGGTTTTTATCTTTCATTCTGTTAATGCGATATATCACATTTATTGATATGTGTATGTCGATCATCATACTCAATGGTGAAATGGTGAAGTGTTGAAAAGCTTTTTCTGTAAAACGAGGAACAAGACAAGGGTGATCATTCTCACAATTCCTATTCAACATGGTACTGCAAGTCCCAGCCAGAGCAATTAGGCAAGGAAAGAAACAAAACGCATCTGAATCAGAAAGGAAGAAATAAATTTGTAGATGACATGATTTCTATATATAAAATCTGAAAGACTCTACTAAATAACTGTTAAAATAAGTGAATTCAGTAGAGTTACAGGATACAAAATCTAATGTCATGTACATCATGGTGACTGTAGTCAACAGCACTGTATTGTGTATTTGAAAGTTGCTAAGAGAATAGATCTTAAAGGTTCTCACCCCTGAAAATACTGTAGCTCTGTGAAGTGATGGATGTGTTGACCAACCTTGTTGTGGTAATCATTTCACAATATATACATATATTAAGTAATTATGTTGTATACTTTAAACTTATACAGTATTATTTATCCATTATATCTCAATAAGGCTCAAAAACAAAGGGGGATAAAGGAATTTATTCAATGTCCCATAGCTCATAAGTGGTAGAGCTGGATCCAAACCCTGTGTTTTATGCTTACAGAGTCTACATTCTGCTCCCTTATGTTGAACTTACATATTTATGGCTTTCACCACGTCCTGTATCTTAATTCTGCTTCTGTGCTTAGATGTTATGATGGACAGTTTTCACAGTTTATGTTCCTTGGCTTTCCAGTATGAGTTCAGCTCTGGAGCCGTTTCTTAGATTAGTCTTTAAACTGAAATATATGTGTACCTGGGGTTTCATAGAACTTTCCAGGGATTTTACATGCAAAAATGGTTTTAATGGTATTTAGATGCTCAGTGTACATATTCACTTTCCTAGAACTGGTTTCCTGAGAGCTCTTGTAGATGGCTGATTCTCCTTTCTTAACTTCCCATTCACAAATTGCTTTTCTCCCAGGTGACAAAGTCATGCTTCTCACCTAGCATGAATCTTTCAATAGTTGCCCCAGGGAGCAAAATCTTCTGATTCTTCCAGTAAAGGGATCATTTAAGAATTCTTAGCTCCTGAATGAGAAGTCATAAATGGTAAAGTGAAGAGAGTTTTGGTCAGAATCATAGATAGGGCAGAGTCTTATTTTATCTTTTGACAAATACATGGCAGGATTCCATGCCTTATTTATTTCTTTTAGAATTGGACTTGACTGGCATGTGTGTGTGTGTGTGTGTGTGTGTGTGTGTGTGTGTGTGTGTAAGGGGTGGGGAAGTTTACAGAGAAGATTAGCACATTTATTTGAATTGAAAAATGTGGTCAGGCTTTTTCTGAAGAGAAGTTTGATATTGTTTATTGATTTGACAATGAGGACAGGCTTAGCAATTAGATTGTTTGGTGGACATTTCATTAAGTAAATGAGTGAAATCTATAGCTCCCAAGTTGCAACAGTAATATATTTAAGATACATATATACTGTGTATATGTATACCCATGTGTATGTACATATATGTATGTAGTGAAATATTATTCAGCCATAAAAAAGAAGGAAATCCTGCCTTTTGAGATAACATGGATCAATCTGGAGGATGTCATGTGAAGTGAAATAAGCCAGACAGAGAAAAGTACTGTATGATATCATTAATATGTGAAATCTAAAAAGTTGAACCAGGGAGTAGAATGGTGGTCTCCAGGGGGTAAGGGAGGAAACAGGGAGATGTTGGTCAGAGGGTACAAACTTATAAGATGACTAGGCTCTAGGGTTCTCATGCACAACATTGTAACTTTATAGTAGTGAATTGTATACTTGAAATTTGCTAAGGTTGTGGATGTTAAATGTTCTCAACACACACACACACACACACACACACACACACACACACCGCAAGAAACTATGTGAGGTGATGGAGTGTCCATTAGCCTGCTTAAGGCGTGTATGTGTATTAGATCATCATGTTGTTACCCTGAATAGATAATTTTTATTTGTCAGTGATACTTCACTAAAGCTGGAAAAATAAAATGAAATAAATAAATACTGTGCTAGAAATGATATCCTCTCCTTCCATTAAATTTCTGATAAAAATTTAAGATGTCAACCTAAAAATGTCAGAAGAGTACAAGATTCTTTTAGGAGGTGCAAAAGCAGAGGACGTGAACCACAGTGTTAGATCACTGTGCTCCCTCACGTACCCCCTCACTAGCAGATGGAGCATGTTGAATTTGAGGATCAAACGCAGAAGTATTAAAAAGAGCTCAGCATTTATTATAATCTCATTCCTTGATAAAAGGAGAACTAATAAGAAGAAGTTCAACAAACTACTTATGCCAAAACATGTGTAGGTGAACTAAAATGTTAATGCAAGAAGTAAGAGAGTGAAAAGCAAAACAACTACAAGGAATACACAAAACCTGCAAGGTTTTCATTTAAATAAGAATATTTTAAACACAATAGAGCTTCAAGTCTGACGCTGGGTATGTGGAGCACCTTGGATGGGAAGTCGGTGGGCAAGAATCCTAGAAGATGCGAGGGGTAGCTTGAAGTTAGGGGGACAGTCGCCAGGTGCAGAGATGGGAAGGCTAACTTTCCTTCCCAAGCCATTTGATTCCTACCTCAGTTTATCTCCAGTGATCAGCTATCCATTCCTTTCTTGCCCTGCTCATCTCACAGAAGGTTTGAGGGAGTAGAACTGGTGTTTGCCTTGATGGTTGTGCTTTGCCAGTGTGCCAGCGCATGAATTCATTTGGAAGCTGTAGACGCCTGGCCTCCTTGAATACCCAGTTCAAAGAAAAAAATGTTTTTAACTTAGCCTCCAACTGGTTTCCAGTTCCACATCAGTACATTTCTTTATCATAACATTGTCTTTCCTTTTCTCATTTTTTATGTGACTACTTTTACTCTGTTTACCTCTTCTCACTAAATCTTGTCAATAGTCTTTTAATGAAAAATTTTCCTTAAAGGTCCATTAGTTTCGTCCCCTTTGCTCTAGCTCTAATGGATTGTTAGGTCACCCCTTCCTTGCTTGATGAAAAGGTACCTCTCGGTATGATTCTACACCCCACTGTGCCCCAGAGCACTTATATACTATAGAACTGACCCGTTGATACAGTACGTGGTGTAGATGGGATTCCTCCACTCACTTGGGAGAGCCATGAGAGTACGTATAACCTGTGATCCTCAGTGCTTTCTAGAGAGGCTGTCCCATTGTAGGTGTTTTCTGCTTGTTGACTGAATGAATGGTTATACGAACATCAAGTCATTAAAGAGAAAGTAGTGAGAAAAAAAGACTAATAATAGTATCAGGCAACATTTTCAGTGTGTTTATTTTGCGCTATAATGAGTGCTTTATGTACATTAATGTGTGCACAAACTCATGGAGGCCTCACAGCTGCTCCAGCGACTCTAGCATCTTTTTTTTTAAAGATTTTATTTATTTATTTTGAGAGAGGGAGAGAGTGTGTGTGAGCGGGAGGAGCAGAGGGAGAGGAGAGAGGATCTCAAGCCGACTACACTGAGCTTGGAGCACAACGCGGGGCTCGATCTCAAAACCCTGAGATCATGACCTGAGCCCAAATCAAGAGTTGGACGCTTAACCGACTGAGCCGCCCAGGCAACCCCGAGGGACTCTCACATCTTATTCCACGGATTGAAGATGAGTGAGAGTGGCTGGACACTCAACTTTAACTCGCTGTGAAGTGAAAAATACAAAGGAAGCCTTTAGAGTCTATTTGACATGATAGCGTAGGCACTGAACTGCAGGCCCTCTTCAGGCTTTGTTCAAATCCTGGTCCTGATTTTAAGCAGTTGTGCAAGTTATTGGCCAAATATGTCTTAATTTGCTCATCTGCAAAACGGGGGTGACAATAAAATGTAACATGTGATTGTTGGGGACACTAAAGGAGTTCACGTGTGCAACATGCTGAGGCAGTACCTAGCAAAAGTAAAATGCCACTAAGTGTTAGGTATTGTTTCATAAATGACTGTATTATCATTTTTACCTCACACAATGAATTGTTTTGAATGTCAGACTGCTGGTTAGCTCCTTTACTTTTTCAGACAAGAAGGCTTTAGCAGGGGCACCTTGGTGCCTGAGTTGATTAAGCGTCCGCCTTCGGCACAGGTCATGATCCCCGGGTCCTGGGATCAAGTCACGAGTCGGGCTCCCCACTCTCATCGGGAAGCCCACTTCTCCCTCTCCTTCTGCCCCTCCCCCTGCTTGTGCTCTCTCTCTCTCAAATGAATAAAATCTAAAAAAAAAAAAAGGCGGCTTTAGGGGAGTGCATTTTTATATGAATCAGACTGTAAAATGTCAGTGTTGTTAATTTAGGGAAAAAGAGAAGCCATTCCTTGTCCTTGCATCAGCACTTTCTGTGGACCCTCCAGAATGCCTTCCAATTTCTTGCAGATTTCAAGTTCCAATGGTATCAGAAAAGGAGTGACTTGGCCATTTCTTAAATAAAGATCATTAGTAGTGAGTAATATCAGTTTATTGTTTTTAAATGGGCCTCCATTTGCTCATCATTGTAGTGGACTGGAGGTACTTTTCTCATAGGATTCTGGTGAGGGTGAAATGGGATTATTTGGAGTCCTTGTAATCACAAATTCTGCAGTATTTCACAACTCATGTCTTGGCCGTTTAGGTGAAGTGACCTTGAAACAAAGGTATTTTTGTACTTATGAATAAGTTAGTGTCCATGAATGAGATCTAAGAAAGGACCACTGTAGAATGAATTTTACTTACAATAATTGCTCCTTAGATCTTCCTGTGGGCTCCTCGTGAGCTCTTCCAAAGTCTTGGGGGAAAAGTTCCTCCTCATGTGTCTGTAATACGAACATCCTTGTGAAAGGCCAAGGGGAGAGGCACAAAACAGAGATTAAGTGTTACTTTGCTTCTGTATAATAAGACCAGATCGGAGGACCGAGGTTCACCCGATTCACAGGTGTGCATCATTACCCATGGCCTTAAACCAAGTAATAGGCAGAGATACCCTTACAACACATGGCAGCGAGGGCATAGTTCCATTCACGAAGGGATTTCTGCCTCTCTTAGGAAAGTACACCAGGACATTCAGAAAGGTGGTCACAGACGAGAAGGCCCCAACCCTGTAATTATGAAAGGGATTTTGTGAACTTTTTCTCTAAAAGCTCTTGATTCGGCTGTTGGTTGTTTGAATTCCCTTTTGTACTCCGTTAAAGCAGTCACACATGAGACTTTCCATTTTAGTTGCATGAAAGTCAGGATTCTTAGCTTCACCTTAAATATGTTTGCACACTTATTTTAATTTAGTTCTTGCACCTCCAAAGTCATTTTTTTTTTTTTTTTTGGTTGATATGTACTTGTTGATTTGAGGAGAGGGTTCCTACATCTGTAGGTTCTGCCTGAAGAGATTTCTGTAAATTTGACTTTGTAATTTAAAAAAAAATTACTGGGGCACCTGGGTGGCTCAGTCGGTTAAGCATCTGCCTTCTACAGCTCAGGTCATGATCTCAGGGTCCTTGCTGGGATCAAGTCTTGCATCGGGCTCCCTGCTCCATGGGGAGTCTTTTTTTCCCCTCTCCCTCTGTCCCCTCCTCCCAATTGTGCTCTCTAAAATAAATAAATAAATCTTAAAAAAAGAGATACTATTCTGATTATTTGCCCTGTGACCCTAAACATCATTAAATATTAGTACTCAGTTTGTTCATCAGTATAATGAGCATGACTTTACTTTTCTCACAGGTTTTTTTGTGAGGATGAAAGAGCTCATGGCAAGTGCTAAGTCTAGTGCTTGACCATGGTAAGTAGTCAGTATGAGGCAGATATCTTTTATTATTGCTCATTTAAAAAATTATTTTATTATGTTATTTTCATTTTTAATGATATTTAGTGACATGGGCAAATAATCCAATTGATAAAAGTAAATTACAAAATGTATCCCAGATCTTGAAACATAAAGTTATGTATATACTTTTTGTGTGTATTAATGGTGGTTGTTTTTCTGGGTGATGGCATTATTTTCTTCTTTTTTCTTATTAGTTTATAATGTAACATGCCCCCTTTGTCCCCCTTCTCATGCTCTCTCTCTCTCAAATAAATAAAATCTTTAAAAAAATTAAAAAAAGAATGCTGTTGAAAACTCTCATAACTTACTGCAGAAATGTTTAGCTTGTATGTTAACTATACCGGAATTAAAATTAAAAAAAAAAAAGAATGTTTAACTTTTTTCAGCCAGAAGGTAGTAAGGATTACTTCTCCCCCCACTTTAAAATAGTATTGCAACATATATGGATGACATTTGGTGTTTGGGACAGTATGTTATTGATGGAAAAAATGCAGAATTATAGGATGGCTGATCATCATAAATCTCCCTCAAAATCTATTTTGACTTTTTGAAAAATTTCTAAATTAGGTTTTTAGCTGTCTGAGGTAATACTAGATGATCTGTCAATCACATTTTTATTTCTCATGAATTACATTTGGGTTAAAAGAAAATAAAATCCTGACTTAATCCTACAGTGATAAGATTTCTATCAGAATTTATTTATTTATTTATTTATTTATTTAAAAGATTTTATTTATTTATTTGTTAGAGAGAGAGAGAGCGTGAGCGAGAGAGAGTGAGTGAGAGTACAAGCAGGGGGAGCTGCAGGCAGAGGGAGAAGCAGGCTCCCTGCTGAGCAAGGAGCCCAATGTGGACTCGATCCGAGGGCACTGGGGTCATGACCTGAGCTGAAGGCAGCCGCTTAAGCGACTGAGCCACCCAGGCGTCCCTTCTATCAGAATTTAAAATACAAAGTACAAAGTGGTAATTATTGTCTTCATGATCAGATATTAAAAGTTTTAGAATACATAACATAGTCACTTCATTTTCAGGTTTGTTAGTGTAGCTTTAAGAAAATATAAATTAGCCTTAATAATAAGAGTGGGAAATTATGTATTGTTGCTTGAATAAATTAAAAAATGTGTGGAGAGGGGTGCCTGGGTGGCTCAGTTGGTTTAGTGACTGCCTTTGGCCCGGGTCATGATTCTGGGGTCCTGGGATGGAGCTTTGAGTTGTCGGGCTCTCAGCTTTGGGGGGAGTCTGCTTCTCCCTCTCCCTCTCCCTCTGTGCACCCCCCCCACCCCGCTTGTGCTCTCTCTCAAATAAATAGATAAATTCTTTAAAATAAATGTGTGGAGAAATTAAATTTAAGATAAAAGCCAACCCTTTTATTTTCATGATATAATTTAAAAATGGTAGTTGTAGATTTTGAGACTAGAAGTGTAATGAATGTCGTGGAAGTACTTCAGGAGAAGTTGATTTCTCAAGTAGGTTATGTGTATTCTCTGTGTATTAGTAAACACTTTCTTTATAGTTAGCTAATTTGGGTGATCTGAAGTTTTTCCTTGGGTTATTATCACTTCCAAATAAGCAGAACTGGAGAAAATGCAGTTTGTTTAGACCCAGGATATGCTGGACCTATGACTTTATATTTGAACCCTTACCTGGTTATCCATATTTACGATAGGATGTGGTGGCAAGGACAGTGTCTTGGCCATCAAAAGGCTCTAGGCTGCCTCTAGAACTAACCTCGGTAATCAGACAATTCTGATAATACCTTTTGTTTTTCCTTTTTAAATTGTGGTCAAATACATAAAATCAAATTTATCTTCTTAACCATTTTGAAGCCTGTAATTTAGTGACATTAACTACAGTTGCATTGTTGTGCGCCCATCACCACCATCCATTTCTACAGTTCTTTTCATCTTGCAGATCTGAAACTTTGTACTCATTAACGATAACTTTCACTCCCCTTTCTGTCTCTATGAATTTGAATACTGAAGATACTTCATATAGATGGAATTATATAGAATTTGTTCCTATGTGCCTGGCTCATTTCACTTCACATCATGTCTTCAGGGTTCATCCCTGTTGTAGCAGGTGTTACAGTTTCCTTCCTTATTAAGACTGAGTAATATTCTATGGTATATATACAACATTTTGTTTTCCATTTATCTGTAGATAGACACTTAGATTGCTTCTACCTTTTGGCTCTTGTGGATAATGCAGTCAAGAACATAGGTATACAAGTATCTGTTCAAGACCTTGCTTTAAATTCTTCTGTAAATATATCTAGATAGTAATTGTTGGATCATATGGTAGTTCTATTTTTAAGTTTTTGAGGAACTGCCCTACTGTTTTCCAAAGTGGCATATCATTTTACATTCCCATCAGTAGTCTGTGTTACAGTTTTTCTACATTTTTGCAGACAGCTGTTTTCTTTCTTTTATGTGTGATAGTGTAAGTTTTTATGTGTGTATATTGTTTCACATTATCCTTGGATACACTGAATGAACTAGACCAGTATTTCCTAAACTTGCTGGACCATACAATTCAACTGGAGTAAGATTCCTTGTGCCAGACCTTTTAATCAGAATCTCCAGGCCTGGATATTAATGTGTTTGCCAAGCACTCCAGGTAACTCTTTTTTTTTTTTAAGATTTTATTTATTTATTTGACACAGAGAGAGAGAGAGAGAGAGAGCGAGAGCAGGAACACAAGCAAGGGGAATGGGAGAGGGAGAAGCAGGCTTCCTGCTGAGCAGGGAGCCCGATGCGGGGCTCTATCCCAGAACCCTGGGATCATGACCTGAGCTGAAGGCAGATGCTTAATGACTGAGTCACCCAGGTGCCCCAGCACCCCAGGTAATTCTTTGTTCTAAATAACACCTGGCATTTTCTGCTTAGGCAAAATTGAGAAATACTGATTAGAGCTTTATTTTTCATGATGATTTGTCCAATAGATTTCATAAATCTTCTGTAATCTTCCTCTTGGAGATTCAGAATGAACATTAGCTCAGTAAAGGTTATATAGAAATTTTCCTAAGAAAAGCTATTTTGTCTCTGTTCAACCCAGCATTTCCCAGTTTAACCATGAACACTCCTTTGGTAGCATACTTAACTTTTTATGCTATCCAATTATTCCTGAAACCATAGTTTGGTAAATACTGATTTAGACAAATGTTTAACTCCCTCAGAAAAATTTTACCGTTCTGAAAATTTTACTACTGAAAAGTCTTATTAGACCTAGTAATTTACAACCTTATTTAACATATTTATCAGGCTTAAGTATCAGTTAATTCCCCCTGTGAAAGTGAAAGAGGTCTCCTGTTTTCTGGGTACATACCCCAGCCTGTTTGCCTATAATTAGTGGGAGCTGTTCTTTTTTTGGTGTTTTCTCTTGATTGTTTTAATTACTTTAGTCTTAAATTTATAGACTTATTCATTGCAGTCTTCTGATAACTACTGAAACAGAAGGATGGTTTTCAAACATGGGGGAGAAATATCCAGAGATCCTTGCTTCTTGTGACTACAGTCGTCACTGTGAGTCAGTTTCTTCAGAATATTCTATAACTAGCAAAAATGAAGCATAGCTTGATGTCTGCAGAGCAGAAAATGCCAGGTGTTATTTAGAACTGCACTGTCTAGTAGAATAGCCAGTAGACACTTGTGGTTATTTAAATTAATTTAAACTTAAAAATTGAGTATTTTAATTACATATCTACATGTTAAGTGTTCAGTAGCCACCTATGGCTAGTGGCTTTTGTGTGGATAGTGAGGATTTGGAATGTTTCCACCATTGCAGAAAGTTTTATCAGTGCCCATCTATTGTGTAACCTACAAGAAATGTGTCAGAACTGCTATGTGTCATTTGTGGAGGTGATTTGCTGAGTAAAACCATAGATCCCGAGAAGTTTTCTTTATATCTGAAGATAAAAATTTAGAGTTAGAAAATAAACACATCTAAAAAACAAAACAAGGGGCACCTAGCTGGTTTGGTTGGAGGAGCACGCACCTCTTGATCTTGGGGTCCTAAGTTCAAGACCCACTTTGGGTGTACAGATTCCTTAAAAATAAATTCTTAAAACAAAATAACAGCAACAATATACAAACTCAAAACACCCATACAAGGGATTTGTTTATAAACATATCAATTCTTTAAAAACTTTTTATTGAACCATTGTGTATATATATAGTTTAGTACATATCCACTGTCTGTGAAAGCATTATATTACAGGTTGATGCATTTTTACAACCAAACACCACAATGTCACTGGCACTCCACATGCCGCCTTTTGGGTTGAAAGTGTTACAGAGCTCGCTTATTTATTAAGGAATGTATTTTTACTTTTAAAAAATTAAATGATTTGAGATACCATGTCATAAAATGCCTCTTTTTTATTTATGAAATAAAAATTAAAATTTGAAATAAAATTGAATTGAGGTTGGTTTCCAAACCTCTATCGTATAAATACTATCTCCAATGTGTGAAGCAACATTAGGCGTTAATATAAGACGTGAATGTAAGAAGCTATAAAAACACTATTTGTGAACTTTTGAGAGAGGTTTTCTTGATATTTAATCCCTACTATTCCTAGGCAGAACACTTGTGTTTGGGAAACATGGGGATCATCAGTTCTTCTGTGAATTGCCAAAATTCCATTTCATGTACACCGAGGAAGAAAAACCCACAGTCTCACCTTCAGATGTAGGATTACAATAAATGTTTAACAAATGAATGTAGTAAGTTGGAGTGATTAGACTCTCCCAAAAAGAGTGCTTACTTTGGCAACGCATATACTAAACTGTCCCAAAAAGGGACAATGAAAATATGAGTATTTTTTCCAGTTGTAAAGCAAAATTTGGGGATTCGATGATGATAAAAACCAAAGCATAGAAACTGGTTGGTTTCTAGACTCTTTGTTTTGTACTTACATATTAAACTCCAAAAATAAGAAAGTTAATAGGAAAATAATAGTCACATGAATATTTTTAATTTTAGTAACATAGATATTTCATGTAATAAATCTTTAGATGCACTTCTTGTGGGCTAATAAATACATAATTTTTTAATCCTACTTACTGAAGAAGTTAATAGTTTTATACCTATGGATTTTTTTGTCTTTTCTAATTATTTGAAGTGTAGTTGACATAATTAAATTGGTTTCAAGTGTACAACATAGTGATTCAACAATCATACACATTATGAAATGCTTACCGTGGTGTGTTATAATATTACTGACTATATTTCCTTTGCTATACTTTTCATCCTATTTAATGTTAATGGTCCGCAGCAGAGATTTTTACTGTCTGTAGAATTGTTTTTTTCAGATTTTTTTGTTTTGGACCAGAAATCACAAAAATGTATTTTACATCTTGAGTTAGCACAAACTCATATATGTTTACAACTGAAATCGGTAAATAACACCTTAGTAGCTGTGATGTGGTATATATTTTATCCCATTCATCTTTAATCTCTTGTTTAGTTCACTTAAAAAATGCCCTACTAAATTGATTTTACAACTCACTAATGGGTTGCATCTGGCAATGTGAAAATCCTATTTTCATCCTGTATAGAAGCCCAAGTATGGCAGGTGCTAATTGAGAAACCCTGCCTTCCTCCGTCTACATGTGGGGCTGATGGTATGGGTGTTCCTCCTCACAGCCACTATCGGCCATCAAATTCATGTCTGCCCCTCTTAGTAAACACATGAGCTCCTACTGCCTTTTGCATCTTGTGGCCACTGTCTTCTAATCCTGCTTGACTTGTGTCCACTTGAAGCTTTGACCGTGGTTAAGGTGAACCCACTCTCCTGTGACTGGGTGTTTATTGGGACCCAAGGGAAGGGCCACAGTTCTTCTCAGGGTGGGTCTGCAATCTGCACCATCTCTTCTTTATCCAGTTTTTTTTTACCCATTTTTAAAAAATTGAGATAAAATTCACATAACATAAAATTCACCACGTTAACCATTTTAAAGTGTATGTTTGGATTTTTAGCATATTCAGTGTTCTGCAAGTATTACCACTGTGTAATTCTAGAACATTTATATCACTCCAAAAAGAAATGCTGTACCTCCCAATTTTCTTCTCTCCTACCCCCTGGCAACTACTAATCTATTTTCTTTTTCTGTGGATTTGCCTCTTTTGGACAATTCCTATCACTGAAATCATACAATATGTGGTCTTCTGTGATTGACTTCTTTCACTTAGCATGTTTTTTCAAGGTTCATCCATGTTATAGTATTTGTTAGTACTTAATTCTGTGCTATAATTGACATATGACATTATATTAGTTTCAGGCATATAACATGATTTGATATTTTGTGTATATTGTGAATTCATTCCTTTTTATGGCCAAGTAATTTGTGAACAAGTTTTTATGTGGATATATGTTTTTATTTCTCTTAAGGTGTGTGTGTGTGTGTGTGTGTGTGTGTGTGTGTGTGTGTGTATTTGGGAGTGGAATTGCTGGGTCATATAGTAACTATGTTTATTTTGAGGACCTGCCAAACTTGTTTTCCACAAAGGCAGCACTATTTTACACAACAGTGTACAAGAGTTTTTGTTTGTCTACATCCTCAACAACGCTTATTTCCATTTGTTTTAAAGTGATTATGGCCATTCTCGTGGGTGTGGAGTGGCATTTCATTGTGGTTTGATTTGCCTTTCTCCAACGATGAATTATATTAAGCATCTTCTCATGTGCTTATTGGCCATTTTATATCTTCTTTGAAGAAATGTTCAAATCCTTTGCCCATTTTTTTTTTAAAGATTTTATTTATTTATTTGAGAGAGGGAATGAGAGAGAGCACGAGAGGGAAGAGTGTCAGAGGTAGAAACAGACTCCCTGCTGAGCAGGGAGCCTGATGTGGGACTCGATCCCGGGACTCCAGGATCATGACCTGAGCCGAAGGCAGTCGCTTAACCAACTGAGCCACCCAGGCACCCTTTTGCCCATTTTTTTAATTGAGTTATTTGACTCTTTAATGTTGACTTGAAAGAGTTCTTTATATAATCTGGATATTAGTTCTTTATCAGATATGTGATTTTTCAAATATATTCTCTCATTTTGTGGGTTGTCTTTTCACTTTCTTGATAGTGTCCTTTGATGCACAGAAGTTCTTAACTGGGATGGAGTCCAGCTTATCTGTTTTTTCTTTTGTTATTTGTGCATTTGGTGTCGTATTTAGGAAACTGTTATCTAATGCAAGGTCACTAAGATTCATACCTACATTTCTTTCCAAGAGTCATAGCGCTTCCATTTAATTCTTTGAATCATTTCGAGTTAATTTTCATATATAGGGTGAAGTAGGGGTTCATCTTTCTTCTTTTGGTTGTGGATATCCAGTTGTCCCAGTACCATTTATTGAAAAGACTTTTCTCCCCTCCCACCGCATCTTTTTTGAGATCTATCTACACCTCTCTGCTTAGGAAGGAGAATGGTAATTTGTAGATTCACTCATTGATTCAGTAACATTGGATCCATTAATATTTCTTTCACAACTTTATTCCAGTGTCATATAAATACCATGAAATTCACCCATTTTAAGTGTACAGTTCAACTATTGTGAGAGGAGACAGAAGGTAAAAGTACACTGAGAAAAGAACCAGACCCCATTCTAGAATGCTCTGATGGCTATCAAAGGCCATAATTGTAGGTATGCCCATAGCATTTGACTCAGTATACAAAAAGTGCTTCTTCTCTCCTAAAAGAAATGTGCCACATAATTTATCTTCTTGGAATTTCTTGTTTCCAAGGTGAAGATATAGGACAGGGCTTCTAGGTTTTTATGTGAAGTCCAGGGAAACTTGTGAATTGTGCTGGTATCGGGAAAGTAATTTCTTTGGGCCTGAGTGAGCTGCGTTTTTCACGTCTTGCTCCAGCTGTCTCTCATCATTCACCCATGAGCTTGTGCTTATGAAGTCCTCTCCATGGTTGAAAATTCATTTACTATGTGTGGTTTTATAATAGAAATCTGATCATGTATTTGCAGGAAGAAAGTTATAAATAAAGAGTAATTTATGGACTTGATTTTATTTTCCCATTGTTGACATAGTTTGTATTTTGGCAAAAAGGAGTCGGATCTCATATAGAAAAATTCCCTCTGAACATTTGCCAGAATCAGTTTACTGTCATTTCTAGTTAAAAAGGTTTTCTTTTTTCAAACTTAACATATACTTCCTTTTTGCATAGCAGATGGGAAAGATCAATGAGCTGCTACAGAGAATTACAGGGTTTTTTTTCTCCATTTGATCTTTGATCTTAAGACAACTTTTAACCCTATAGTAATCACCTGAGAGATTTGAGGAAATATTTTGTAAAACAAAATTATGGGGACTATGAATACATAATTGTTGTTCTCAAAGCATTCTGTCAAATGGAAGGTAAATGCTTTTAAGAAATCATTATCAGCTGTTCTGTGTTTTTTATTAGGCTGAGTTCTTAGTGTAGTTTATATCTAGCTACATTATTGCAATTTAAATTTTGAATTTATTATTAGGGAAATAATGAGACTTTTCTTGATATATCAACAGTTGGAAAAAAAATCACATCAATGAACAGCCAAAACTCTTTAATTGGGTTTTAAGACTAAAAACTATATTAGAGTATTTTAATTTGGAATTTGAAATGTTGCTTTTATGTTGACTTTCAATATACTTTAAATTTGGTTTCATAGTGTTACACTTTAGCAAAGAAGTTCAGACATTAATAAAAACAAAATTGTGGTGCAGAAAAAGCATGGCTTTTACCCTTAAAATATGACAAAACAAAAAAGGCTGGACAACTGTAAGTTTATTATTTTTTTGGAATCCATCAGAGACTTTAAGTTATAGGCAGCCAACTAGCTTGAAGTTTAAGGAGAAACAGATGCGTGCAGGGTGAGGCAGGAGTACTTGCTTACCTGGGCAGATACTGCTGGGCACTGGTAGGAATTTAGCTAGAGCAGTTGAAGAAATAATGGATGTGGAATGAGGGCTGCCAAGAAAATGTGAAGTTCTGGAGGCTGAACATATAGGGAGAGTTTATATCCACCTGCAGGCTTTTTCTCTATGAACTCTACCAGGTATTCTCAAAAAAGAGGTGAGATTGCTAAGAAAGTGTCCCGTGGGAGTGCAGAGCTTGGGGAGAACAGCAGCTGCTACAGATGGAGCAATAACTTCTGCCAGGACCCTCCTCTATCTTCCCTTTCTCCTCTACTGAATGAAATTATGGGGGAAAGCATAACTAACTAACTAACTAAATAAATATCACTGTTGCCTTTAGGGCACTAGTAAAATCCCATTTCATCTGGGGTTTGGGAATAGAACCAGACCTACCCGTGGATGGCATGTTGGTTCCAGAACCACAGCTAAGTAAGGGCTACCCCGTACATGGAGAAGGCCATATCCCTGAGACCCAAGGATTCAGTGACTGTCTAAGATTGATGCTTAATCAGAACACTAGAAAATCCCTCTTCGTATTTTCTCTTACCACAGTGATAAGCATCAAGTGGCGAGTAACAGTGGAATACTGCTGGGAGAGTGGTGAGACCATGTGGACGGACTGTCTTTGAGGCACAGCACAAAGGGAGGACCTAGAGCTGAGAGTATAGCAGACAGAAGAAACCTTGGCAAACCAGTCCTTACTCTAAACACAAGTTACCAGTAGATGAAGTTGAAGACTGGTACGCTGAGGGTAACTGTATCCCTAAAAAGCCTCAAACCCAGCCTGACTTCTGACCAGACTAACTTAAACCCCCACCCTCAGGGCATAGCAAAAGAAAAGATTTGTCCATTTCTAGGCATAAAAATTATTCTCAGTCCCTCCTCTTCAGAAGATACTCAACTTTGAACAAAAATCAGGAGGCTTTACAAAAAGGTAGCAGTAATATCCATAACACTGCCAAGAAACAAAGCAATCAACAGAATCAGATTCAGTTATGAAACAAATACTGGAACTATTTGATAGAGAATTTAAAATAACTATAATTACTATATTGAAAGCGCTGATGAAAAAAGGTTAGCAGCATGATAGATTAGATGGAGTAGTTTTAGCAGAGAGATAGAAACTTTGAGAAAGAATAAGTAAAAATACTACGAGTGAGAAAAAGCAGAAATGAAGAATATCTTTGGTGTGCTTATGAGTAGTTCTGACACCACCAAGAAAAGAATCAGTGAACTTGAGAATAGGTGAATAGAAATAACTGATGGGGCGCCTGGGTGGTGCAGTCAGTTGGGCGTCTGACTCTTGGCTTCAGCTCAGGTCCTGGTTTTGAGGTGGTGGGATCGAGCCCTGTGTTGAGCTACAGGCTATGTGTGGAGCCTGCTTGGGATTCTCTCTCTCCTTCTCCCTCTGCCTCTCTCCTGCTTGCGTGTTCTCCCTCTTTTAAAAAGAAAAAAAAAATCACAAAAGACAAAAAAAAGTAGGGAAAAACACAAAGAACAGAATGTCTAAGAGCTATGGAACAACATTGGCATGTCTAACATAAGCACAATTGGAATACTGTAAACCACTAAAAAAATTAAACTGGAAAAGGCAAAACAGATCAGGGGTTGCCAGGGTTGGACATAGGGAAGGGGTTGATTCCCAGGTAATGAAGCTGTTCTGTAACATGAGGTGTGTAGGAGTACTGACAGTATTGACTCCATCTCTGGCCCTCTGTCTTTGTTCTCTTTCGCTCAGTGACTTCTCTTGGGGCTGCGTGTCCCAGGCTCATTGGAGACTAGTATACATACGGTAGAAATGCCCGCCAAGGCTGTGGAGGCTTATTTTTTGCCTCCCAAGGATCAGAGATAACATAGTCTTTCCCCTTCCTGATGCACAGCTGGTGCCACAAGATCTCATTAAAGGTTAGCTGTCAGTTAGGTGCATGCAAACCCTTTGAGGTGTGAGCGAACCCTTTGATCTCATGACAGTGACCTTCTGCGTGTCCCTTTGCTCTATAAAATCTGGGAACTGAGGTCTGGATTTTGCAGAGAATAATTGTGCAGCTGCTGTGGATCATCCTTCTGCTGATCCCCCTGGCAATAAGTTAACCTGAATAAACTCTGTAAACTGTATGGGGTGGCCTCCTTCATTTTCTGGTCTCAGAGTGCCTTCTCAGTTTGGGGGGTACTTTACTTTCCCTCCTCCACCTTCTTACATGTCTAAACATGACTCTTTGTCAAAACCCATAGAACTGCATATCTGAAAGAGTAAATTTTACTCTGTGTAAATTAAAAAAAAGAATACCCTAGGATGTGAGGGGAAACCAAAATAGAACACAGACTACTACCAATGACCCTAATTTATTACAAATGAGGAACATAACTTCACTGGAAGAAGTAGGGAAGAAAAGGACTAGCTTAATTAATGTTGGAAAATAGTATTTTGACTGGATATTGTTAGGCTAAAGACAAAAAGGAGCTGCACACAAGTACTGTACTCTATTTAGTAAATTTGTTCCTCACAGAAGTATGGATTAGCAATTCCGAAACTATATGTTTACTAGGGTTGAGAAAATTGGTAGAGTAGATAACGTGACAAATAAGGAAAGGTAACAGGTTAGAGTGAACCCGTGGTGTTAGATTGCAATCAGAGATATCAGTATGAATTCATTCTGAACATTTTAGTTATACATGTAAATAGATACAGAAATAAATTACTTCTATATAAATAAATTAAAAAGTGTAGTGTATGCATGGGTTTGTATTACATACATATCCCCATCTCTGCTGAGAGGCTGTAGAAGCAGAGATAATCTGCCTGGTGGCAATGAGCACACCTCGTTCCTATTATCTTGTTTTCTAAATACCATTCACCAATGAAAATAAGCAAGGCTCCTTGAAGAACTCGTTGATTCTAGGACTGGGTTAGAGATGCTACAAGATGAGCCTGGAGCATCTTATTTTGCTACAACTAAGGAAATTTTTTCTTTCTTTAAGATTTTATTTATTTGAGAGACAGAGAGAGCTAGCACATGAGCAGGGGGAGAGGGAGAGGGAGAAGCAGACTTTCTGCGTAGCAGGGAGCCTGACACAGCTTGATCCCAGGACCCTGAGATCATGACCTGTGATGAAGTCAGACACTGAATCCAACTGAGCCACTCAGGCGCCCCCCTAAGGAAGTTCTTAAAAAAAGAATGGGACATATTGATCACAGGAGCCAAACAGAAAGCTCTCAATGACCAAACCAGGAACAGTTTGAGCAACAAAATGTCACAGCAGTTTTAGTTTATAAGTCACAGAATAAATAAAGGTTTATGAGCCCATACTGATATAAATAGTTAAATGAATAAATAGGGAGGTGGCATACAGAAAAATTTGAATTAAAATGTAGAAGGAATGAGGGAAATAGAAAATCACCATTAGTACACCACAGTAATAACTGTTACAGACAAGATCAAGTGATGGACACTAAAATTAGTGGATGAAAGTTTGAAGAGAAACAGGATGTTTGCAGAATCTCAGAGTATCTCTTCCAAGATCTTTTTTTTCCCCCCAAGATCTTAATTACAAGGGAAAGAGAGTAACTTTACAGTGGATAAATCTGGTAGATACATCTTAAACCAAGAGGAGAGAACATCACCTTTATGGTATTCTTGCCAAAATGCATAAGCTCAACATAATTGTGAGAAAACATTAGATCGACCCAAAATATTTGATTATTACTCTTCAAAAGTATCAAGTGTCAAAGACAAGGATAGCTTTAGGGATTGTCACAGATTAGAGAGACTAATGCACATCTAAATGCATTGTAGAATTCTGGCCAGAAGAAGGTTAGTGGAATAATTCATTTGGCACCTACTTCTAACTCTTAATTGCATTATTGATTCATGAAACGTTGGGTAACAGCTGGTGGCAGGTGCTGAGCTGGGACCTATGCTACAAAGATTATTAAGGTAGGTCTCTTCACTTGACAAACTTGTAGTTACTTGGAGGTTGTAGCGAGCAATAGTAGAGGAAAGTTAACTGTCATGTGGGACATCCTAATCAATGTATTTTTACTGAGCATGTTTTCTCCAGTTTCCTTGTACTTTCTGCTTGACATTCTTCTATCATTTAGAATCTCAATCCTGTTACTCCCCCTCCCACCCCCCAACACACAGGCCACGATAGCCACTTTGGAATTCTCAGTAGTTCCTGAAGGAATTTAACTAAGAGAGGACTGTAGTTGTTGCCCTGGCTGTACATTATCTGGTATTCCAGTTACTCCTTGCTTAACACACTGCTTTTGCCAGAGAAACTTTGGAGTATACATAAAATGCCTTTACTTACAATTCTGCTTCTCAGTTTTGTTTATCCCATGGTCTATTCGTGGAATAATAAAGTAACTTAGGAAATCTGTGGACTCTCCTTGTAGGAAAAAGTATATATACACTTTTGCAATAATTTCAGATCATTAGACCTCAGTGAAGCTTGTCAGTTGACCCTAGGTAAAGAACCATGTTTTGGGGCAAAAAGGAAACATCAGTTTATCTTGACATTTGGTTTGGTTCTTATCACATCAATAAATAATTTTGGTAGGGTGATGATTATGATAACTCAAACGGTGAAAAGTTATATAAAAAAAGAGCATGTTTTGTAATGATGGTTGTGAAGACATGCAGCAGGATCGTTGTGCCATAGCACGCTGCCTTCGGAGTAGGAATATGATTTAGAAAAGAGTCTGCCATCAGTTCAGTAGCCAAGACCAAGCGAGTGATGGCCGTCCCCTTTTCCCCTAGTGGAATGAACAAGGAATATAACTGAAGGATGATGGTCTTGGGAATCTTACATTACTCTTGTGTCTCAGCAAGGTTAAGCAGTGAGGTCAAATTCCTTCACTTCTTGTCACTCCATTCCCGATGGTTCCATTTGCCCTAGTGCTATTGCTATGACATTGGTCTAATTTGATGTTTAAAGGTGAACCTTTTAGTCTTAATGTTTCAGTGTCAGAGTGGTCGTGCTGGATTCAGATTGGTGGACTGTCTGCCCGGTGACAGACTGCAAAATCCATTTTCATTTGTCTTAGTTCACTTGATCTTATTTAATTAAATGAGGTTTTGAAATATCACGGGGCACACTGACATTTTACTGTCTTGAGAGAAGTGTGTGGGAGACCTGAATTGGTATTTTAAGAGTTACTAATGGGATTATGGAAGGTAGTGGAAGAATGGTGTGCAATTTGTATAAAGTAAGCTACGGAAAGGCCAGTAAGACTGCAAGATAAGGTTGTGTGTGTGTTTTGAAAGTTACCTCTAACACCGAATGCTAGTGATGACACCTTTGCTTACATAAAACCATAATGATTTACATTGAAGATGGAGTTCTCACCTATAGAAATAAATTGCTTTGTTAGTAGTGAATCTAGGATGAGGGAAATGTATGCTACAATTGTAGCACATTCATGATTTACTTACCGATGGGTAATATCTTAGGTTCTATTCTACAAAACTTTTCTCATTTATAGTTTAATTTGTAATTTGAGCTAATTTGGAGCTTTGTTAGTCATAAATTATAATTTTGTTTGCCTTTAGTCTCTTAGAAATGTTCTAAGGAAAATTCTAGAGTGGTCCTTTTATTATGTAGTGAAGTCTAACAGCATATTGAAAACGAAAGCTGACACAGAAGTGGTTTTTCTTCTCAAGTGAACATGAATAGACTCCTTATAGAGAATCTCTTACTTTTTTTTTTTTTTTGACTCTGTGCAGATTACATATTTTGAGTTTTTGATAAACTTTATTTCCTGGATGATCTCTCTTACTGAGTGCACTCTAATTAACTTTTTAAAAAGCACCAAACAGTGCCACCTCCCCACCACTTTAAAATCTTTTTGTGAGAACAAGGAGAATGATTAACTTTCTAATTGATGTATGGTGGCATAGCTATCTAAAATACTTTCATTAAAGCAACTTAATATTTTAAAGATAGCCAAGTTAAATATGTAGTCACTCTCCTCAGTAATTAAAACGAAAGAATGGGTATAATTAGAAATTGTGTCTGTCTTTTTATAGGGCATCGTGTAACTGATAGTTCTGCTATGAACACCCAGTTGGTAATAAATGGTTCTGATCGTTTCCTTGGAGAAACTGCTAGAGGAAGTGTTACTGTAATACTTGTAGTCCAGTCTGAGTTTAACCTAACTTTTACATTGCTCTTGTGTGGCATCTGCAGTTATGCAGTGAGGTAAAAAACATGTGTATATTGTACTGTCTTTTCTCCCACACTATAGCCAGAAAATTGAGTTTTTAGGAACTGACTGATTTTCTTAATTTCATGCGTAAAGGCAATTTTAGAGTCTTTAATTTTTTAAAATTTATTTATTTATTTATTTTAGAGATATAGAGTCCTTGAGCGGGGGGGAGGGGCAGAGGGAGAGGGAGAGAGACAATCCTACTCCACACTGAGCATGGAGCCTGACTTGGGGCTTGATCTCATGACCCTGAGATGACAACCTGAGCCTAAACCAAGAGTTGGATGCCCAACTGACTGAGCCTCCCAGGCACCCACAGGCAATTTTTGATTCTTCTATTATAAAAATTAAGTTCTTGGGGCACCTGGGTGGCTCATTTGGTTAAGCGTCTGACTCTTCATCTCAGCTCAGGTCTTGATCTCCGAGTTGTTAGTTCAAGCCTGGTGTTGGGTTCCATGCTGGGTGTGGAGCCTAAGCCTACTTAAAAAAAAAATTAAGTTCTTCTTAAGAGAAGAGGAATTGAGTAAAAATAAAGATTAAGATTGAAGTTTGGTTGCTTAGAGTCAGCTTGAACAGATTGTGGCCGACTTGGAGAGTAATTTATATAGCTGATACACAGAAATTTGCCTCTTTTGCATTCGTATAAAAGGCGTGGCCCTTTTTACATACCTTTTCATCAAATTTTGCTGAGCAATCTATTTTCCAGAGTTTTGACTGGTTTCTTTCTCTCCAAAAGTTAGCATTGTAATTAAAATAAAAGATCAGTTTGCTCAAAATAAGAAGTTAGTTATGCTTGTTAAATTTGAAGGTCGTTTTATGTGTACTTTACACTTTTTTCCTTCTTAGGATAAACATCTTGAAATTGGATCCAGCCCATCCTTTGCAGATACCATTTTCCTTTCTTTCCATCTGATGACTTTTCCTGTCTGTCTGGGTAACTTAGGCTCAGCTCAAATCTGGTTTCTTCTGACCTCCCTGTGTGTGGTACTCCACCCCTATTTCTGCTATGCTACTTAAACTGCTTTCAGCCACATCATCAATAACTCAAATCCCATGGGATAAGTTTTGCTCCTTATCTTATTTCGTCCTGCTGTGAAATTTGTTGGTATTGGCTACTCTCTCTCTCTTTTTTTAAAGATTTATTTTATTTATTTGTTTGAGAGCGAGAAAGATCAAAAGAAAGCATGCACATGAGTGCTCGGGGTGGGTGGGAGGGACAGAGGGAGAGAGAATCTCAAGCAGACTCCCTGCTAAGCAGGGAGTCTAAGGTGGGGCTGGATCTCATGACCTTGAGATCATGACCTGAGTTAAAATCAACAGTCTGACGTTTAACTGAATGAGCCACCCAGGTGCCCCTTGGCTTATCTCTTTTCTAAACACTGTTTTTCTACTCTCCTGATTTTCTTTCTACTAATATGGTTGTTGCTTCTTACTCTTTGTGAGCTCCTCTTTTGTTCAGTCCACTAATGGTGAAGTTCTTCAGGTCATTTCTCTGGGTTCCTTTCTTTCCTTATGTGTCAGATCTTCTCAGAAAATGTCTTTTATATCAGAGCTTCAGCTCTCATCTGGCCTGGATGATTCCCAAATAAAAATTCCCAGCCCAGATCTTTCTTCGGGATTCCTGACTCCTATCTAGCTGGCTTCTGGGTAGTTCCAATAAGTGAGAAAAATCACCAGGATGCCCCATAAGCTCTTTAAACCCAGTGTCTCCAAATAACTCTTTAGGGATTCCCATACCCCATTACCCCCCTCTTCTGGTTCTGTCATTTTTAAGCTTGAAAATGTTCAGTGCCTCTTCTTGCCTACCAAATGCTCTGGCCCTAAACTATATTTCCAGCTTCATTTTCCATTGTGCCATATATGTTTTTTAAAGATTTATTTATTTGAGAGAGAGAGCGTGGGGTGAGTGGCAGAGGGAGAGGGAGAGAAGCATACTCCCTGCTGAGTGCACAGCCCACTGTGTGGCTCCATCCCAGGACCCTGAGATCATGACCTGATTTGAAAATCGAGAGTTGGACACCCAGGCACCCCGCATTGGTGCATATTTAACGTTTGCTTTAGTGGAGCTAAAATACTTGGCTTTCTACCAATATGTTCTGAACCTGCCTATATCCCTGTTATTTTTGCTTGCTTCATGCCTCCCTCTCTGAAACAGATCCTCATCTCTTACGCTTGCTCGAACAGCTACTTGCCAGCTTGATGCCAGAACTTCCCCTGATCCAGAGAAGCTATGTTCTTCTTATGCTATATTGCTCTTTCTGTTTTGTAAACTCCTGTATTTTCTTTTCTTTTATTTTTTTTAAAGATTTTATTTATTTATTTGAGAGAGAGAGAGAGAGCAGGAGGGGGTGGGAGGGTCAGAGGGAGAAGCAGACTCCCCGCTGAGCAGGGATTCCCGATGCGGGACTTGATCCTGGGACTCCAGGATCATGACCTGAGCCAAAGGCAGTGGCTTAACCAACTGAGCCACCCAGGCGCCCTCCTGTATTTTATTGAAACCCGTTTAATGACATTACCTCATTCTGCTAATTGTATAATTATTTAGTACTTGCCTTATCTCTCCCACTAGTCTGTCATATCCTTGAGGCTGGAGTTAGGACATTTTCCCTTCTAGGACCCATACACTGGGCCTGGCTTATGGTAGGCATTGCCTGACCTAATGTTGTATTTGATTGAGGGGTTGAGAAGTGAGACTTCTGACAACACTTTTAGTTATCATTCACATTAAATTCTGGGCACACAGCAGGATTAGTCCCTGCATGTGGAGTCAGACTAGACTCAGGCTGGAAGTCTGTGGGGACGTGGTTGTGGAGTTTTGGAGCCCTGGCTAATGGCGTTTATCATATTGTTTGACTCGAAGATGAGCATTTTCTTCCACATTTCAACAATGATAACTGATAATGTTGTGTATACTGTTTTTTTTTTAAAGATTTTATTTATTTATTTGACAGAGAGAGACACACAGTGAGAGAGGGAACACAAGCAGGGGGAGTGTGGGAGAGGGAGAAGCAGGCCTCCCGCCGCCGAGCAGGGAGCCCGATTAGGGGCTCAATCCTAGGACCCTCGGACCGTGCATGACCCGAGCCGAAGGCAGACGCTTAACGACTGAGCCATCCAGGCGCCCCTGTGTATACTGTTTTTAGTAGTATTTTTAGTAACAACATGTTATATAATCCATAGCATTTTAGATTTGATGAATTTTAGTAACTAAGTGCATGAGGTTACATGATGATTTCCATTCATGGAATTGTATCACTCAAGGGTGTTATTGGTTGTAGTGCACATTGTGGTTTCTACTCAACATTCTTTCCAACCCTGCCATATAACACAGTAGTTGTGCAGGGGGCGTAGAATGGATTCCCCTCACCCCCCTGTCTGTGGTGGGTTCCCACTGGTGGAGATAACTCAGGGCAAACTCATTCCTTACCTACAGTGGGAACAATGTCTAGATGCATCCAGTTAACGTGAGACTGAGGGCTTTTGTTGGGTGGGAAGAGATACTTGGTCTCTCTCCTTTTCCATAAGAACAAGGTAGTCTGTGTAGCCCCTGGAGCTCCTGGCAGCCATAATTCAGTGGGGAGCTAGCTTGAGCTTTCAGCTAGTGGTGGAAGAGGGCCGAGCCAGCAGGATTGCTGAGGGCTGAGTTGCGTCTGAGAAACCGAGAAGAGGCAGTAAAGCGTGAGCATTCAGAGTGTGGCTCTGGACTAGAGGCCCCTGGCTGGCGTGCCTGCTCTGCCGCTTCCTCACTGTGGCTCTCTGCGCAAGTAATACCAACTTCTTGCAGTTTCCTGGCCTGTGAAAAAGTATGGACGGTGTCATATATGGAAATAGGATTGTCCTCTCAGAGTTAATCTATCAAATAATCAGCATCTTACTTTAAGAGGAAACCACCAGAGGTGGTCCCACAAAGGTCAGAGCCATGGTACTGGAGGTATTAACAAATGCAGTTGCCAAAGGAGACGGTGGAGGCATCATTTTTGGAACACTTTCTGTTTGCGGTTGATGTGGCATTTCACTTGGAAAACTCTAGTGAGTCAGTGGGAAGACTGACTCAAAACAATGAACCTCACGTGCATTATGCCGAGTGAAGTCAGCCAGACAGAAAAGGCCACACATTGTATGATCCCATTTATATGAAATATTCACAACAGGCAAATTCATAGAGACAGAAGGTAGATTAGTGGTTGCCTGGGGCTGGGAGCGGGGGTGGGAGTGACTTTAAATGGGCACAAGGTTTCTTTTTCAGGCTAGGGAACTGTTCTAAAATTAGAATTGTTGAATGGTGGTGAATTGTTGAATTGCTGTAGTATACACCTGAAACTAATACAACACTGTTAATTATACTGGAATTAAAATAAAAAAATTAGATTGTGGTGTTGGTTATACAGCTCTAAATATACTAACACCTATTGAACTGTATACTTAAAGGAGTGAATTTTATGGTATGTAAATGATTTCTTTTTAAACAGTTTTTTTAGAAGATTTTATTTATTTATTTGAGAAAGAGAGAGACCGAGCACAAGTTGGGGGGGGGTGCAAAGGGAGAAGCAGACTCCCAGCTGAGCAGGGTGCCCATTGCGGGGCTTGATCCCAGGACCCCGGGATCATGACCCGAGCTGAAGGCAGACGCTTAACCTACTGAACCACCTAGGTACCCCTGTAAATGATTTCTTGATATAGTGGTTTTAAAAAAAAAATTAATTCAAACAGTGAAATAATTCAATAGGGTAGTAGGATATAAAATTAACATATAAAAATTACAAACCTTCATACACATAATAACCAGTTAGAACATTTAATGAAAGAGAGAACCCCTTTGACAATTAAGCAACAAAAATGATTAAATACCCAAGAATTAAACTTCAGAAATACGCAAAACTTGTATGAAGAAAACTTTAAAACGCTCGTGAAAGGCTTAAAGGTAGAATGTGCAAAACTAAAGCCATGCCTTGTTCTAGAATAAGATGACAACACTCTAAAGTTGTAATCAAGGATTTGGGTGCAAGCAGTTTATTTGGGAGGCAATCCCAGGAAGCCAGAAGCACCTGTGAGAGAGTGGGGTGGTGGAGGGGGGAGTGTTGGGCGAGGTGGGAGAGAGATGGGATGGAATTAAGCCAGTGCAAGGTGTGTTAATGAGCAGGGCTACCAGCTCTTGGCCGCTGGAGCTCAGTGCTACTGGGGACTTTTGTAAAGTTGCATAGAACCCACCTCAGAGTTGTTGTACCTGAGGACAAAGAAAGCTGGGGTATTTATTCACCAATTCCCATCCAGCTTTGGTGGCTGGTTTCTCCCTGATGGTGTGGCCTATAGTAGAAAGCCACAAGCATGTAAGGGATCAGCAGCTTATGCCACTGTGGCATTCTAGATCTGTGTCATTGAGATGCAGAAGATATCCCAGTTTCAAACAAAACTGAGGAGATGGATGTACTCTGTGGTCTTTGTTGTCTCTTTGGTGTCATATCTCTAGTACCTGTAGAGCTATAGTCTTCTCTGAATGGGACCATAAAAGAGGGAGCAGTTTTGCATTTTTTGTGCTGAAGAGAGGTGGTGGGCTCCCCCACAGCAGGAACTCTGCACATGGACTCTGTCCGGGCCTGCTCAGAAGTCTGGACCAGCTCTTGGAAAAGGAGCTGGGCTGTTCTTGCTGTGACCGGTTTCCCATTGAGTCTGGTGTTCTTGCTGATTAAAGTTAGTCAAATAGGATACTTTGTAACATCGACAAGCCAATTACTGATTTTAAAAAAGCAAGAAGATGTTTTTGTTCGTTTAGCTTCTGCCAACATGAATTCTAATATATTTGTACTCGATCACTGTTAATACTGTATAAAATAAGGAAAGCATAGTAGGATTTTTGCAAACAATGTTGATGTGACAACTTTTTTTAATTTAGTTTTTAAATTTTAATTCCAGTGTAGTTAACATATAGTGTTATATTAGTTTCAGATATGTAGTATAGTAACTCAACACTTCTGTACTTTGTTCTGTGCTCATCATGATAAATGTACTGATGTGACAACTTTCTGAATGTTGATCAAGGAACCATATGGTATGTAAGATACATAATGGTTCTGGGAACCAAAGATTCAGGATTTGGCAAATAACTGTTTTAATTCAGTATTTTACTTGGTTTTCTTCTTACAGATCCCAACTGCTATTTTTATTTGATGATGCCTAGTATTTCAAAAGCTTATTTGAGACGATATCAGTAAACCAGTTGGCTAATTAAAAATATCTCTTGGGGCGCCTGGGTGGCTCAGTCGTTAAGCGTCTGCTTTCAGCTCAGGTCATGATCTCAGGGTCCTGGGATGGAGCCCCGCAATGGGCTCCCTGCTCCGTGGGAGGCCTGCTTCTCCCTCTCCCACTCCCCCTGCTTGTGTTCCCTCTCTCACTGTGTCTCTCTCTGTCAAATAAATAAAATCTTCAAAAAAAAAAAGAAAAAATGTATCTTGATTTTGAAAACCATGCACAAGTATTTTGAGATAGATTGAAAAAGAAGCAATGCAAAGTAACAATATTACAATAAATTATCTGTGAAACCTAGAGGCAGACATTCATATCCATAAGTAAAGATAGAAGTTTTCAGCTGTATTCCTGATAAACTTACACAGATTAAATATCTGCTGCTTGGTAGACATTTTTCTTGCCAAGTTTGTTGTTCTCCTCTCTTTTTCTACCTTCCCTTGAGTTGAGTATTTTTTAATCTATTTTATGTCTTCTTTTGGCTTACTTAGCTATACTTTATTGTTTCTTGTTGCTGTAGGATTTAAAATGTTTATAATCTGTTAAATAATATTATACAAATAACATAATGTAAGGACCTTATAGTATATTTTCGCTTTCCCTCTCCCATTTTTTGTGCTATTTTATCATACATTTTACTTGTACATTTAGAAACACCACAGTATATTGTCATTATTTTTGCTTTAAGCAGTTTAAAATTTTAAAATTATCTTTCAAGTAAAATTTTACAGTAGAAACAAAGATTTTTTAAATTTTTAAATTTTATTTTAATTTTTATTCTTTTTAAAGATTTTATTTATTTTTTTTGACAGAGAGAGACACAAGCGAGAGAGGGAACACAGCACGGGGAGTGGGAGAGGGAGAAGCAGGCTTCCCGCCGAGCAGGGAGCTTGATGCGGGGCTCGATCCCAGGACCCTGGGATCATGACCTGAGCTGAAGGCAGATGCTTAATGAATGAGCCACCCAGGCACCCCAACAAAGATTTTTTTAAAAAGATTTTATTTATTTGAGAGAGAGAGAGCATGAGTGCGGAGAGGGGCAGAGGTAGGTAACAGACTCTCCACTGAGCTTGGAGCCCGATGTGGGCCTCAATCCCAGGTCCACGAGATCATGACCTGAGCCAAAGTCAGACTCTTAACCGACTGAACCACCCAGGTGCCCCTGAAACTTTCTGATTCTTTGACCTCATTTCTTTCTCCTTCCTTCCTTCCACATTTAAATAGCCTAAGTATGTACCCGCTCCAGGTTTTTGCATTTCTTTTCTTTTTTTTAAATTGTATTTTTAAAAGATCTTATTTATTTGAGAGAGAGTGAGAGAGAAAGAGCACAAGCGGGAGGGGGTGAGGTGCAGAGGGAGAGGGAGAAGCAGGCTTCCTGCTGAGGAGGGAGCCCGATGTGGGGCTTGATCCCAGGACCCTGGGATCATGACCTGAGCCGAAGGCAGATGCTTAACCAACTGAGCCACCCAGGTGCCCCAAGGTTTTGCATTTATTGTCCATCTTTGGGGACGTTGGTTCACAACCCTCTTGGGAACATCCCAAGTGTAATCTGAAATTAGTCCCTGAATGCTAAGGGCAGGGAGAGACTGAGGAAAAAGTCTAGCCACTTCAGGTTTGTAGGTGGCCATCTTAATAAGTAAAGGTAATATACAAAAGTCTTGCCTTGGGTGGCAGCAAGACGAATGGATCTCCCCAACTTTCCATCAAATCTTAAAAGTTTAAAAGGAGGCCTTAACTGGGTTCAGTCACATATATCCTGTAGGTGTTCTCAACACCATATCACCATCTCAAGGCCATGTCCTTGGAACATCCTCTGAGAGCAGAACCCGCATTCCAACGACAGGGGAGGGAGTGAGGAGCCTCCTAGGGCCTGAGTGTAGTTCACCAGTCAATTGGCAGTCGCCACTTTTTTTTGTTGTTGTTTAGAGAGAGAGAAAGAGAGAGATCCAGCACGGGGTTAGGGGGTAGGGGCAGAGGGAGAGAGAGAATCTTAAACAGGCTCATGCCCAGTGGGGAGTCTGACTCGGGGCTTGATCTCATGACCCTGAGATTATGACCTGAGCCGAAAGTCAGATGAGTCGGATGCTCAATCCACTGAGCCACCCAGGTGTTCTGTGGTCACATCTTTTTGATGATGTTCCTCAGTAGGGACCACTCTGCTCTCAGATAGTGTTATGACTCAGGTTCTCACCTCATGCAGGTCATCGTATGAAAAAGGCATTCTGTGGCTACTCTGTATATAATACCTTCCACGCTGCGCTCATTTTTCCCTGTGATCCTACTTCTTTTTCCCCATAATGCTTACCACTGTGTGATATACTGTGTGTTGATTTATTTATTGTCTTGTTTCTTCTTTTGGATTTTAGATATAACAAGGGAAGGAATTAATTTTGTCTTTATCTTCTAGAACAGTACTGGTCACATAATATGGATTCAACAAATATTTGTGGAGTGAATGGATGAATGAATGAAAGACTTCAGTTCATTAAGAAAGTGATGGTATAAATTTTGGGGATTAAAAAAAGCTATCTTTATTCTTTTTTTATTTTTTTATTTTTTAAAGATTTTATTTATTTGACAGAGATAGACACAGCAAGAGAGGGAACGCAAGCAGGGGGAGTGGGAGAGGGAGAAGCAGGCTTCCCTCTGAGCAGGGATCCTGATGTGGGGCTCGATCCCAGGACCCTGGGACCATGATCTGAGCCGAAGGCAGACGCTTAACGACTGAGCCACCCAGGCACCCCCCCCTTTTGTTTTTTAAAGATTTTATATATTTCACAGAGAGAGATACAGTGAGAGGAGGAACACAAGCAGGGGGAATGGGAGAGGGAGAAGCAGGCTTCCTGCTGATCAGGGAGCCCAATGCAGGGCTTGATCCCAGGATCCTGGGATCATGACCTGAGCCGAAGGCAGACACTTAACGACTGAGCCACCCAGGTGCCCAAAACTATCTTTATTCTTAAAATTATATTATATATAAAGTGCTTATGAGTTCATTATATGGAAAACTTGTAGCCTTTGTTACTAATTCTCCAGCTGACCATGAGCAGATTATATTCTAAGCCTGATAAAGAAATGGGGTTAGTGGAGTCCCTTCCAACTATTTTATTTATATATATATATATATATATAGATAGATAGATATATATAAAAAATATGTGTGTAAGTATACTTACTTTTTCTAAACAGGTTTTTTTTTTTTTTTTTTTTAAGAGAGAGGGAGACAGCACGGATGCAGTGGGGAGGGGCAGAGGGAGAGGGAGAGAGAGAATCCCCAGCAGACTCCCCGGTGAGTGTGGAGCCCATCACGGGGCTTGATCTCAGGATCATGAGCTGAACTGAAATCAAGAATTGGACCCTCAACCGACTGCGCCACCCACATCCCCCCATTCTAAACAAGTTTTTAATGAGGTTTTCTTTAGTTTTCTTTGCAAAAGTCCATTGTAATCAGGTTAAATATCCAGTAGAACGATTAATTCTGGCATTTTCCTGTGCAGATAACCTTTGTTGGTTTTCGGTTGCTCTAGAATTCTTTGGTCTGTCATCAGAGGGCCTTCACAGGGTCATTCCATCTTGTCTCCAGTATTTTTTTTTTTTTTTTTTTAATCAGACTCAATGCCCAGCTTGGAGCCCAGTGCAGGGCTTGAACTCACAACCCTGAGTCAAGATCTGAGCTGAGATCTAGAGTTGGACACTTAACAGATTGAGCTATCCAGCTGCCCCAGTCTCTAGTATTTTTTATCGCCATCCTTTACTGTGTTTCCTACTGTATATCCCATATATTCTACATTTTTTTTTTAGTTCCTTCCATTAGGAATTCCTGCCTCCCTTTCCTGTTTATCAAAATCTTACCTTCTATGTCTAATATTAAATGCTATCTTCTTTGTGACATTGTTCTCAATGCTCAGAATTTTTTTATTTTTTATTTTTTTTAAAGATGTTATTTATTTGACAGAGAGAGACACAGCGAGAGAGGGAACACAAGCAGAGGGAGTGGCAGAGGGAGAAGCAGGCTTCCCGCCGAGCAGGGACCCCGATGCGGGGCTCAATCCCAGGACCCTGGGATCATGACCTGAGCCGAAGGCAGATGCTTATGACTGAGCCACCCAGGCGCCCCCTAGTGCTCAGAATTAAATGAGGCTGTTTCTTGGGGCGCCTGGGTGGCTCAGTCAGTTAAACCTCTGCCTTCAACTCAAGTCATGATCCCGGGGTCCTGGGATCCAGCCCCTCATTGGGCTCCCTGCTCAATGGGGAGTCTGTTTCTCCCTCTCCCTCTGTCCCTTCACCCCTGTGTGTGTGCTCTCTCTCAAATAAATAAAATCTTAAATAAATAAATAAATGAGGCTGTTTTTTAATCTCCCCCTTTATCCTTTGGAGTATTGACCTATCCCCCAGTGTTGTGTTCTGTTTCTTGCTTTGCACCTGATCCCTGAGGCTTTGTACTGGCGCTTTCCTTTCCCTGAGTTGGAGCCCTGGCTGTAGGCCTTTCCGAGCTCTTTTCTAGGCTTAAAAAAAAATCTCTTTTCTGTTATTTTCAGATACCTCTATGTTTTTTATGATTCTTTTTACTATTTTTTATTTAGTATTATAAGTCCTATAAGATTTCCTTTAATATAGACCCTGGAGCTCTATGACTTTAAATGAAATAAAATCACGTTAGAACTTCAGTTTTAAGGTCATCTTATTTTTTCCCCCATTTCTCTCATGGATTTGAAGGTTGCCTTTTCGATTTTATCACTTTGTTACATTTTATTGCCTTTAATGTTTTTATACAGAGGGCCTCTCTTGATATCCTTTTGTTCAAGTTCTTTTGATAACTTTTACTTGTTTTCAGATATCAGTAAAGGAATCTTTCATAAGGAAAGAAATTCATCAAGCTATTTACTATTTATTGTAAGGTAAATCAAAAAGTACCTCTATTTTAGCTTTATTAAATAAGTTTTGTTTGTTTAATAAAGTAAAATATCAAATATGATCTTGATATAAATTTAAGAAGCTTCTTCCTATAATTAATAATTTAGATTACTCCTTGTCAGTTAATGATGCAGAGTTGACCCTTGTCTATCAGATATAACAATGTAAACATTGGAGAAGAATGGATTTTTGAGTTTAAAGGTTATTTAGATACAGGATATCATACTTTTGCAAAACTGTGTCTTAATAAGTAGTAACTGGACTGTTTAAAAAAAAAAAAAGATCTGTCATGTAAAAATAGGCCTACTCCAAAACCTAGACAAAGAAAATGGCAAAGTTTATCAATTTCTGCATTCCTACCAAATATGGCTGATTGTCTTTCCAGTTAATCATTTTTCTTGTTCTCCATGGCAGCTTCTCTTACCTAATATATGCTAAAATTTTAGTGGGCACTACCCTTCCTATTAATATTTCCATTTGATACTCTGTCTCTGAAGATTTATTATGTGGAAAGCTTTCTGTTAGTGGGAATTTGATATGTTAGAGCAAACTGATGGATTAGTTTTTTTTTTAAGATTTTATTTATTTATTTGACAGAGAGAGAGGCAGCGAGAGAGGGAACACACACACGCAGGGGAAACGGGAGAGGGAGAAGCAGGCTCTCCGCCGAGCAGGGAGCCCGATGAAGGGCTCGATCCCAGGACCCTGGGATCATGACCTGAGCTGAAGGCAGATGCTTAACTGGCTGAGCCACTCAGGCGCCCCTGGATTAGATATTTTTGAGCAACTGAATCTTTTAACTCCCTGGGAAATCATGCCAAGTATGTGAGTTTCTCCCTCTGCCCATTCATAAGACCAGCTCTGGATAGGGTCATGGATTCTTGGAAATAAAACTATAGTTTTTCACATATCCTTTTCAACCTTTTCAATTATTTATAAATGAACCTCAGGTGATGGTAATTTCAAATTACTGTAGCCTGAATGATCACTAACCACAGTGCACTGTAGGAAGTAGGAGCTTAGTTAGTACATGTTGATTGCACGTTCACTGTGCCTGTAATGGCTTTGTTCGCTTCTGGTCCCAAGCTTTTAGAGCAGTCTCTTGCATTCCGGAGACAGAGTTTCTCTTTGTTGTACTTTCTAAGAAACTTCTTCAGCTTCATCTTCTAACCTTTTTATTGAGTTGTTCATATGGTAGTTTCTTATTGCTGTTATAACAAATATTTCCACAAATTTGTGAGCTTAAAGCACTATACATTTATTAATTTACAGTTTTGGGGGTCAGAAGTGGCTCTCACTGGGCGCCTGGGTGGCTCAGTCGGTTAAGCGACTGCCTTCGGCTCAGGTCATGATCCTGGAGTCCCATGATTGAGTCCTGCTTCGGCTCCCTGCTCAGCAGGGAGTCTGCTTCTCCCTCTGACCCTCCCCCCTCTCATGTGCTCTCTCTCTCTTTCTCAAATAAATAAATAAATAAATAAAATCTTTAAAAAAAAAAAAGAACTGCCTCTCACTGAGCTAATATCAGTTGTCAGTAGACTGCATTCATTCTGGAGGTTCTGGGGGAGAACCTGCTGCCTTGCCCTTTTTAGCTTTTAGAGGCAGCTTGCTTTTCTTGGCTTGTAGTGCCTTCTGCCATCTTCAAAGCTAATAGTGCAGCATCTTCAAATCTCTGACTCAGACCGTTTTCCTCCTTCAGTCATTAAAGAACATTTGTGATTACACTGGGCTCACTGGGCTTGTCCAGGAATAATTTTATTTTTTTTTTAAAGATTTATTTATTTGAGAGAGAGAGCGTGCATGCAGTGGGGAGGAGCAGAGGGAGTGGGTGAGAGAGTCCAAGCCTGCTCCGCCCTGAGCAAGGAGTGTGAAGAGGGACTCAGTCTCACAACCCTGAGATCAGGGCCCTGAGATCGTGGCTTGAGCCAAAACCAAGAGTGGATGCTTAACCAACTGCACCACCCAGACGCCCCTAATCTTCTTATTTTAAGTTCAGATGATTAGCAGCCTTAATTCCATCTTCATGTCTCATTGCCTTTTGCCTTGGAGCATATTCATAGGTTCCAGGATTAGGACGAGGAGGGCATCTTTGGGAGGCTGTTCATTTCTGCTCTTGGCCTTTAATTTCCAAGAATAAATTTCCAAGAATATTATTGTTTTTCAGTTTTTTAAAGACAGGATTGCAGTAGCTTTTCCTTGATAACAGGGTAGTTTCTGTGGTTTTGTTTTCAGTTTTCTTTCTCTTGCAACAAAGACTGTTGAGTGGAAGACTTTACTCTAGAGCAGCTTTGTCCAATAGGAATACATCATTTTAAGTTTTCTGGTAGCAACATTTGAAATAAATTATTTAAATTAATTTTAATAAAATATTTGACCTCATGTCAAAAATATTATTTCCAACTTATGATCAGCATAAAAATTACTGAGATGTTTTACATTTTTTTCTTACTAAGTGCTAAAAATACAGTGATTTTTTGCTGCCTGTTAGAGAGCCGTAGTATACAGACACAGCTTCCAGAAAACGAAATACTTTGGATTTTTGGGCATGATCCTTTTTTGAATCTTCTAAAACACAACTGAATATATTATAATTTAGTGAATTTAACCCATAATCTGAATTTTTGTATAGAATATCTGTACAACTACAGAATAGCCTCAACTTTGAACTTTGTTTTGAAATGATAAAAAAATACTCTTTAGTTTTAATTTGTGTATGGATTTGGTTTGTAATATTTCAAATTGCTTATGAGAAGAAGAACACTATTAATGACTAATAGCAATATTTTTTCTTTCATAAGTGATTTCTATTTAAATCTTCATTGACTACTATTATTATTACTGTGTTGTTAAAATGTAACTAGCTGGTAGTATGATGGATTCTTGGGAGAAAGGCATAGTTTAAGTTTTAGAGGCATGGTATCGTGCCATGGAATGTACAGTGAATAAATATTTTCCAAGTGAATGTACCCTAAAATATATATAAATATATCTTTGTATATATTTATAATATATAATATTGTATATGTTATGTTATATAAGACCCTGAGGCATGCCATGCAAGGTTCACTCGTAGGCAGAGTATACTGTGGGCCAGCATGTGACCTGGTTCACCATCTGTGAAATTAGTTACTGTCTTAACTCAGGCATTGAAGAAAAAGTTTACATTTTGATCCCAATAACTTATGTTTTTTTAATTGAGGTGAAATACATATATGACATAAACTTTGCCATTTCAACCATTTTAAAGTCCATTTCAGTGGCCTTATTTACGTTCAGGATGTTGTGCAATCACCACTATCTTTTTCTGAAAGTTTTTCATCTCCCAAACAAAAATTGTTTAAGCATTAAGCAGTGAGTCCCCATGTTCTTCTCCCACCCAGCCCCTGGTAACCTCTAATCTACTTTCCGTATTTCCGAATTTGCCTGCTCTAGATTTCGTAGAAGTGGAATCAGACCATATTTGTCCTTTTGTGTCTGGCTCATTTCACTTAATCTAATATTTTCAAGGTTCATCCATGTTGTGATAATATATCAGAACTTTGTTGTTTGATCTTGGCTGGCCATACCAATTTTCTTTTGAAACATTTGTGTGGTTTTCAATGCAAAAATGAATTTTTAAATTTTTCTCCTTTTTTCTTTCATATTAGATGACCTTAATAACAGCTTTTTTTTTTTTTTTTACTTTTCCCAATGGATACTATTATAATTGTGGGCTTATTGATTCATGCTGATGAATAGTAATTTCTTGCAAGTTATCCTGGCATGTAGGATTCATTTTTCATGTGATCTGCATAAAAATAGTGGTGATGAATATTAAGTAAGAATACAGATTTGAACACTAAGCTTCAAAAAAATACTTAATTAGAATACACAAGTCACATTAGCCATCCCTCTATAGGGAAAGTATGTTCTACTGGTTTTGTGGCTGAAAACTTTTCTCTTGTTTTAACCTATAAACTGATCGGTGTCACTGTTTGGTAAGAAATTGGGGATGGGGTGGGGTACAACTGCTGTGCTCAAATGAAGTTCTCAAAGTGTTCATTATTATCAGTAACATATTTTATACCAAATTAAAATTGTTTTTTCTAGGAACAAAAATTGGGATTTATTCAGCCAGTCAAACCAAGTTTACTTGTTGAAAAATTTATAGTGAAGGCACTGTGCTGGGTGCCACAGAGGAGATACAAAGAGATACAAGTTTCCAGGAACTTTCACTCTAGGGGGGTTAAGACCTGAATGGATGAGGCTCAAGACATCAATATAGTTACCACAAACATGTACAGAGTTAAAGCACAACGCAGAATTAAACAGTTCATCCAGATCACAATAAAAGTGATAGCAAAGGATAAGTAATATTAACTAAATGAGGAGTGCCTGGGGGGCTCAGCTGGTTAAGCATCTGCCTTGGGCTCAGGTCATGATCCTGGGGTCCTGGGATCGAGTCCCGCATTGGGCTTCCTGCTCAGCCGGGAGCCTGCTTCTTCCTTTCCTGCTTCCCCTGCTTGTGCTTCCTCTCTCTCTCTCTCTCTCTCTCTGTCAAATAAATAAATAAATAAAATCTTTAAAAAAATTTTAGCAAAGACTTACTGTTGGAAGGCAGGGTTCCAGACCAGTTCAAACTAACTAATGACTTGGGACTTTTTAGCTGAATTCTAGTTTAATTTCTTTATTAGCAAATGGCACTGATAATGGGATCGTGGTGAGGACTGAAAATAATGGAGTGCGGAAAGCATTTAAAACCGTCTCGAACATTCTAAGTGCTAAGTACATTATACCTGTTTATATTGTTGTTATGTTAGAAGAGGAGGGGTAGATGTCAGAAGCCTGACTCCAGTGTTCAGTATTTTTTATATACACACGTGTATATATCTGTGAATATCTATCTATCTATCTAGATATATTTGGGACTAGATATGTACATATTCTGTCTACATATATATTATGGAGAGAAAATATGTCCATAAGTACTGTCAGATTGATGGCAGCAAGAACTATTTACATGATACCACACATTGTAAATCTCTCTGTTGTGCTAGCAACATTGTGCAAAACTTTAACCTGTGTGGAGAAGAGAATAGTTTTCTTTTCTTTTTTTTAAATTTTATTTATTTATTTGACAGAGAAACAGTGAGAGAGGGAACACAAGCAGAAGGAGTGGGAGAGGGAGAAGCAGTCTTCCCGCGGAGCAGGGAGCCTGATGTGGGGCTCCATCCCAGGTCCCCGGGATCATGACC